>NC_069082.1:27544896-27883191 GCF_025698485.1 Gossypium arboreum | reverse complement strand
TTATAATTTCCAGATAATTGTCTTGAGGCTTAGCCCGGATATCATTCAATTTCTCATGCACACATACATCAATAATCATTGGACATACATATTTCATTTTCACACTAAGGCTCAAACACAATTTTAATCACTAGCATAATCGCCTTCGGACTTAGCCCGGTATTATTCAACACTCATACACACATAAATCAATAATCAATACATCCATATTTCATTCCACATAATTCAAGTAAGGTCACTTCTTGAGGACTTACCTCGGATGTTGTCGAACGGCTTTTACCGCTATTCGATCACTTTTTCCTTCCCTTGTCCAATTGTGGCCCTCTTAGCTCTTGAGCTAATTCAAACAAATTCAATTTATTAAAACCTCATTGTGCTAGCTTATGGCGAATATGACAAGGAGTTTAAATGGTCATATGGCCACTCTTTAGCTTGAATACACAATGGTCATGCACATTTTATACTACATCAAGCAATTCAATACAATTTATTCGAGCATCAAGGAAAAGCTAAGGCCTTCAATAGGCTACCCAAGGCCAATATTCATGTACATGTTGAGGCCAATTATGCACTTAATACCTCACAAAAACAGCATGCATTTTACTAGTTAATGCTTTGCATATTGTAGCTCAAAACTTATAATATAGCATCAAGCACTCATATGTGTGCTAGGCGAATGTGCTTGCAATTTCACAATCATTCTTCAACATCTTCTTCTTTAAACAACCATATTCATCACTTAGTTCATAACCAAAACATCATGTGCAAACATATATATACATATATGAGCATGGCGAATTTCAAGGTGTCCATAGCCATCCAAAACACAAATTTTAACTAACATGCAAGAAGCATGAACCATGCTCATGAATGCATCATGGCTGAATATGACAATCATGCCCCTTTTCAACTTCAATCATGATTAAACAAAAAGAAAACTCAAAATCTTACTCAAAAGTAGACAATCCATCATTGCATGCATCATCATCAAGCTTCACACTTAGCATGCAATGGCTTTATCACCATAACAACTTTGGCCAAATACCATTTCCATGGCATAACAAAGATTTGAGCCATGGCTATCATGCACATCAAGTTAGCAACCAAAACATGCATGAAACTCCTAACACAACCTCATACATACCTTAATCTTGATGCAAACTTAGCCAAATCTCCTTCTAGATCTCTTCCAAACCAAGCATGAAGCAAAAATCCTCCTTCTTCCTTAGTTTTGGCTCAAAGAAAGGATGAACAAAATTTTTCTTTCTTTCTCTACAACTCACGGCAATGGGGGGGGAATACCACACTCACACACATTTTTTTTTCATTCTTTTCTTACCCATACACCTTTATTTTTTATTTCTCCCTAATGCACCAACAAAACATGTTTCATGACATGTTTTGCCCATCCTCTCTTGCCATGGCTGGCCACTTCATGTTGGGGGGGGGAATTTGACATGCAAATCCCTTATTTTTGCATGCATGAGCAACTATTCATCACACATTTCCCCATCATACTTTCAAAGTTCACTACTAGGTCCTTTCTAGTGAAATTCGCATTTATAACACTAAATCGAAACATCAAAAATGTCACACACAAATTAACACATATCATAGGCATCAAAATAAATTTTAAATTATTTTTATGCCTCGGTTTTGTGGTCCCGAAACCACATTCCGACTAGGGTCAATTTTGGGCTGTCACAACTCTCCCCCACTTAAGAAATTTTCGTCCCCGAAAATCTTACCGGTAAATAGGTTTGGATATCGCTCTTTCATAGAGTTCTCGGTCTCCCAAGTAGCTTCTTCTATCCCGTGCTTGAGCCATAACACTTTCACTAGCGGAACCCGCTTGTTTCGCAACTCTTTCACTTCTCGCGATAGGATACGAATCGGTTCTTCCTCATAACTCATATTAGCTTGAATTTCAATTTCTGATGGACTAATCACGCATGATGGATCGGATCTATAGCGTCAAGCATCGAAACATGAAAGACATCGTGAACCTTTTTGAGTTCGGGGGCAAAATCAAACGATATGCCATCGGACCGACTCACTCGGATATCTCATATGGCTCAATGAACCTCGGGCTCAACTTGCCCTTACTACCGAACTCGAGTATCTTTTTCCAAGGCGATACCTTGAGAAACACTTTATCACCCACCGATACTCGATATCCTTACGCTTCAGATCCACGTCACGACTTCCGACGATCGGAGGCTATCTTCGACTTTCACGGATTACTTTCACTTTCTGCTCAAAGATCTCTAATCAAATCCACCGAAAATCTTGCTTTCACCGAGCTCACCCAAAACAATGGTGTACGACATTTACGACCGCACAAGGCCTCGTAGGGTGCCATCTTAATACTTGATTGAAAGTTTTTGTTGTAAGCGAATTCAATCAACGGCAAATACCGCTCCCATGAACCACTAAACTCGAGGACGCAACATCTTAACATATCCTCAAGTATCTCGAATTATCCGCCGGATTGACCATCGGTTTGGGGGTGAAAGGCGGTCTTGAAATGTAACTTGGTACCCAAAGCTTCTTGCAACTTTTTCCAAAATCGTGAGGTAAATCTCGGATCTCTATCCGACACGATGGAAATAGGCACCCGTAATCTCACAACCGAGAAACGCATAATTCGGCTAATTTGTCCATTGAAAAATCCGCACGTCACGGGGACAAAGTGGGCCGACTTAGTCAATCTATCTACCACGACCCAAACCGCATCCTTCTTACTTGTCGACAATGGCGGTCCGGATACAAAGTCCATTGTGACTCGATCCCATTTCCACTGGGTATCGTGATTGGTCAAGTAATCCTCAAGGCACTGATGTTCCGCTTTCACTTGTTGACATATTAAACATCTCAAACAAAGTCGTAGATGTCTCGCTTCATACCATGCCACCAAAACCGACGCTTCAAATCATTGTACATCTTCGTATCTCAGGGTGGATTGCCATTCGCTACAATAGGCTTCATTCGAATTATCGAAATGAGTTCAATTCTTTGGAACACACAGACGACTTTTGAACCTCAAACAATCGTCATCATCGATTTGAAATTCGAGTCCTTGTTCGCACACACTCAAATTTCCCGCTTTGCGACCAACTCGTCGTCGACTTTCCGAGCTTCTCGAATTTGATGTATCAACAATGGTTTGGCTTTCAATTCAGCTACTAATACACTATCGGATCGAATGCATAAGTGCACGCTCATCGCCGTAAGCGAATAATGATTTACGACTCAAGGCATCCGCAACCACATTCGCCTTTCCCGGTGATAGTCAATGATCACTCATAATCCTTTAACACTCGAGCCAACGTCTTTGTCGCAGATTTAAGTCTCTTTGGGTCATCAAATATTTGAGACTTTTGTGATCCGAGTACACATGGTACCTTTCACCAAATAAGTAATGTCGCCAAATCTTTAAGGCGAATACGATGGCGGCCAATTCAAGATCATGGGTCGGATAATTTTTCTCGTGGGCTTTAATTGCCTCGACGCATAGGCCACAACTCGACCTTCTTGCATCAATACACAACCTAATCCAAGTAGGGAGGCGTCGCTATAGATGACAAACTCTTTCTTGGGACTCGGTTGCACTAGAATTAGGCTTCACCAAATAAGTTTTCGATTGATCGAAACTTTTAGGCATTTCTCCGTCCATTCAACTTAACATCCTTTTGGAGAAGCCGTCATCGGCGTGGCTATCGTTGAGAAGCCTTTACAAATCGTCGGTAATAACCTAAGAAGCCCCAAAAAGTCGAAACCTCAAGAATATTTCTCGGAGGCTTCCAATTAAGTATGGCTGAAATTTTATTCTGCCGACTCGAATACCCGGCGCAGATACCACATGACCCAAGAAGCTAACCTCTCTTAACCGTAACTCACACTTGCTGAACTTAGCATATAATTGCTTATCCCGTAAGATTTGCAAGACTAACCGCAGTGTTCAAAGATGTTCGGTCTCATTTCTTGAATAGACCAAGATGTCATCAATGAACACGACTACTAATCGATCCAAATATGGTCTCAAGATCCGATTCATTAAATCCATAAATACCGCAGGGCATTAGTGAGCCCAAACGGCATCACTAGGAACTCATAGTGACCATATCTTGTTCTCAAGGCGCCTTGGGTACGTCCGAATCTCGGATTCGCAATTGATAATAGCCCGATCTCAAATCTATTTTCGAGAACACCGAGGCTCCCTTCGCTTGATCGAACAAGTCATCGATACGTTGTAATGGATATTTGTTCTTTATCGCCGCTTTATTAAGTCGACGATAGTCGATGCACGTACCGCATGGTTCCATCCTTCTTTTCACAAACAACACCGGCGCACCCCAAGGCGAACAACTCGGACGAGCAAAACCTCTATCCACCAATTCTTGCAACCGAGCTTTCAACTCCTTTAATTCCGTTGGTGCCATACGATACGGAGCTATCGAAATTGAGTGGTACCAGTACCAATTCGATGCCAAATTCTATTTCCGAACAGTGGTAAACCCGCAATTCTTCGGGAAAACATCCGGTATTCACAAACCACGAGCACAGATTCGGTTTCTTTTCTCGATTCCTTGTCATCGAGCACGTGACGCAAGGTACGCTTCGCACCCTTTTCTTACATATTTCGGGCCAACATCGCCGATATTACGGTGGCAACCCTTTAAGTCCGTAGACTCAACCCGAATTATCTTGTTATTCGCGCTCCTCAAATCGATAGTCTTGCTCTTGCAATTTACAACCGCATCGTGCATGGTCAACCAATCCAACCCAAGAATAACGTCGAACTCATCGAACGACAAAAGCATCAAGTCCGCCGGAAAACAAGAACCTCAGAACACTAGGGGACTTTTCTTGCACACTTTGTTGACAAGCACGTAATGACCCAAGGGGTTTGACACCCGAATTACAAACTCAGCAGACTCAATAGGCAAAGTCTTACTGGATGCTAAGGCTTCACATATATATGAATGAGTAGAACCAGGGTCAATCAAAGCAATCACATTTGTATTGAAAAGAGTGAAAGTACCGTAATGACATCCGGAGAGGCATCCTCGGCGTGCGCGTATGGCATAAGTCCTAGCAGAGCACGAGCCTCGGATCCGATGGTAGCATCTCTAGATCCTCTCGACCGCCAACGACATTGCCCATATTTCTAGGTGGCCTACCTCGGCGATGGTAGCACCCGGTTTCCACTCGACTTACATTCTGCTCATGCATCCTCGGGCAATCCTTCATAAAGTGGTCGGCCGACCCACACTTATAGCAGAGCGATCACGAAACCAACAGCTCCCGAATGCCATTTGCCACAATGTGGACACTCCGCCTCTCTCGGCGATCATTTCCACCATCGGCGATCGAAGTGACTCGTGTGGTCACGGGGGTCGATTATGCCCTCGTCTAGAAAAGCCCAAACACCTCTAGACCGGCTCGCATCATCTCGAAATCTCTTTGATGCTTGTTGAAGAGACTTTCCGAGGACCTCTTTGAATTCTCCGGTCCCACATCAGCTTTTTGTTTCTCCTTTCTAAGCTCTTGACTTTACAAGCTCGCTCAACAAGTACTACGAACTCTCGTATCTCGAGAATGCCAACGAACATCCTTATATCATCATTCAGCCCATCCTCGGCGTTTACATAATGGCTTGGACGAAATGCATTCTCGCGCGTACCGGCTAAGCCTCACAAATTTTCGTTCGTAGTCGGTAACTGACATAGAACCTTGCTTAAGGTCAAGGAATTCCCTTCGCTTTTGGTCGATGAATCTCTGACTGATATACTTTTTTCGGAACTCGGTTTGAAAGAATTCCCAAGTCACTTGCTCTCTAGGTACCACAGAAGTCAGAGTACTCCACCAATAGTAGGCGGACTCACGTAGCAAGGAGATGGTACACTTTAAGCACTCATCGGGTGTACGGGATAGCTCATCGAGCACCGGATAGTGTTATCCAACCAAAATTCAGCTCGCTTCGGCATCATCATCATCCGTAGCCTTAAATTCAGTGGCCCCATGTTTTCAATCCTATCGATTGGGGCTTACTTGACCTTATTTGGTCATCACCGGAGGTATTGTAGGTGCGGGGTTGCATTTGTCGGGAATGGAGGTTGTGGAACAGCCGTGTTAGTTCGAATGTATTGATTAAACCATTCGCTCATCACACTATAAAAGGCTTGCCTAGCCTCGTCATTCGGATTGCTGGCCATAGGTTGAGAGTCCGCCGCGCTGTCCCTTGCGCGGAGCAGCGCCACACTCTCCACATCATCAGCTATCGCTTCGGTTGGGATCGGGATCCATTGCTATAAACAAACACAAAGTCAAATTGTCGAAATCACCACACTATCGAGTCATCATTTAATGGCATGTATAGCTAGACCCCAAACACATCACGGTAGTCCTAGAATCGACTAAACCGTGGCTCGATACCAATAAAATTGTAACACCCGAACCCGAGACCATCGCCGGTGTCGGACACGAGGGGTTAACAAGCCAAGTTCACATGTTTTGCCCACCAATTTGACATTTCCAGTCAGGCTGGAAGACTGCGTCACCGTCGACTTAAAATCATATCTCGAGTTTCAAAACTCGGAAACTGGTTTCAGTAAATTTTCCTGAATTTAGACTCATATATACATCCATGGATTTATTTCTAGAATTTTTGGTCAGGCCAATTGGTACAGTTTATTAGTTAAAGTCACCCATGTTACAGGGATCGACTGCTCTGACCTTCACGCGGTATAACTTGAATATCTCTCTGTACAGGGCTTTAATGCTGGTACCGTTTGTTTCTAATGAAACTAGACTCAAAATTGAATCTGTACATATAAGGTATGTCTCCTAATTATTTCTGGATAATTTATAGTAAATTTTTAAAGTTGCGACAGGGGACCCAGAAACCGTTCTGGCCCTGTTTCACAATAGCTTCAATATCTCTTAACATGTAACTCCTATGACCATTTCGCTTCTTCCATATGAAAATAGACTCATAAAGGTTCATTTACATAGCTTATTCACTATTTAATACCATTCCTACAATTTTTGGTGATTTTTCACATTCACGTCACTGCAGCTGGCAGCATCTGTTTTAAGGTAGGTCTTATCTATTTTGTAGTCTCCATCAACCAACTAGTCTTGCCATACATAGGTTCACATATGATCATTTTAACCATACCAATGGCTGATCATGTGACCAACACTCCCATTTCCAATCCACAATCACATCATGACACCATATATATACATTCAAACCACAAATAGTCTAAGTTCATGCTTCCTTTTACGAGCCATTTTCGCATGGCCGTATACATATACATCGCCACATTTTTAAACCAACAAGGGTAGTCCTATACATGCCATTTCAAAGTTCAACCAAAATTTATACCAAAATAGAGGCGTTGATAGTGTGGATGACTTCGACTTTATTGATCCCGAATCCGATTGCTATCGAGCGAAATCTATAAAACAGAGAGCCAAAGTAACGGGGTAAGCATTTTTATGCTTAGTAAGTCTCAAGGAATATAATCAGCTTTAATTAAAGCAATACATTCACATAACCAAATGCATCATTTCATTAATGCACATTCACATAATCATACTTACTTCACCATCCCAACTCTTATGTTCATACACAAATAACGGCATCATTAAGGCCGATAACTCGTTCCATCATAGGAGCGGATATTCATACGCTCTTACTCCTAGCGCGCAAAGCACACACCGCACTTACCTTGTCATTGGGAAATTTCACAAGTGCATTAGCTGAAATTTTCCAGCAAGCTTATAATTTTCAAATCACAAACCTTCGGAGTTTAACCGGATGTCGCTACTCGTTCAATCGCCTTCGGGACATAGCCCGGTTATGGTAACCCGCACCAAGGCCTACGGGACTTAACCCGGATATCACGATTTGCACAAATGCCTTCGGGTCTTAGCCCGGATTTAACAACTTGCACGAATGCCTTCGGGTCTTAGCCCGGATATAGCTACTAGCACAATTACCTTCGGGTCTTAACCCGGTTATAATTTCAACATAATTGTCTTGGGGCTTAGCCCGGATATCATTCAATTTCTCATGCACACATACATCAATAATCATTGGACATACATATTTCATTTTCGTTACTAAGGCTCAAACACAATTTTAATCACTAGCATAATCGCCTTCGGGACTTAGCCCGGGTATTATTCGAACACTCATACACACATAAATCAATAATCAATACATCCATATTTCATTCCACATAATTCAAGTAAGGTCACTTCTTGAGGACTTACCTCGGATGTTGTCGAACGGCTTTTCTTGCTATTCGATCACTTTTTCCTTCCCTTGTCCAATTGTGGCCCTCTTAGCTCTTGAGCTAATTCAAACAAATTCAATTTATTAAAACCTCATTGTGCTAGCTTATGGCGAATATGACAAGGAGTTTAAATGGTCATATGGCCACTCTTTAGCTTGAATACACAATGGTCATGCACATTTTATACTACATCAAGCAATTCAATACAATTTATTCGAGCATCAAGGAAAAGCTAAGGCCTTCAATAGGCTACCCAAGGCGAATATTCATGTACATGTTGAGGCCAATTATGCACTTAATACCTCACAAAAACAGCATGCATTTTACTAGTTAATGCTTTGCATATTGTAGCTCAAAACTTATAATATAGCATCAAGCACTCATATGTGTGCTAGGCGAATGTGCTTGCAATTTCACAATCATTCTTCAACATCTTCTTCTTTAAACAACCATATTCATCACTTAGTTCATAACCAAAACATCATGTGCAAACATATATATACATATATGAGCATGGCAATTTCAAGGTGTCCATAGCCATCCAAAACACAAATTTTAACTAACATGCAAGAAGCATGAACCATGCTCATGAATGCATCATGGCGAATATGAAAATCATGCCCTTTTCAACTTCAATCATGATTAAACAAAAGAAAACTCAAAATCTTACTCAAAAGTAGACAATCCATCATTGCATGCATCATCATCAAGCTTCACACTTAGCATGCAATGGCTTTATCACCATAACAACTTTGGCCAAATACCATTTCCATGGCATAACAAAGATTTGAGCCATGGCTATCATGCACATCAAGTTAGCAACCAAAACATGCATGAAACTCCTAACACAACCTCATACATACCTTAATCTTGATGCAAACTTAGCCAAATCTCCTTCTAGATCTCTTCCAAACCAAGCATGAAGAAAAATCCTCCTTCTTCCTTAGTTTTGGCTCAAAGAAAGGATGAACAAAATTTTTCTTTCTTTCTCTACAACTCACGGCAATGGGGGAATACCACACTCACACACATTTTTTTTTCATTCTTTTCTTACCCATACACCTTTGTTTATTATTTCTCCCTAATGCACCAACAAAACATGTTTCATGACATGTTTTGCCCATCCTCTCTTGCCATGGCTGGCCACTTCATGTTGGGGGGGGGGAATTTGACATGCAAATCCCTTATTTTTGCATGCATGAGCAACTAGTCATCACACATTTCCCCATCATACTTTCAAAGTTCACTACTAGGTCCTTTCTAGTGAAATTCGCATTTATAACACTAAATCGAAACATCAAAAATGTCACACACAAATTAACACATATCATAGGCATCAAAATAAATTTTAAATTATTTTTATGCCTCGGTTTTGTGGTCCCGAAACCACATTCCGACTAGGGTCAATTTTGGGCTGTCACAAGGCCCACACTGCCCGTTTAGCCCAACGAGGCTAGAAATAGCCCAAGACCACGAGAGCACTCGTGGTGGCCTCTACAGTCAAACGCCCATGTCTGTGGGTTCGATTCACAACGCGTGTGATAGCACGTGTAACATCCTGATTTTCGGATTTATTCGCGGTTTTCAATATTTTGTAAAGATTTTAAAATTTTGTATTTGGATGTGAAATTAATATTTTGAGTTGGTAAATGGGCTTATAGAAGGCCCATGTGTTGGCCAAAACCTGGTTGAATTTTTGAATTTTTGGACTTAGGAGTTAGGGGTTCTGGCTAGATGGCCCTTGTATAGAGATATGGGCAAATTGCATCACAAAAAGAGCCTTAGTAAAGTGGCAAGGGTGAAGCCACTAGGCTCCTAAAAAGGTGGCGTGTGGAGCATTGGGGAAAGCATGGGATCGATTCCCTGTGTTGACAAATAGATGCATTTATTTTTAAGTGCTGGAGGGGTAAGTGTTGGAGTCCAGGTGGATTCTACTAGAGGAGAGTTTGAATCAGTCTAAACGCTTGGATTAAGGAGTGATAAGGGGAGAGATTTAAGGGATTGGGAGAGAGGCTAGGAGTTGGCCGAATTTTGGGAATTGGAGAGGGAAAAATCGGCAGAAGGTTGTGAGGTTAGTATTTCGGCACCTAGGGTATTGAGTGGTGCCGTTCTTTTCTGCTCAGACATCACAAGGTTTTTCTTTTCTCTCTTCTTCCTCTCTAGCCGAAACTACCACTTCCCTATTCTTTTTTTCTGTTTTTCTTCTTCAAAACCATTCATCAATTCTGCATTGTTCATCGATACTTTTGCCGAATCCATAAAAGCCAAATCTTGAACACACATTATCGGTACCGATTTCTTCAAAGCCAAACCCTTTAACATTGTGTTTCCATTAATCAACGTTTATTCTTTCTAAACTCTAGAGACACATCGGCAATTCTACATCCAGTTATAGTTTCATATTGTCATCTCCTTCGCACAAAAAGCGAAATACCATAGCTTTAGGGGCTATAGCCAAATTTCTTCAACTCCGGATTCGGGTTTTACCGTTGTTTTAAGGATAAATCTGCCGGATTGAGTGGAAATCGAGAAAGAACAAGGGGTAAGTGCTTATTATCTCAGATCTGGTCCTATTTTTACAAGTTAGGAAAAGTCGAAGTCCCTAAACTATAGGAAGGTTGTCGATTTGAGCCTTTGGCTCTCTAAGGTCTTTAACCAATGTTTTCTGTCAATGATTAGTGTTTACTTAAGCGTTGGAGAAGGCGTGGTTCCTTGGGGTAATCAGATTCGGAGCTAGCTATCGGCTTTTGTAGAAAGGTAAGGTTTTAAAGGTTTTTAGGGACATGGCTCGGTCTTGGATGAGTAAGTTTTGGGGTTTAGTGATTATGGTTTGTAAATAAGAACTATGCTAATCAATTGTAGGACATCGGAATAGATCTCAAGAGCGCCGTCATGAATCGGTGTGTCTAACACCCTTGCTTAGTTCAATTCGAAAAGTCAAATGTCAAATCTCGCATCTCATGGGCTTGTGAGTATGCGAATGCTCTCAAGATGTAGAGTAATTGTTAGATCTAGCACCGCAAGGTGGTAAGTAAGTTTGTGTGACGTCTTAACGTACTTTGGAAAAAGAGGGCCTCGATGGGCCAAAACTGGGCCCAATGGGCTTACGGACCAATATGGGTAGGAGATGGACAAATTAGCCTGTTAGATAGATAGTGGAACCAAACTGCATAAAACTGTTGAAAATTACTGAAGTAGCTTGTGTAGTTGCTAAGTTACAAAAATTACCCCTAAAAAGCAAAATTACCGATATCCCCCTAGGGTTTAAATTGGCTAAACTGCATGATTGATTAATACTGTATTTTACATGATATGCTTTTATTAATATCTGTTGCATGGGATTGGGGTATTGATGGAGGAAGTATTGAAAGTGGTTCATCCACGTACCGGAGGCTTTGCCTCAACTTATCGATATTTGAGCGCTGTTCTTTTAACTGTGGAGTGTAGGGTTTGGGTGGGTTGAGATATTCCCACATGGAGTGTAGGGTTTGGTACAGGTGCAATGTAGCAGCTTGGTGGGTTGAGTAGTCTCCCAGATGGGTTTGCATGCATTACTACTATTGTTACCTATGTTCTTGAACTGGGCCTATGGGCCACACTGTTATGTAAAAAGGGGCTAAGGCCTTGCTATCAGATTCGAAAAGGGCTTCGGTCCTGTGATGACCAAAATTGACCCTAGTCGAATGTGGTTTCGGGACCACAAAATCGAGGCATAAAATAATTTAAAATTTATTTTGATGCCTATAATATGTGTGTGCTCATGTGTGACATTTTTTGATGATTGATTTAGTGATATAAAGGTGAATTTCACTAGAAGGGACTTAGTAGTGAATTTTGAAAGTACGATAGGGAAATGTGTGATGACTAATTAAAGCATGCATGCAAAACAATGGACTTGCATGCAAAACAATGGACTTGCATGTCAAATTCCCCCTTTTTATAGGTGGTGGCCGGCCATAGCAAGGAATTATGGGCAAAGAAAACATGTTATGACATGTTTTGTTAATGCATGATGTATTAAGTGATAAAATAATTAGATGTGGGAAGGAAACAAAAAAAAATGTGTGTGTAGCATTCTTTCCCCCATTGTCGTGTAACTAAGAAAGAAAAACAAAAAATTGTTCATCTTTTCCTCCTTCTTTTGGCCGAAAATTCTAAGAGGAAGAAGAGATTTTGCTTCATTTTCTTTATTTAGAAGAGATCTAGAAGGAGATTTGGCTAAACTTGCATCAAGATTAAGGTATGTATGAGGTTGTGTTATGAGTTTCATGCATGTTTTAGTTGCTAACTTGATGTTCATGTTAGCCATGGTTCAAATCCTTGTTATGCCATGGAAATGGTATTTGGCCAAAGTTGTTATTGTGTTAAAGCCATTGCATGCTAAATGTGAAGCTTGCTAATGATGCATGCAATGATGGATTGTCTACTCTTGAAATTTCTTTGTAGCAATCTTGAGTAAGACATTGAGTTTTCTTTTTGTTTAACCATGACCGAAGTTGAAAGGGGCATGATTGTGATGTATTCGCCATGAAGCATTCATGAGCATGGTTTATGCTTCTTGCATGTTAGTTAAAATTTGTGCTTTGGATGGTTATGGACACCTTGAAATTCGGCCTTGCACCTATATGTGTATATATGTTTGCACATGATATTTTGGTGATGAAGAAAGTGATAAATATGTTTGTTTAAAGAAGAAATTTGTTGAAGAATGTTGTGAAATTTGCATGTACATTCGGCCTAGTACATGTATAGGGTGAAAAACCTTGAAATTATTTTTGATTTTGTGTATTTATGACCATGTATAATCGGCCACATGAGTAATTTGAGCACTTGATGTTATGTTAAAATTCTTGAGCTTAAATATATGGATGTATGTATATGTGGCCATATAATGGCGATTTGGTTCAAAGGTTGAATGATAAATTATAATAAAGTGAGATGATATGAGATGCGAATGTGATTGACTAGTAAACATTATTGAGAAAATATTGAATACTTGTACTTGTATTCGTTAAGCTCAAGAGCAAAGGGGAGCTAAATCCGATAAAGGGAAGGAAAAAGTGATCGAATAGCCGTTGAAGCCGTTCGACAACATCCGAAGTAAGTCCTCAAGAAATGACCCTACTCGAATTATGTGAAATGAAATATGGATGTGTAATGATTATTGATTTATGTGTGTATGAGTATTTGAATGATACCCGGGCTAAGTCCCGAAGGCGATTATGCTAGTGATATGTTTGTGTTTGAGCCTTAGTAACGAAAATGAAATATGGATGTGTAATGATTATTGATGTATATGTGTGCATGAGCAATTGAATGATATCCGGCTAAGTCCCAAGACATTTATGCTAGTAATTATATCCGGGTTAAGACCAAGGCAATTGTGCTAGTGACTACATCCGGTTAAGACCAAGGCATTCGTGCAAGTTGTTAAATCCGGGCTAATACCAAGGCATTTGTGCAAGTCGTTCTATCCTGCTAAGACCAAGGCATTCGTGCATGTGGTTATATCCGGTTGTATTCAAGAAGCTTGGGCTGGAGGTGAGCGTTGGTTGCTGTAATAAATTTAACTAGTACGCTCGAAAAGCCCAAAGGATAAGGTATGTTTATATGTGCATTGGAAAAGTCGATATGTTTGAGTAACATTCGCTCAATCGACTAACGAGTTTTCAGCTATTGAATTGGTTGATATCTTGTGAAAGTATATAATGATGAAGTGTGAAGTAAGTATGATTATGTGAATGTGTATTAATGAAATGATTCATTTGGCTATGTGAATGTAATGCTTTAGTTAAAGCTGATTTTATTGCTTGAGACTTACTAAGCATAAAAAATGCTTACCCGTTGCTTTGGCTCTCTGTTTTATAGATTTTGCTCGTTAGCGATCGGATTCGGGATCATTAAAGTCAAGTCATCTACACTATCAAAGCCTCCATTTTGGTATAATTTTGGTTGAACTTTGAAATGGCATGTATAGGACTACCCTATTGTTGAAGGTCATGTACCTTTCGGTTTTGTGTAAGCTTGGATAGCCATGCTAAAATGGCTTATATACGTTTTAGTATGATTCTATAATCGTTTGTATGATGATCATTATGGGGTATGGAATTATTTTGAAAAGATTAGCCATTGGAATGGTTAATCATGATCACACTTTATGCTATGTATGCAAAAAGGGCCAATTGAATCGTGGAAATCATGAAATAGGTAAAGGTTACCTTGAAAACAGATGCTGGCAGCAGCAGTGGTGTGGTTTTGAAAAATCACCAAAATTTGTAGGAATGGTATTAAATAGTGAATAAGTTATTTAATTGAACCTTGATGAGTCTACTTTCATATGGAAGAAACGAAACGGTCATAGAAGTTACATGTTAAGAGATATTAAAGTTAGTGTGAGACAGGGCCAGAACGGTTTCTGGGTCCCCTGTCGGGACTTTAAAAATTTACTATAAATTATCCAGAAATAATTAGAAGTCATCCCTTATATGTGCAGATTCCATTTTGAGTCTAGTTTCATTAGAAATAAACGGCACCAGTATTAAAGCCCTGTACAGAGAGATATTCAAGTTGTAACGCGCGAAGGTCAGAGCAGTCGATCCCTGTAACATGGGTGAATTTAACTAATAAACTGTACCAATTGGCCCTACCAAAAATTCTAGAAATAAATCCATGGAAGGATATATGAGTCTAAATTCAGGGAAAATTTACGGAATCAGTTTCCGAGTTTTGAAACTCGAGATATGATTTTTAAGGCGACAGTGACGTAGTTTTCCAGCCTGTCTGGAAATGCCAAATTGGTCGGTGCTTTAAGAGGATTTAGCTCGTTAACCCCTCGCGTCCGACACCGGCGATGGTCTCGGGTTCGGGGTGTTACAGATCCACTGTGTACTGTTATCTGAATAGGGCTTAGGCCCAATGGGCTCGAGCTGATTTGGGCTTTGGATGGGTTTCTGTATGCATTGAGTTTCCCAAACTCACCACTTCCTTTTCCATCCTTGCAGGTGAGCCCTAGTTGGTGGACTTGGAGCTGGGCGGGATTCAGAGTGGCCATGAAGATTGATTACCGGATTTAATAAGTTTAGCATTTAATTTGGATTATTTTTATTATGCTTAAAGTTGTAATAATGCCGCTCTTTTTAATTAATTTTATTTTGGGGATTATTAAACTGGTTAGCACTAGGGTTCATTTTATAAAAACTACTTGTTTTTAAAAGATCACGATGACGCGCAAAGTTTCCGCAAAGTAAATGTTTTTCAAAGAAAATAAATATTTTAAGCAGACTTAAACTTGTTTTAATGTTCGTAGACACGTAACCTGCTTAAAGTGTGGCAATGGATGTGTGCATGTCTAGGATTAGATCCGAGAAGAGCTTGGTACTTAAGCTGTCCTATAAGAGTCACCTCCTCTTTTCTGGCTTCCTACCTGGTGCACAGCTTCCATTCACTTTAACTTAAAATAAGAACAGATTTTTGCTAAACTCTAAACAAAGAATTTAGATAAACACATGTTTTTTTGAAACATCTCCAAGTGACATACTAAATTCGGCCATAACGTCTGGTCGGGTTTGGGGTGTTACATTTAGTGGTATCGAGCACTGGTTGCAACAACTCGGTACGTGGATCGGTCCAAAATCTTTTCAAAAAAAAGGGTTTTTCTATAAGTTTTCAAGATGTTCAAAGTTTTCTATTGTTAAACGGGTTAAATCAATAGTTTTAAAATAAAAGTGTTTTCAAATCAAATCTTTTTATTTTTGGTAAACGAAAACATGGGTATTTTAAAAAAAATTTAAATGGACTGATAAGGAAGTGGCACACTGAATCCCCGGCACCAAGTCTGTAAGTGTTCTTTTTCTGCTTTAAATATTTATATGGAATTGGACCGAAATAATCTGTAGATAGTCTTGAGCCTTAGAGATAGTGCTATTGATAATGTAGTATTAGGGCTACAAAAGCGGGACCGTAGCTAAATTGTGATTGCATGAAAATAACTCAAACTCTATCTGCTCATAAGACATTCGTAATAAGCAGTGAAACCAATAAACTAATGTCATAAAATTAAGTAAATGAGATAAATCGTTATGAGTACAAGGGTTACTCGGGGAAGAGGCCGTGGTCGAGGCCGAGGTAGCACCCAAGCTGGATCTGCGTCATCTGAACACATACTAGCTGGTGAGGCACGCCCACCACCGGTTAATGAAAATGGGCCATATGACCGGGACATGAGGATGACGCCTTGTCTCGTGCCATGTTGAGGGTTTTGGAAAGGGTGGCGGAGCTAACATCGGGCCCATGAATAGGGGTCCATTTCGAACGACTTCGGCCAACAGAGTGAGATTTTAGGGCGATCTGGAGTGGCCCCAAATGTGGTAATCTTGGTTGAAGCCACAGAGCGAATCATGGATGACCTAGACCGCCAAGAGAATGAGAAGTTGAAAGGGGCGGTGTCGTTGCTGCGGGATGAAGCGTATCAGTGGTGGATTACTATGAGAGAGGTTACCCCAGCTGAGAGGGTAACATGGGAGCTATTCAAACAGACCTTTAAGGCAAAATATGTTGGAGCTAGCTATATGGATGCACGCAGAAAGGAGTTCTTGAATCTGACTCAGGGAAATAAGACCATTGCTGAATATGAGGCGGAGTTTCTACGATTAAGTCGGTATGCTAATGGCATCGTTTCCACGAATCTGGCGCAGATGTTCGTTTTGAGGATGGCCTCAGAGATGAGTTAAGGGTGCTCACAGCCCAGCAGAGAGAGCGAGATTTCACCGCCTTTGGTAGAGAAGGCTAAGATAGCCGAGGAGGTGAAGCAAACCGAACGGAAGAATCGTGATAGGGATCGGAATCGGTTCAGAGGGATCTTTGGACGGTAGTCTTTGCAAATCGAAATGTTAAGAGAGCTAGGATGGAGGAACCGGTTTGAGCGATTCCGGTGAACACGTAGACCGCAAGCTTGTGGGGATTGCGGCGAAATGCATCAAGGAGAGTCTTGGAAGCGTTCGGGGCTTGTCTTCATTGTGGGTCTAAGGAGCATAGGATTAAGGATTGTCCTAGGAGGGCCACTCGGGCTCGGGGGCGAACAAGGGGTCATCGACCGGCTCAACTCATGAGGATGGACCGCCACGCCAAGAGGTCGTGGACAAGGTCGCGGTGGTAATGGCCGTGGACGTGGGGCACCGGCGGGTATTGGTATCTGCGGATGCTCGTCGGCCACTTTGGTGTATCTTTGCTCGTGGTCGCGAGGAGGGTGACGCTTTTGATGTCATAACGATACGTTTTATATATGGTGTACCTTATACTGCTCTCGATTGATGTGGGATCAACCCATTCATATGTGGCATATAACATTTACGGGGCTTTGAGTGCGCACTTTGAGGAGACTGTGTGGGGTGTCCGTGATAAGTCCTTTAGGTCATTCGGTTAAGGTAGAAAACTCTTCAAGGAGGTGCCTCTGGAGATTCAAGGCGGGTTTTCGTGGGGATTTGATGGAGTTACCGCTTGAAGAATTCGATTTGATGCTAGGGATGGATTGGTTGACCAAGCATAAGGCAACTTCGGATTGTGCGACTAAGAGGATGGTGTTAAGGATCAAATGATGAAGAGGTAATGATTATTGGAGAACGGAGGATTACTTATCCAATGTAGTATCGGCGTTGAGGGTTTGGAAACCGATGCACAAGGGGTGTGAGGCATATCGGCTTTGGTAAGCCAAGTGGCCGAGGATCTGATTGTGGAGACCATCGAATCGTTAGGGAATTCGGGATGTTTTTCCGGAAGAGCTTCTGGATTACCTCGAATCGGGAAGTTGAGTTTGGAATCAATTTGTTGCCCGAACACTCCAAGATCTATTGCACCCTATAGGATGGCAAGAAGGAGTTAGTGGGCCGAAGGCTCAAATTCAAGAGTTGTTAGATAGAGGCTTCATTAGGCCTAGTGTGTCTCCTTGGGGAGCACCGGTCCTGCTTGTGAAGAAAAGGGCGGAACGATGCGCATGTGCATCGATTATCGCCACTTGAACAAACTGACAATTAAGAATAAGTATCCACTACCGAATTGACGATCTGTTTGATCAGCTTAGGGGAGCTTCGGTATTCTCCAAAATCGATCTTCGTTCTGGATACCATCAGCTAAGGGTAAAAGAAGGGATATTCATAAGACAACATTCCAAACTCGATATGGACATTATGAGTTTGTGGTCATGCCGTTTGAATTTGAACATAATCGCAGACTTTTATAGATCCGATGAATCAAGTATTCCAACCTTACTTGGATCGGTTCGTAGTCGTCTTTATCGATGATATCCTGGTATACTCTGAAATGGAGGCGAAGTATGATGAGCATCTCCGTATTGTGCTGCAAGTGTTAAGGGAAAAGGAGCTCTATGCGAAATTCAGCAAGTGTGAATTTTGGTTGAGGGAGGTAACCTTCCTAGGGCATGTGGTCTCTGCCGAGGGGATTAAGGTGGATCCTCGTAAAATTGAAGCAATTCTGGAATGGAAGCCACCTAGGTCAGTATCAAAAATTTGGAGTTTTCTAGGGTTAGCAGGTTACTACAGAAGGTTTGTGGAGGGTTTCTCGGTGATGGCGGCACCCTTGACAAAACTCATAAGGAAAGGAGTACCATTTGTCTGGACCGAGAAACAGCAAAAAGCTTTTGATCGGTTGAAAAAGGTATTGACTGAAGCGCCAGTGTTGATTCAACTGGTGTCCTAAAAGACTTTCTTGTATCTGATGATGCGTCGTATGTGGGGTTAGGTTGCGTACTGATGCAAGAGGGCAAGGTGGTCGCTTATGCATCGCGACAGCTTAAGGCTCATGAGGTGAATTACCCTACACATGATTTGGAGCTAGCAGCGGTGATTTTTGCGTTAAAAATTTGGAGACACTACTTATATGGGGAAAAGTGCATCATATACACAGATCATAAGAGCCTAAAGTATTTGTTGACTCAGAAGGAGTTGAACCTTAGGCAACGAAGATGGGTGGAGTTGCTTAAAGACTACGACTGTTCGATAGAGTACCACCCAGGAAAGGCTAATGTGGTGGCGGATGCGTTGAGTCGAAGGGTTGTTACTGATTTGAGAGCCTTGTTCGCACGATTAAGTCTGTACGACGATAGAAGCTTGTTGGCAGAACTGCAGGTAAGGCCTACTTGGACTGAGCAGATTAAGGAAAAACAGTTGAAGGACGATTCATTAGCTCTTTAACAGTTCCAGCAAGTTAAGAGTGGTGAGAACGAGGATTTTGGGTTGAACACTAAAGGAGTTCTGTGCTTTCGTGGAAGGGTTTGTATTCCAAAGGACCCTGAATTGAGGCAGTTAATTCTAAAAGAGGCTCATGGTGGACTCTGTGCCATGCATCCTGGGGGGAATAAGTTATATCGAGACTTGCGAGAGGTGTACCGTGGCCTTGGATTAAAACGAGAGGTGACTGAATTTGTTGGGAAATGTCTGACGTGCTAGCAGGTTAAGGCTGAGCACCAATTGCCTTCAGGATTACTGCAACCTGTGAAAATTCCGCTATAGAAGTGGGAAAGAGTAACAATGTGTAACACCCCTTACCCGTTACCGTCGCCGGAACAGGATACAAGGTATTACCAGAACATAACATATACCAAGATAGAAATATGTCATCCCATTTGATAATGCATCGTATAACATATATCTTGAACAATATTAGCCAACTTTTATGGCTTGTACAAAGTAACCGGTCGAAAATCTTTGTAACTAATATTTTAAACCTAGACAAATATGACACATAACAAAATAATTTTTGCCTACTATACATGCCATAATTCAAAACATTTAGTTCAAATACCCCAAAGTATGATAGTGCGGGTAGATCTTCACGATCCTTGACTCCTGAGCAAGCTGGAGAACACTATAAGACAAAAGAGAGAAAACGAAGTAAGCTTATAGCTTAGTAAGTAGTATGTAAATACTAATTTAAGAATCTAACATGTTTACACAACAATTCAAGTATGTCTACTTTAACTTCACTACTTATTCCACTTGATTAAGCTGTCTCTGCTGTGTCATATTCACTAAATAAATCATAACTCGAGTTACAAAACTCTAAATTCATATCCGTAAAATTTCCTGAATCTAGACTCATAAAGCTTCTTGCTAAATTTTTTTATAATTTTTGGTTCAGAAGATTAGTACAGTTTATTAGTTAAAGTTTCCCTGTTACACAGCTCGACTGGCCTGACCTCTGTCCACTACGAATTGAATTTCTCTCAGTACATAACTCAAACAACCCTGAAGTCTGTTGTATTTAAAACTAGTCTCAATAAGGAATTTAGGCATGTAAACTATATTTCTTAGTTTGCTTTGTACAATTTTTAATGATTTTTCAAAGTGGAAATAGGGGATCACGTATTCATCCTGAGCAAGTCAGTTACAATTGTAAATATCTCAAAATATAGAATTCCTTTGCTTGCCCTGCTTCTTTTATATGAAAGTATACTCATTAAGCTTTAATTTCACATCTCATTCAACCTCTAATTATATTCCTCCTATTTTGGTGATTTTTCAAAATCACGTCACTGCTGCCATCTAAAACAGTTTTAATACTAATTTCACTCTTTCACACATTCTTTATGCTAACCTCATTTTATCGTATATATGTATATGCCACAATTCATTTTCACCACATTTCATTCACTATAAGTGTAGGTCCAAACCACAATGTCACCACAAAACCATCCCGTTGAACAATTCGGATCAATCCTCGATATTTAACGGTTTCAGCACACAGCCCCACCATCATACTTCATTTAGTTCGGCTCTCTTGTACACATGGGGAACACTTAGTACCACTCATGCGACCTAGCCGATTTGTCTCGTAGCTCTCTTGTCTACATGGTGTCCTTCACTTGGAATCACGCATGCGACCTAGCTACATTTATCTTTCACGTAGCTCTCTTGTCTACATGGTGTCCTTCACTTGGAATCACGCATGCGACCTAGCTACATTTATCTTTCACGTAGCTCTCTTGTCTACATGGGATACATCTCGTATCACGCATGTGACCTAGCTACTACAGGGTGTCTCGTAGCTTTCTTGTACACATGATGTGCACTCAGCATCATACATGTGACCTAGCTACGCCCTCTATTTCATTCGATCTCTCAAATGTTCAACCGGATCTCTCTCTCTGTATTTATTTCCATTCTTCCCATAGTCAATTTATATTTTAACATCAGCTAGTATATTTATATAATAGGCTGAAATATAAGAATGTACATGAAATTATTGTAATATTTACATACAACTTACCTTGGTGCAAAATATGGAAATTTTGCAATTTAGTCCAAAACTTTTTCTTTACCCCGCTCGAGGTCGGGTTCAGCGCCTTTCTTGATTATGGAGCTTGAAAGTTGAAGAATCCTAGCTATGGAGAGAGTGAAGTTTCGCAGCAACTAAATGGGGAAGATGACTATTTTGTGTTATTTTTCCCATTTTATTTCATTTAATATCAAAATGACTAAAATACCCTTACTACTAAACTTTCCAAAAATTCCTTCCATGTCCTAAATTTGTCCATGAACTTAAAATTGGTAGAATTGCTATTTAAGACCTCCTAATAAATATTTCAAAACAATTTCATACTAAAATTTCTAGTATGCAAATTTTGCAACTTATTCGATTTAGTCCCTACTTTCAATTTAAACACTTTAGGCATAGAATTTCATCACGAAATTTTCACACAATCATGCAATCATATCATAAACCCCAAAATATTTATAAAACAATTATTTCTATCTCGGATTTGTGGTCACGAAACCACTATTCCGATTAGGCCCTAATTCGGGTTGTCACACAATGGACTTTGTGAGTGGGTTACCTTTGACACCCACCAAGAAAGATTCGGTGTGGGTGGCTGTGGATAGGTTAACAAAATCTGCTCATTTCATACCTGTTCGTACCGACTACTCACTGCAAAAGTTGGCCAAGTTATATGTGGCGGAGGTAGTGCGACTGCATGGGGTGCCAGTGTCGATAATTTCTAATCGAGACCCTAGGTTTACATCTCGGTTTTGGCGGAAGTTGCAGGAAGCGTTGGGTACACGATTGGATTTTAGCACCGCTTTTCACCCACAGACAGATGGATAGTCAGAAAGGGTTATTCAGGTTCTGGAAGATATGTTGAGAGGTTGTATCATTGATTTTCATGGAAGTTGGGAGGACGACTTACCATTAGCAGAGTTTGCTTACAATAACAACTATCAAGCAAGTATTCAGATGGCGCCATATGAAGCGCTCTATGGGCGAAGATGTCGTACGCGGACGTGTTGGACAGAGTTGGGTGAACGACGAGTGCTTGGACCGGAATTGGTGGCAGACACTAAAAGCAAGGTTAGGCTGATAAGGGATTGGTTAAAGGAGGCATCCGATAGACAGAAGTCGTATGCGGATCTGAAGCGCAAAGAGATTGAGTTCGCTTTTGGGGATATGGTTTTCTTGAAGGTTTCCCCTTGGAAGAAAATTTTGAGATTTGGTAAGAAGGGTAAGTTGAGCCCACGGTTTATTGGGCCTTACCAAATTGTTAAGCGGGTTGGACGGTGGCTTATCATTAGAGTTACCACGAATCGCATCGTATCCACGACGTTTTCATGTATCCATCTTTGGTGGTATCGATCTGACCCAACTCATATCATACTAGTTGCAGAAACCGAGGTACAGTCAGATTTAACTTTCGAATAGGAACCTGTGCAAATACTTGATCGTGACGTCAAGGTGTTGAGAAGGAAATCAGTTCCACTAGTGAAAGTACTTTGGAGGAACCATGGCAAAGAAGAAGCTACTTGGGAGACTGAGGAGGCTATGCGTCAACAGTACCCTCAACTGTTCTAATAAGGTAAAATTTCGAGGTAGAAATTTCTTTAAGGAGGGTAGAGTTGTAACATCCTGATTTTCGGATTTATTCGCGGTTTTCAATATTTTGTAAAGATTTTAAAATTTTGTATTTGGATGTGAAATTAATATTTTGAGTAGGTAAATGGGCTTATAGAAGGCCCATGTGTTGGCAAAACCCGGTTGAATTTTTGAATTTTTGGACTTAGGAGTTAGGGGCTCTGGCTAGATGGCCCTTGTATAGAGATATGGGCAAATTGCATCACAAAAAGAGCCTTAGTAAAGCGGAAAGGGTGATGCCACTAGGCTCCTAAAAAGGTGGCGTGTGGAGCATTGGGGAAAGCATGGGATCAATTCCCTGTGTTGACAAATAGATGCATTTATTTTTAAGTGCTGGAGGGGTAAGTGTTGGAGTCCAGGTGGATTCTGCTAGAGGAGAGTTTGAATCAGTCTAAACGCTTGGATTAAGGAGTGATAAGGGGAGAGATTTAAGGGATTGGGAGAGAGGCTAGGAGTTGGCTGAATTTTGGGAATTGGAGAGGGAAAATTCGGCAGAAGGTTGTGAGGTTAGTATTTCGGCACCTAGGGTATTGAGTGGTGCCGTTCTTTTTTGCTCAGACATCACAAGGTTTTTCTTTTCTCTCTTCTTCCTCTCTAGCCGAAACTACCACTTCCCCTATTCTTCTTTTTCTGTTTTTCTTCTTCAAAACCATTCATCAATTCTGCTGTTCATCGATACTTTTGCCGAATCCATAAAAGCCGAAATCTTGAACACACATTACTGGTACCGATTTCTTCAAAGCCAAACACTTTAACATTGTGTTTCCATTAATCAACGTTTATTCTTTCTAAACTCTAGAGACCTGTCGGCAATTCTACATCCAGGTTATAGTTTCAAATTGTCATCTCCTTCTGCACCAAAAGCCGAAATACCATAGCTTTAGGGGCTATAGCCGAAATTTCTTCAACTCCTGGATTCGGGTTTTACCGTTGTTTTAAGGATAAATCTGCACTGGATTGAGTGGAAATCGAGAAAGAACAAGGGGTAAGTGTGACAGCCCAAAATTGACCCTAGTCGAGAAGTGGTTTCGGGACCGCTAAACCGAGTCACCGAAATGTTTGAACGTAATATTTATTGTCTAGAATATGTATTTATGAATGTGTGAAAATTTCAAGCTTCGATTTAGTTGATTGCATGTGAATTTAGTTATTAGGACTTGTGTGACACTTTTGAAATGTGATAGGCTAATCTATAAGGACCTAATAGTGCATGTAATCAAAAGGGGGGGACTTGCATGTCAAATTTCCCCCCTACTAGCTAGTGGCCAGCCATGACAAGGGATTATGGGTAAAAACATGTCATAAAACATGTTGGGACAATGGTGTATGTAAGAAAAAATAAAATAATGAGCATGGGAATTTAATAATGAAGGAACAAAAAAAAGAGAATGGTGAGTGTCCCCCCTTTGCCGTGAGTTGAAGAAAAGAGAAGAAAAAATTTGTTGTTCATCCTTTTTTCATTTCTTTGAGCTGAAATTCTAAGGAAGAAGGAAGGGTTCTTGCTTCATGCTTGGTTTGGAAGAGGATTAGGAGGAGGTTTGGCCATACTTGTGTCTAGATTAAGGTATGTTTGAGGTTGTGCCATGAGATTCATGCATGTTCTTAGTTGCTAGCTTGAGTTCTAATTAGTCCATGGTTCAAAACTTTGCTATATCATGGGGATGATATTCGCCAAGGTAGATTTTGTGTTAATGTCATTGCATGCTAAATATGAAGCTTGTTAATGATACATGTGATGGTGGATTGATGACTCTTGGATTTTCTTTTTAGCATTTTTGAGTAAGACATTAAGTTTTGGAATTGATGGAATGGAGAGTATGCTTAAGTTGTGTTATGAACAACTATGTGTTAAATCGAGGTTTGCTAAGCTAGCTATTAAGGTGAAGTGCAATGTTAGTGATTGATTAATAGTGTATATACATGTATGCATATTCGCCATCACATTAAGAGCATAGGTGATGATGAGTCTATGCTTTGTACATTCGCCATATATATATATATGCATGTGTGATTGGATTATTGATAGTAGGGCTATAGCATATGGTTATGAGCCGAATAGCTAAGAGCATGAGGTAGCAAGATAAAATTTTTACCATGCCGTTCCGTATGTCATAAAATCATTAAATTGTGAATATCTATATGTGTAGCAAAGCGGTTGAATGAGTTAATTTATTTGTTTAAGCTCAAGATCCTAAAGGAGAGCGTCCAACAAGGGAAATCGAAGGTCATCGAGTAGCCAACTTGGAATTATTTTACACCACACAAGGTAGGTCACTAAGCATATATTTTGTATTGATTTAAATAGACATAATGTCTATGTAATTATGCCGAAAGGAATGATAAATTTATATACATGTATGTATGTGGTGATGAAAGTATTGAATGAAAAGAAAAGAGGTGAGATGTATTGAGTTGTTGATTTCGGCACTAAGTGTGCGGGTATAAACATTTGTGATCATGAGAATGGCACTAAGTGTGCGGGTTTAAAATTTGTATAGCACTAAGTGTGCGAGTTGATTATATAGCACTAAGTGTGCGGACTCACTATATGCTTTTGAATCACTATTGACACTTGAGTGTGCGACATTATTGAGTCGATCACGCAGCGGATCGGGTAAGTACCTTGAGTTCATGGCTAATAGGCGCTATGTTTATATTTGGAGTTGAGCTTGGTAAGTTTCAACCTATGTGACAATTTAAATTGAAGTCACGTACATAAGAATTATCGTGGAATAAGTGAAAAGTCATGTAGATGTATGATTGTAACGAAAACAAAATGGTGTATAAAAATGCTTCAAATATCCTATTGATTAGTATATGGAATGTGAATGTGTAACTTGGTATGAGATTGAATCGAAGGTCTAAGGAACTATGGTATAGTTCGGTTTGAATGGAGTAATTAGCCTCGTTCCATTTTGTTTCCTCTTGCGATAATGTTATTAATGGTTGGTAGTGCATTGCTTATGACTTCTTGAGTTATATACTCATTCGGTGTTTGCTTGTCACCTATTTTAGGTTTCTTGGACTCGACTTTTTGCGTATTCGGGACCGTCATCGAAGTCATCACACCGGCTAACAACTTTTGGTATTTTCTTCGTAGTTGGTCTAGGAGTACATTTCGGCATGTATAGGCTGTTATGCTTTGTTGAAATTTGGTATGTAAACTTTTAGCCATGCGAAAATAGCGTAAATGTTCGGTTGGAATTGGTTTTGTGATGTTTGGACACAAATCATGGTTATAATTTGGGACATGCATGATGAATTATTAGTTTAATCAAGGAAAAGTCATGAAATAGGCATAGTTTGTTTTAGTAATAGATGCTGACAGCAGCAGTGGTGTGGATGTGAAAAATCACTAAAAATAACAGGAGTGGAATTAAATAGCGAATAAATTATGTAAATGAGCCTTGATGAATCTACTTTCATATGGAAGAAACGAAACGGTCATATGAGTTGTATATTGAGAGATATTTAAGTATTCGTGAAATAGGGCCAGAACAGTTTCTGGATTCCCTGTTCCGAATTTAGAAATTCATTATAAATTAACCAGAGATAATTAGGAGTCATACCATATATGTATAGATTTCACTTTGAGTCTAGTTTCTATAGAAATAAATGGCATCAGTATTGAAGCCCTGCACAGGGAGATATTCAAGTTGAAACATACGAAGGGCAGTGTAGTCGACCCCTGTAACATGGGAGACTTTAACTAATAAACTGTACTAATTGGCTTGACCAAAAATTCTAGAAACAAATCTGTAGATGGACATATGAGTCTAGTTTCAGGGAAAAATTACGAAACTGATTTTCAAGTTTTGAAACTCCAGATATGATTTTTAAGGCGACAGTGACGCAGTAACCAGCTTGTCTGGAAATTTTTTTTTTATGGACTGTGAAAACAATTAAGTTAAGTCGGTGTGCACCTTGTATTCGACTCCGGTAACGGACTCGGGTACGGGGTGTTACAGTAAGTGCTTATTATCTCAGATCTGGTCCTATTTTTACAAGTTAGGAAAAGCCGAAGTCCCTAAACTATAGGAAGGTTGTCTAGGATGTGTGCATGTCTAGGATTGGATCCGGGAAGAGCTTGGTACTTAAGCGGTCCTATAAGACTCACCTCCTCTTTTGTGGTTTCCTACCTGGTGCACAGCTTCCATTCACTTTAACTTAAAACAAGAACAGATTTTTGCTAAACTCTAAACAAAGAATTTAGATAAACACATGTTTTTTTGAAACATCTCCATGTGACATACTAAATTCAGCTGTAACGTCTGGGCCGGGTTTGGGGTGTTACAGCACGCCCATGTGGCATCATATGCTATATTTTTGGCTGTTCGGCATTTTCTCGATCTACAGTCATAACAATGTAAACAAAACATAATTTTGGCTTTTAGACGATTATCGAATACCGCATACAAATACACATGCTTTAGGCTTTTCAGCCGATCATCAAACATAGCATACGGTTACACACGTGATCGGGTAGAGTACTAAGAATTCACAATCGCTAGAACCTAAATTCAAACATAACATTTTGTTAATCGCTAATCAAATAGTGTTAGAAAAACTCTTAACAACCACCTAACCAAAAGATCAACTGCCACTTGCCTTGAGTAGATCGGTCGACTGTAATTTGCCTACCTAATCCAAAGTTTGGTTCAGTCACCCTTCCGCAACTCGGTGGAAAGTCCCGAACTGCTGACACCCTATGTCACTTAAACTTGGGGGCAGAGCTATGCGTCCACTCCCAGCCGGCATCACTGTCATCACTTTATTGCTAGAACCCCCTTTGCTCATTGAGAGTTTGATCTAATGGATAAATATTGCTACACGGAAGTCTGAGTACAAGAGGGGAAAAAGTTAAAAGAAATTGGTCCATGGTATTAGACTACCAAACAAATGACAGAGTAGAGCCAGGAAAGGAAAAACCTGAAAGAGGAAAGAAAGTGCAATTCAGATACTTACCTATGAGTATTAGCCAATTAAGCAACTGTATGTGAAGGTAGAGAAGTACAGAGAGACAAGATGGTAGATGTTCAGCCAATTGCTCAGAATCAATTGCAGAAGCTGAAAGTAAGAGAGGGAAAAAGAATAGTCATTTTACAAAAACTGAAGGAAATGACAAAAAGGAAGAAGAAAAAGGTATCTGGCAAGAACTCAAAACAAAAGAGAATACAACTAGAGGGCTAGCCGAAAGGGGAAGTATGGGTGAACGAATGCCGAAGTGAAAAATAGAAAAAGAAGCAGAATAGAATTGATCGTAGTACTCAAAAGAATAGATGAAGGAGTTATGAAAATAAGTCAAAATGTATTCGGCCACTTAAGAAAAGTATACAGCTAAGATGTTGCAGAGGAAAAAAAACCAAAAAAATAATGATCACCAAAAGCTGGAAATGAAAGGCACTGTCGCCAGCCAAATTTTTGAGTACTTGCCAAGCAAATTCAGCACAGTCTTACCTCCCTTTAACCTCCCCTTTTTCCTCCTAAAATCCTTCCATGATTTCCTCCCAAATCTTCTCCTTGATTTTCTCCTTAATCCATTCCTTGACTAGTTCAAAATCCAACCACCCTTGTAGTGTTTTACTCAAACTCCACCACTCACACAGCAAAGGAGTAAAGTAAATACTCCTTTGTGCATAGAGTGACTCGAACTCAAGCTCCTTTGCCACCTTAATGATGCCACGACCACTGGACTACAAGCTCATCTTATGCCACATTTTAATCTTAATTATTTAAAAGGCTTACTTCCAAGTACCAAGAGTTTTATTCACTTAAATAAAAAAATTTAGCTAAAGTCCAGGTTTGAACTCAAGACTTCTCCAACACTCTCAAATATGCCCAAACACTTAGCCACTAAAGCCAACATGCAATTTGTGATATTTCTTGCACACATAAATTTTTATGTGTTCCCACGCTCAAGGCCCATTCCTTCTAGGCCCAAATTCGGGGCGTTACACCTGGCTAGTGCACAACAAATAAAAATATTACTAACAAAACATACAAATTTCTCATAAGCATGCGAACCTAACTCTAAGGACAATCAACCTAAACAAGACAAGGACTCACCTAGATTGCTACAAAAGAACTTAAAACAGAGACTTTAATAGCAAAATATTTAGTGAAGAATTTCATGGAATCAAGGTTTTATTTACATATATAAGAGTCTTAGAAATCTCTAGATACCCTATCGGACTTAAGAAAGACGTTATTTGAATGTAAAGTATTCCTAGATACACTAAATCACTTTTTTCCTAATTAGAGTTCGATTGCATCTTTAACCAGCAAATCCAATTTGTAACTTGCCTGGCTAGCCCAGTTCGCCACACAGGGTGGCGAACCCTGGTTCACCAAATAAAGTGGCAACACCTAACTCACCAACACATTAGCAAACCTGCCTTGTAGTGAAACTGGTGAACCCCCTACCGCTTCATTTGGGATACATTGCTGCTCAATGGACACCCTTGCTGAAAATTCATTGGCAAACACCCAACTCACTTGAATCTTAGCAAACCCTTAGTTCACCCAACTAATTGCCTATCCCAGTGTATCGAAACACTGACAAACCTTCACCTCACATGGCCAAAACTTTCAACCCCAATCTTGGGATGTGACAAGAATTATAGATAAAAGGTAGCCCGTCGAGACAATAGACATGGGGTAGATCACCATGTTAGAAATCATGGAAAGTCACACAATCTAGGAAAAAGGGTTGGAAAAAAGTGCTAACCTAAAGCTAAATGACTATTAGAGTCTGCCAAGGCTAGTGAAGGGTGGAAGTCCATCAAGACTATGATAAATGATAATGATTTGGTTAATCTACCCAAAGTAGGAGTCGTAGGTCCAATGAATCCCCTTAATGAATGGACTAAATGAGTGGGTTCTATGGATGTTACACTAAAATCATCAATTTCCAAAAGAGAAGAGAATGTTAAGAATAGATCATGTTCTAGTAGGGACCCTTGTTTACGGTAGTTATTGAAAAGTGTTGAATATCGCCAGTTCAGAGTAATAAGTATAAGTATCAAGGATCATGTCTACCAATGAATTGCTTAGAGTAAATAAGGCACGAGTCTTACCAACTAAGTTGACAAATTTTCCTATGAAAATCAGGGAGTTAAATTCTAAGTCAGATACTTTAATTTCTCAAGATTTATGCAGATATATACACGAGCTATGTGCAGACCTCACTAAGTTCTTCTAAACTTATAAAACTTGAAAACACTTAGCAAAACCATTACACGAACCCCAGACAAGTGAACCCCTAGTAGACAATACTTATGTATAAGTGAACTTTTACTTATTATGCATATGAACCCTTATTTGTTTGCCAATTATGACTAAATGAGATTTGGTTAAGTGTTTTGAAGTACCTATATGACATTCTTCTACATGAAAATATATTAAACATATATTACATGTTTTATATTAAGGTGTGATGGAGGATAGGTTGGGTGTTAATTGAGAGTCACTTTGGTGGCTAATGTGGCATTCCATAGCTTAGGTTTGGCGATCAGACTGAGTATGGGGTGTTACAGTTACCTCTGAGGGGCCGAAGTCAAAATAAGGCGTCAAATATTGCAACAATTAGTGCAAATCAAACTGAAGTTAGATAGTCTGCCCTTGTTTACGCCGTTGAAGGTCGTGATGATAGAGATGCGTCTGACGTCATCGCATGTATTTTTTACCATCCATTCTATACTACACTTTGTCTTAATTGACATAAATCCACCCATTCATATGTTGCTTTTAATATGTCTAAAAAATTGGGGTTTAGGGTAGAGGAAACCACTACTGATGTTACCGTAGTAAGCCCCTTAGGACAATTGGTTATTGTAAAAAAAAAATTTATAGGAGATGTCCTTTGAAGGTTTAGGGTGTAGTCTTTCCAATAGACCTTATGGAATTACCTTTTGGGTAGTTTGGTTTAATTCTGGGAATAAATTGGTTAGAACACCAAGTTAGCCTTGACTATGCCTCAAAGAAAGTAACCTTAAAAATAGTTGAGGGTAGTGAGATTTTTTTGGTTGGGGAGTGATGAAATTATTTATCCAATGTAATCTCTGCTATGGTTGCCAAAAATTTAGTTCGGAAAAGGGGTGATGGTTATCTAGCCTATGTAATGGATAGGAATGCAAATAGCTCTGTCATAGATAACATTCGAACCATTAGGGAATTCCCATATGTGTTTCTTGAGGAGTTACTAGGGATACCTCCAGATGTGTTCTTGAAACTAAATCTTAATCTTTTGAATCATGTTAAGTTTTCTTCGATGGCTAATGTAATCTCTCAAATTCGGGCTTAACGTCTAGGTTGGGTTAGAGGGGTTACACCTCTATTTAAAAATGGGCAAATTAGTCCATAAATGTGATGGTCACTAAACTAACTATAAATATGACAAAGGCAAGCACACCTATCAAACAATAGTATAGCTATGGTGAGTAGGGAATATTGCATCCACGAGGACTAAAAGTACTAGTAATTACCGTTTTACTATTATTTAGCCGACAATTTGGAGTGATGTGTTTTAATCTAATTTACTAAACTAATTTAACTATGAATGCAACAAAGAATGAATCAAAGAAATAATCGAATATTAACCAATGAGATACACAATACCTAGGAAAGAATCCACCTAGACTTCACCTTTTATTATGAATCTGAATTAAATGATTTATTCAATTGTGTCTTGATCTGTAGAAATCCTTAAATTATGTTAAAATATCTTTTGAGAGTAAGAACAGCTGACTCTAGGTTGATTAATTGAAATCTCTTTCTAATTAAAACCACTATCATCATATATTTGAATTTTTGTATTTGCGTATATGTTCCAATTGCTCCATCATAACGTAAAAAGATGAGTAAGTCCTCAAAGAAAGTTGGGAATATATATTAATTACAATTTTCTTTATATTATTATTTTTTTTGAATGTATTCTAGATTCAATTATGACATGATTTGTGATTACAATTTTGATTCGATAGTTTTCTTGACATTAGGGGAGAGAAATAATAGCTTGTAACGAGTTAGGGGGAGAGTAATTTGAACCAGAAGTTCAATAAGGATAACTCATTACAAGTTAGATATTAGATGTATTTAAAAACTTAATGAGAATAACCAAGTGTTATATACCATCTAATATTTTAATTTGAATCAAAGTCCTAATAGGACAATCAGTTAGAATACATAATAGATTGATTGGTTCCAAAGATGAAAATTCTTCTAGATGGTCATATAGTGGAGGAGAGACCTAACACATAACTAATAAGTAAAACTCTAGAAGAGATTCAGGTACCTGAAACCAAATTTTAAAATAATAAAGATAAGAGATCTCGATAAGTCATGTCAATTCGAGAAAATGTGGAACCGAATAATAAAAGTGATCGAAAATGATTTTGCATGCAACATTATTATTATTGATATAATGAAATAAAAGGAGGATCTTGAATAAATCTATTGAGAAATATAGATATAGAATAAATTGATTAAAATAGAAAGATGCAACTCAAGTACCATTAAATTCGTGGAGTTTTTGGACCAGAAGTCAAAATATCTAAAGGTATAAAGCTAGTGAGTGTGCAATTGAAGTAGTTTTGAAAAAGTGGAATAAAAAAAATGAAGTTTTTCGTTAAGTCCTGCCATTGATTATGAAAAGATATAATATTCTTTTGTGGTGGATGAAATAACCTTTAATTATATTATTAAATTGAAAATTTATAAAAAGATTTAACTTGCGTCTTGTAATGCCTTAATTTTCTTATTTCTGATTTTGTATAATTTTGACACAAATGTGTATCTGCTTCAGTGGTTAAGTGTTCTGGGTGTATGTGTGAGCTCCTAAGTTCCAGCCTTACCTTTGGCAAATTTTTGTTGTTTTTAAATCCAAGCCTTATCACTGTTCAGTGGAATTTTATTTAATTGCTTGTGAATTCATATTAGAACGAGCCTGCCAGTCTGAGTGGTAAGGGAGTCAATGTGTTGGAGGTACTGTGTTCGAATACCTACGTTAGGAAGGGTGTTAATTTTTGCTCAAATATCTGTTAAAGAGTTTCGGTGGAGTTAGATTTTAGAGGGAGTTAGGAGTTAGTGGGTCAGTGGGAGTAAAATTAGGGATTTGAGAATATTTTTATTTTTATCCATTGTTTTTCAAAAAAAAATTCTCTCTTCCCAGAAAAGAAAAATTTAACGTTAGTTTCACTAAGTTTTCCCCAAACCAGTCGTCTTCTTTTTCTTTTGATTCTTCTTTCTGTTTCTTTCGATCTGTCGGTAATTTCGTTGGTTACCTCTCCATTTTCCTTGGGTATTCAGTAAGTGGGATTCTAGTAAGTGTTCAAAGTATTCATTTTCCAAATTGTCGGTTGGAACTTTATTTTCTGTTTTGGCAGCAAGAAATCGAGTAGAACGGGACTCCCCTCATTTGGAATCGTAGTTCAAAAATCGTTCGAGGTGTTCGGGTAAGCAATGAACACTTCTTTTAATTGTTGTCGGCTTCGTAGTTATGGTTTAATCATGGATTAAGTCTAATTTTGAGCGTTGGTATGTCGATTTCTAGGTTCTAAAAGGTTCGTATTTGCTGTGGCATCAAATCGATACCAGGTGTGTACCCGAAACACAGAAAATCAGACTTTGACAAAACCTAAAAAAACGAATCTGTCGATGCACACGGGCGTGTGAAAGGTTGTGTGCAAGGAACGACCATGTGGTCAACGAAGGCATGGCTGTGTGCAACACACGGCCGTATCTGGCTAAAGTGTGGCCGTGTGGACCACATGGGCAAAGGCCAATCTAGGCATGTAGGCCCAGACGGGCATGTGGGCCCATAATTTTGAGATTTTCCCTAAAGTCGCACGGGTCGTTCTGATCGACTGTGAGCCTACTATAGGGTCGGTAAGGGCCAGCTAAACCCTAATTTGTATGCAAGGATATTCTGATAGACTGATCTGTGTAGGATACTAAATGTTTGTATTACTTTATTGATGTGTGTGTACCTATTATTTGTATAAAGCATGTTAAGAGTAAACTGAAAATTATATAGGATTTTTCCTATGTAATTTATCACCATTTTACTTAAATTCGTTGTTAAAACTAAGTAATTGTTTAATAAATTAATGAAATAAGTGAAAATATGAAATTAGGACATAGAAAATATTAAAATGTGATTTTATGCTTTATTATATAGTTTTCATGCATAAAAAGGCTTATTTTAGATTTGTTTGAACATATTATATTTTTAAGACATAAAATGAGTCATGCATGATTAAATTAAATAATAACATATAAATTTATATTTAATAATTCAGTTTAAAATATTTCATTAATAATTTGGGTTTTAACTAATTATTTAAATTGGATAAATTTTGTTCTTTGGTCCTTTAATTTATCTATTTATTTTGGATAGGTCTGATAGCTTTGCTGGTTTACAAAAAAACCATCCAAATTGAAGACCAAGTCAACACAAATTTGGCTACACATGGCTGTCCACATAAACCAATTTTTGGTTTAATTACACAAGGTCCTTGTAATACTGAAGAAATTAGAGATTTGCCCGAAGATTTACATTTGACCGAGTTTCAGTCCGGAGTTGTTATGCCATTTAAATTGCTTAAAAATCAAGCAAAATTCAACTAAAAATGAACTAAGTATGTTCGACCACCCATTGGAAAAGCTTGAAGAGACTAACCCTCTATATTTTTAGCAAACTACTCTCATCTCTTCACCTATAAATAAGACCTCATTTGATCCCTCATAACTCATCCCTCATCTATCATCATTCTCTCTATTTCTCTGTCATCTTTAGCAGTTTCCATTTCTCACGCCTAGCATGAACTCTTCATAGAGATTTTAGCAATTAAGCCTCTTAAAAAGCCCTTGGTCTGTCACCTTGGAGAGCCATCAGCAAAAGAGCAAAGCGAAGGAGGGAAGGAGCCTCGTCGATCAGAGTCTTGGGTGACAGCCACTCTGATTTGGGTTTAATCTTTTTTTCTTTAATTTAATCTAAAAATGTTTTCTATGTGTTCTTTGATCTTGTTTACAAAAATGTTAGCTTAATTTTATTTAAGCTAGGATGATTGCTTTGATTAAACAATATTTATTTGATTCATGCTTATAATGTTTGTGCCTCAATCGATCATGTTTTCAATTAAAATCAAGTCTGTATTTAGTTCATACATGATTGAAATGCACCTGAATTAGCTGAGCGATCCTAACCAGACGGTGGCTAGTGGACACATAATTGAAATGTGCATGCTCAATTTAGATCCTAACCCGATTAAATTGTAGGTTGCATAACAACTCTAACCAAGCTCTGTTATCTACACAGTTTTTAGATTTGTGTGATTAAACTGTTTCAAACTTAACATGTCTCTGTTACCTCACACGAATGCTGAGAAACCCTTAATAAATAAGGATTAATAAAATGCGTATTTACTAAGTAAAGGATTTCAAAAGGACCTAATGTGGTTTCCAAACTCATGAAAGATCGAGTTGCCATGGAATATTTTTTTGAATGTTATGAACGATGTTGATAATAAATTGAGTTTAATTAAAGTAATTGTCCTAGTTTATTTATGTTATAATTGTTACAAGTTGTGTTTAATTTTGCCAAAATCTATTTCATTCATATAGTTTGCATACCTAGGATAATTTGCATTAGGGATCATTGCATTTAGTTTAATATATTTAATTTAATCATCACTTCTCAACCATATTGTGTTTTTATTTACCAAGTTGTTAGTATAATTTTACGATTAAGTGATTTAACACAAATACAATCCCTGTAGAGACAATAACTTGATACTTACTTATTACTTGATAACGACTGTGTACACTTGCACAAATCTATGCGTTACATTGAGCATGTTATATCAGCATCTAATTTCTATATCTATTGTTAGGGTGGGGGTTTATATGTCTGGAGGAAGTTTCTGATCGGCGTTAATTGCCTATATTTTGGTAGCTTGGCTACATATGTATTCTAATATGTGTCTTAATAGCACAATATGGTGTGTAGGGATGGGTGAGTGTTTTAAACCCCACATGGTGTGATAGGATGGTCGGAGATGGTGTGTAAAGGATGGGGGTAGGAGTTATGCATATCTATATCTGTACTCTGAATCTGGAATTGTATCTGCTTCTGATTGTGTATCTAAATCTGTATGCTTGTATGTTTGATTCTGTTGGTTACACATTGAGTTTACGTAAACTCACATCTGTTGGATGTTCTGTTCAGGTAATCCACAGACCTAGGTGGATCAGTGAGGTAGAGACTCAGCGGTGACCATGCGACCGTAATCTAGTTAAAGTTTTAATTTATGGTTTAATTATGATTTTGGTTTAATTCTGAGAGTTGTAATATTTCTCGGACTCTCTGGACTTTTTGGGTTTTATAATTGCTAGATTCGATTTTATATGTTGTTAAACTGCATGCTTAAACAAAACATTTTCCTCTAAAGATGACAATATATACGCAAACAAAGATTTTTCTAAAACACAATTGCATTTTCAAATTATAATTGTTTAAGGCTTCCGTTGTAATAAGTTTTAGCAAATGGGCTACTTAATTGGTGTTTTCAATTAAAATGTGAATGTTCCGACAAGACAACTCCATTTTCAAAACCCTTACCTTATGACACTTCTAGATTTAGTCATAACGTCTAGGTTAGGTTTGGGGTGTTACATTTGGTGGTATTAAAGCCAGGTTGCAAAACTCGGGCTTTGAATTTTTTGTTTCAAAATTTTATTTCGAAAAGAGTTAGTTTCCAAATATTTTTGGACAAATTGGGAAGTGCATAGTACACCAAGTCTCCAGCGCTATCCTGTAAGTATTTCTGAATTTCTGATAGAAAACTCTAAAAATACTATAGTTAGCACTTTTTGAAACTATACCAAGTAGTTAGAGACTGAAACATTTGAAAACAGTTATGAAGTTATGATAATTTACGCATAAAACATTTGTTAATAAATACTGAAACTGATGCATAAAATTTTTAATGTAGATAAAACTCAAACTATACAATGACTACTCATGGAACTCGCGGACGTCGTATTCTAGGCTACGGTAGAGGCCGTAGGTGGCTCGAGCTGAGTCTTCCTCCCTAGGAAGTATGCCAAATTTGGATACGAGTTAGACACCAGTTTCACTTGCTACTGAGACTGGGTTTCAAAGTCACTCGGCTGGGGACAACTCACTGTCCCAAGCCATGCCGAGGAGTTTAGAAAAGGTCGCTAGACCCCATTCTAGAGCTAGGGGCTGAGGGTCAGCAACTGAATAACTCCAGTCCAATGGTGCTAAGTTGTTTAGGGGTGTCACTGGAGTCGCCCCTAATGTAGCCGAGTATTGGTTAGAAGCTACCGAAAGGATCATGAATGATCTAGACAGTACTCCCAAGCAGAAACTGAAAGTGTAGTCTCTTTGTTTAGCGATGAGGCTTATCAGTGGTGGTTGACAGTTGGGAAGGGTACTCAGCCTGATCGACTGAATTAGGAATTCTTTAAGACCACTTTTCAGAGTAAGTACGTGGGGGCGAGTTTTGTAGATGCTCTCGGGCATGAGTTTATGAATCTCACACAAGGAGATAGATCTGCTGCTGAGTATAAGGCCGAGTTTCTGACGCTGAGCCGCTACGCTTGAGCCTTGGTGTCGATTGAGTATGAAAGGTGCGTCCGATTTGAGGGTGGCTTAAGAGATAATCTGAGGGTGTTGATTGGTCCACAGAGGGAGCGAGAGTTTGCGATTTTGGTTGAGAAGGCGAAGATCGCCGAGGATGCTAAGCGTGTAGAGCTCTAGAATAGGGATCTTGAGAGGGGTAAGAACAAGAGGGATTCAGAGCCCTCTAGTTCTGTTCAAAGGCCTAAGAAAAAGGCCAGTCTGATCGGCTAGTTAGATTATGGACTCTTGTTGCTCCTACTGGGATTCAACTATGCGGTGATTGTGGTAGGTGTCATCCAAGCGAATGTTGGAGGAGGATAAAGGCTTGTTTGATGTGTGGGCCATTAGAGCAACATATTTGAGAGTGTCCACAGAAGGCTGAACAGATGCAAGCTTCCGGACCATGTTTTGCATAGCCTCAGAGGGCAGTTTAGTAGCCACCTAAGGGCCGTGGTTAGGCTAGCAGTGGTAATGGTATGCATCGTGGGCAGAGAGCACCGGGTAGAGGTGCTAGTCAGACTGAGGTGAGGCAGCCTACACTTGTTTATACTGCACGATACCAAGAGGATAGAGATGCTCCTATGTCATCACCGATATGTTCCTTATATTTGATGTGCCTTATGCTACTTTGATTGACATAGGTTCTACTCACTCCTAAGTGGCTAGTACTATATCTGAAAACTTAAGGATTTCTGTTGAGAGCACTACTAGTGAGGTTACTGTACTGAGTTCATTGGGGCAGTCTGTTCAGGTTAGTAAACTCTATAGGGATGTTCCGTTAGTGGTACAAAGGGTTGTCTTCCTGGCAAAATTGATGGAGCTCCCGTTTAGGGAGTTCGATTTAATTCTGGGTATGGACTAGTTGTGTAACACCCCAATTTTTGGGAATTCTGTGAATGTTGGAAAATTTCATGCTTTGATTTTGTCAATTGTGAGTGAAATTATGAAATAGGACCTATGTGAAAATGTTTGAAAATGCTATAGGCTAATTTGTAGTGGCCAAATAAATAGTAGTGCAAAATAGGAGGATTTGAATGTCAAACCTCCCATTTTACAAGAAGTGGCCGACCATCATATTGTTGAAGACAATATGTGCACTTGATATCCATAATTTATGGTACAAATTGATAAAAAATTGATAATGGGTTAGGTAAATGTTCCATGATGGGCATGATAAGCATTATGGGCATTTTTTTTATTGACATTATGGCATAGGTATGGCACAAATAATATAGGTTATTTTATCTCATAAAATGTGGGGTAATAAAATAACAAAAGGATGAAAAGAACAAAGTTTTGTCCATCTTTGTTCATCATAGCCGAAAGTTAGAGAAGAGAAAGGAGAGGAGAAAGCTCTTGAGTATTCGGTCACTAGGAGGAGGAAAATTGAAGGTAAGTTCTTGGTACCTTGCTTCTATTTTGAGGTTCAGGAGTTCTTCTTGATTCTACCTTAACTCTTGAAGCATATTTAGGTTTTTAGTTGTGCTGTGAGCATTTAGTCATGAATTAAAATGAATGAAATGGTTGTTGTTTCATGTTCTTTTGATGAAAAATGGAAGATAGGTGAAGTTGAGCCAAACAAATGAGCATGCATGTGCCTTAGATGCTAAAGGGAAAAATCGACTAACATGTTGTGCTTTAAAATGATGAAATGGAGATTATACTTAAGTAAAATCATAGATATGTGATGATTGATTGGTGATATACATGTTTAAATAACAAGCATGCAAGGTATGTGTGAAAGAGTGGTTGGTAATAAATCTGCTTGGGACAGTAGCAGTAACGTGACTTCGGAAAATCACCATAAATTGTGAGAGATGAATTAGAAGCTGAATAAATTATTTAATTAAATCTTATTGAGTCTAGTTTCAAATGAAATAAACAAGAACATATTTTGAATTCTGTACAATGAGAAATTTGATTCGTAATGAAGAGTGGTCAAATTAGTCAAACAGTGAAACATGGGAAACTTTGAGAAAAATCTGGTATTGATTGGCTAAACCAAAAATTCTGAAAATTTTATGGATAGAAGATATATGAGTCTATTTTCAGGGAAAATTAACAGCACTTGATTTGGATTTTCTTAGATCCAGTTATAAATGATTTAGTGACTGTTGCTCAGGAAGACAGCTTGCAGTGAAATTATGATTATGTGGTAAACACTGACAAAAATTTGTTAATGAGTTGCTTATTGATTTCTTATAAGCTTACTCTAATTTGTAGGTGTGGTTGGCCGAATATTGTAAGGGGTTAATATGTAGTTCGTATTTGAATAGTTAGATTAACGTGTTAGTAATCCAATTGTAGGCGGTTCGTGTGTGGATCTCGTCAGCATATCGTCACAAACATGTGTGTAACTAACACCCTCTTATAGACTAGATCGACACAAGCCGAAAAGCCGAAATTCTGAAAAGCCGGTATTTTGAGATCTTGCGAGTGTGTGAATGCTCATGAGATTAATAGTTTGATGTATATGGTAAATTAAAGTGATAAGATTGCAGAGTGCGATTACATGCATTCGATATTTTTGGGCTTAATGGGCCAAAAACGGGATAATAGGCCAACGGGCCCAAATTGGTAAGAAAATGCAGTAAGTGTTTCTGATCGTACGTAAATGGCTATGTTATGAATGAAAACCTTAAGAATAGTTAAATTACTTGAATACCCCTATGTATGCAAAATTACCATTATACCCCTAGGGTTACTTTTGACTGAAAAGTATGACGATCTGATTCTGTATGATGTATGCATTGATTATATATCTGTTGCATGGGGACTTGGGTTATACTATAGAGGAAGCGTCCTGGTGGCTATGCCACAATTATCTGATCTGGTGGCTCTGCCACATATATCTGTCCTGGTGGCTATGCCACAATTATATGATCTGGTGGCTCTGCCACATATATCTGTTCTGGTGGCTCTGCCACAATATCTGTATCTGGTGACTCCGTCACAATATTTGGCAGCCTCGCTGCGATTTCTGTGGTGTGTAGCGGTTGGGTGGGTCGAGTTGTCTCCCCACACGACTTAAGGTTGGTACGGGGGTGTATACGGTTGGATATGGTTGGGTTTCTGCATAAACATGTAATATATGTTCTGTTCTGTTATGGGCCTATGGGTTTATTCTCAGATTACATTGCGGGCTAAGGTCAACTTATTCTATTTACGTGGTTTGAGTGATATAGGCTATGGTTGGGTTAATTTACACCTGAGTTTCCCAAACTCACCCCTTTTATTTCATCCACGCAGGTAATCCCCAACCATAGTGGGCTTGGAGCTTTGAGGGAATTCGGAGTGGCCACCCGTTCTGAAAGTTTGATTTTCTTACGGTGAACTGGACATCCTTTTATTTACGTTTGAAGTTTTGGGTTTTAAATGTAATAAGGCAGCTTAATTATTTTGATGGTTTTAATATGTATTACTAAGATAGGTATTACTTATTTTAAATGTTGAAATTGGATAGCTTTAGGGCGTTTTCAAAAACAACAATTGATTTCAAAATAACACGACAACAAGCAAAGCTTCCGCAATGAAAGTATTTTCCAAAATTAATCACTTTTCCTAAAATGACTTAATCAAATCGGTTTCTAGAAATATCCATGACGTTAAGGTGTGGCAATGGCGGTATGCATGTCTAGGATTGGATCCGAAGGAGCTTGATACTTAAGCGATCCGATGGACTCACCACCTCTTTTTCGGTTTCCTACCGGTGCACGACTTCCATTCACTTTAACCTATAATGAAATTATCTTTTAAAACACTAAGTAAGTTTTTCTGGATCAACAATATAAAATGTTTTGAATGCTTCGATGTGGCATGTCAGATCCGGTCATAACGTCTGGGCCGGGTTTGAAGTGTTACATTTTGGTTGAGTACTGAGTTCTGAGACCAAGGGTGAGATAGAGGTCGTTGTGATTGACGAGAGTCAAGATAATTTGTCCAATGTGATCTCCGCTATTATGATTAAAATTCTAGTTCAAAAAAGGGGTGAGGCATACTTGGCTTACCTGAGGAGTTATTAGGTTTACCTCCGAATAAAGAAGTTGAGTTCAGAATTGAGCTTCTACTGAGTACAGCTCTGGTGCCTAACGCTCCATACCGAATGGCACCAAGGAGCTTACAGAGCTTAAAGCTCAACTGTAAGAACTTCTGGACCATGGTTTCAGTTGTCCTAGTGTGTTTTCATGGGGGACGACAGTCCTGTTTGTTAAGAAGAAAGATGAGACCATGAGGATGTGTATCAATTACTGACAGTTGAATAAGTTGACTGTGAAGAATAAATATCCACTTCTAAGGATCAATGACTTGCTTGATCAATTTTGAGGGGTTTTGGTGTTTTTGAAGATTGATCTTCGTTCTAGCTATCATCATTTGAGGGTTAAGGAGGCAGATGTTCATAAGATTGTATTTGGGACTCCTTATGGATATTACGAGTTCTTAGTTATGCCTTTTGGTCTGACGAATACTCCGACTGCATTCATGGATCTAATAAACTGAGTCTTTCAACCGTACCTGGACCAGTTCGTCGTGGTCTTTATCGATGATATTCTGATATACTCTAAGACCAAGGATGAACATGATGAGCACCTTAGAGTAGTGCTTCAGATTCTACATAAGAAATAACTTTACGCCAAGTTGAGTAAGTGTGAATTCTAGTTGTGTGAGGGGATCTGTGTTGATACGAGGAAGATAGAGGCTGTGTTGGATTGGAAATAGCCTAAGAATGTATCGGAGATCTGTAGCTTTCTGGGTTTGGCGGGGTATTATCGATGGTTTGTCAAAGGTTTCTCTCTGATTGCATCTCCCTTAACTAAGCTTCTACGTAAGGGTGTTCAGTTTGTGTTGACTGATGCGCAAAAATTAAGGTTTGAGAAGCTCAAATCTGTTCTGACTCAGGCTCCTGCTCTGATACAGCTTGAATCTGGTAAGAAGTTTGTGGTATTTAATGATGCATCATACGTCAATTTGGGATATGTATTGATGCAAGACAAAAAGGTTGTGGCTTATGCATCCAATCAGCTTAAGACACACGAAGGAAACTATCCGACGCATGACCTCGAGTTGGCTGCTGTGGTCTTTACGTTGAAAATTAGGAGCACTATCTGTACTGCGAGAGCAGTATCATCTTCAGCAATCACAAAAGTCTCAAGTACCTCCTCACTCAGAAAAAGTTGAGCCTTAGGTAGTGTCGATGGATTAAGCTGCTCAAGGATTACGACTACACGATAGAGTACCATCTTGGTAAGGCCAGTGTTGTGACCGATGCTCTAAGTCATAGAGCGATGACTAATTTGAGAGCGATGTTCGGTCATCTTAGTCTGTTCGATGATGGGAGTCTATTAGCCGAGTTGCAAGTTAAGCCGACTTGGATTGGTCAGATTCGAGATAAGCAGTTGGGGGATGAGTATCTGGTTTTGCGGTTTTGTCAGATTAAGAGTGGTAGCACTTCGAATTTTGGGCTGAATGATGATGGTGTTCTGTGTTTTCGAGGTTGAATCTGCGTGCTGAATGATACTGATTTGAGATAGTCGATTCTGAAGGAAGTGCATAGTAGCCCTTATGCTATACAACCCAATGGTAATAAGATGTATCGCGATCTCCGTTAGTTGTACTAGTGGTTGGGTTTGAAGTGTGAGGTTACAAATTTTGTTGCTCGATGTCTGATGTGCTAGCAAGTTAAGGTTGAGCACCAGTTGCCTTCAAGTTTGTTACAGCCAGTTAAGATTCCCTTATGGAAATGGAAACGAGTGATGATGGACTTCGTTAATGGGTTGCCCTTGACACCCACTAAAAAGGATTTTGTTTAGGTCATCGTGGATCGATTGACCAAGTCTACTCACTTTATTTTGGTTCGAACAGACTATTCTCTGCAAAAGTTAGCGAAGCTCTATATTTCTGAGATTGTAAGACTGCACAGGGTTCCTGTCCCGATTATTTTTTATAGAGATCCTCGTTTCACTTCTTGATTTTGGAAGAAGTTGCATGAGGCTCTGGGTTCGAGGTTGGACTTCAGTACTGCATTTCATCCTCAGACCGAAGGTCACTCTAAGAGGGTGATTCAGATACTGGAGAATATGCTTCAGGGTTGCGTGATTGATTTCTAAGGTAGTTGGGCGGATTATCTACCGCTAGCTGTGTTCACCTACAATAACAGTTTCTAGGCTAGCATTCAAATGGCACCTTACAAGGCTTTATATGGTCGTAAGTGTCGTACTCTACTATGTTGGACTGAGTTGGGTGAACATCAAGTTTTGGGTCTTAAGTTGGTTTCTAAGACTGAAGATAAGATTAGACTAATTCAGGATCATCTGAAGGCAGCTTCTGATAGACATAAATCTTGTGTAGACCTGAAGAGGCATATATTGAATACTCTGTGGGGGACTTCATTTTTCTAAGGTTTCTTCATGGAAGAAGGTTCTAAGATTTGGTCATAAGGGTAAGCTAAGCCCTAGGTTTATTGGGCCATATCGGATCTTAAAGCGTGTGGGACCAGTTGCTTATCAGTTGGAGCTACCTCTAGAGTTAGACCATATCTACAATGTGTTTCACGTCTTGATCTTGAGGCGGTATTAGTCTGACCCATCTCACATTTTCTCACTTGAGGAGATCGAGGTTAGGCTGGATTTGACTTTTGAGGAGGAGCCGGTTCAGATTCTGGATCGAGATGTTAAAGTTCTGAGAAGGAAGTCTATTCCTTTAGTGAAGGTTTTGTGGCAGAATCATTGTATTGAGGAGGCCATGTGGGAACTTGAGGACTCAGTGCGTCAGAAGTATCCTCATTTGTTCTGATCAGGTAAATTTCGAGGTTGAAATTTCTTTTAAGGGGCAGAGTTGTAATGCCCTAATTGTCTTATTTTTGGTTCTGTATAATTTTGACACAAATGTGTATCTGCTTCAGTGGTTAAGTGTTCTGGATGTGTGTGAGAAGTCTTAAGTTCAAGCCTTACCTTTGGCAAATTTTGGTTATTTTTAAATCCAAGCCTTATCCCTCTTCAGTGGGCTTTTATTTAATTGCCTGTGAATTCATATCAGAATGAGCCTACTGGTTCGAGTGGTAAGGGAGTCAATGTGTTAGAAGAACTGTGTTCAAATCCCTACGTTAGCAAGGGTGTTAATTTTTGCTCGAATATTTGTTAACGTGTTTTGGTGGAGTTGGATTTCTAAGGGAGTTAGAAGTTAGTGGGTTAGTAAGAGTAAAGGGATTTGGGGATATTTTAATTTTTATCCATTTTTTTCAAAAAAAATTCTCTCTTCCTAGAAAAGAAAAATCTGACGTTAGTTTCACTCTGTTTTCCCCAAACCTGTCGTATTCTTTTTCTTTTGATTCTTTTTTCTATTTGTTTCAGTCTGTCGGCAATTTTATTGGTTGCTTATCCATTTTCCTTGGGTACTCAGTAATTGAGATTCTAGTAAGTGTTAAAAGTATTTTTTTTCCAAATTGCCGATTGGAACCTTATTTTTTGTTTTGGTGTAAGAAATCGAGTAGAACAGGACTCCCCTCACGCTGAATCGTAGTTCAAAAATCGTTCGAGGTGTTCGGGTAAGTGATGAACACTTGTTTTAACTGTTGTCGGCTTCTTAGTTACAGTTTAATCGTGGGTTAAGTCTAATTTTGAGCGTTGGTATGTCGATTTCTAGGTTCTAAAGGGTTCGTATTTGTTGTGGCATCAAATCAATACCAGGTGTGTACCCGTAATGAAGAAAAAGAGACTTCGACAAAAGACGAAAAAAGAATTTGCTGACGCTGCATAAGCGTGTGGTCGCCTGTGTGGAAGGTCGTGTGTGAGACACGACTGTGTGGTCGACGAAGGCATGGCCGTGTGGACCATACAGGCAAAGCCCAATCTGGGCATGTGGGCCGACATGGGCAAGCCACACGAGTATGTGGGCCCATAATGCTGAGATTTTCCCTAGGGTTGCACGGGTCCTTTCGATTGACTATGGTCCTACTATAGGGTCGGTAAGGGCTAACTAAACCCTAATTTGTATGCAAGGATATTCTGATAGATTAATCTATGTAGGATACTAAATGTGTGCTTAGCTATATTGACGTGTCTGTATCTATTATTTGTATAAAGTATGTTGAGCATGTTATATCTGCATCTGATTTCTGTATTTATTGTTGGGGTGGGGATTTATATGTATGGAGGAAGTTTCTGATCGGCATTAATCGCCTATATTCTGGCAGCTTGGCTGTACATATATATATATTCTTATATGTGTCTTAATGGCACAATGTGGTGTGTAGGGATGGGTGGGTGTTTTAAACCCCACATGGTGTAATGGGATGGTCGGAGATGGTCGAAAATGGTGTGTAGAGGATGGGGGTAGGATTTATGCATATCTGTATTTGTAATCTGAATCTGGATTTGATTTTGAATCTGGAACCGTATCTGTAACACCCCAAACCCGTGACCGTCACCGGATTTGATCACGTGGTGTTACCGGGCTTACTTCCCTTATTTCTCTCTTGACAATAATTGATTTCAGTTCCAGGCAGGCTAGCTAACTGCGTCACTGTCACCTTAAAAATCATATCTCGAGTTCCAGAACTCGAAAATCAGTTCCGTAAATTTTCCCTGAAACTAGACTCATATATCCATCCCTGGATTTATTTCTAGAATTTTTGGTTGGGCCAATTGGTACATTTTATTAGTTAAAGTCACTCCTGTTTCAGAGTTCGACTACACTGACCTTTGCACATTACGACCTGGATATCATCTCGTACAGAGCTCCAATGCTCATGCCGTTTGTTTCTAATGAAACTATACTCAAAGGGGAATCTATAAATATAATTCATGACTCCTAATTATTTCTGGATAATTTATGGTAAATTTTAAAAGTCGAAACAGAGGATCCAGAAACCGTTCTGGCCCTGTCTCACGAAATCTCGAATATCTCTTAAAATACGGATTATATGGTCGTTTCGTTTCATCCATATGAAAATATATTCATCAAGGTTGAATTTAATAATTTATTCACTATTTAATTCTACTTCTACTATTTTTAGTGATTTTTCCATCTCACCTCACTGCTGCTGGCAGCATCTGTTACTAAAGCAAACAATGACTATTTCATAATTCTTCCATGGCCAACTATTTCATCATACATAATGTAACTATGGCCACCTTATCAAAATTAAGGTTTCTAAGGCTCGTGACCATAGGTTTTAGAATCACACTCAACCGACCACATAGGCCATTTTCGCATGGCTTAAAGTTTACAACCCACAATTCAACAAAACAAAATAGCCTATACATGCCAAATGTTCTCCTAGTTCAACTACGAAGACAATACCAAAAGATTTCCAGCGGTGTGATGACTTCAACGACGGTTCCGAGCACGCATAAACGATCTGAGTCCAAGAGACCTAAAATGGGTGACAAGAAAACACCGAGTGAGTTTATAACTCGATAAGTCATAAGCATTCATCAACCATCCATTAATAAAATTATCACAACATGAAGCGATAAGCGAGGCTAGGTACTCCATCCATATCGAAACTATACCATAATTCCTCGGACCTTTCGGTTCAATCTCATACCAAGCCATACATCCACATTTCATGTTCAATACAATAAGATATTTGAGGCATTTTCACACATCAACTCATTTTCACCACAATCATACAATTGCAATCATCACATAGATTTAAAGCTTACCAAGCTCAACCCGAGCATGAGCGTATTGCCTATTCGTCATGAGCTCAAGGTACTTACCCGATCCGCTGTCCGGGATTAACTCGATAATGTCGTACACTCAGTGCCAATTGTAATACAAGAGCATATAGTGAATCCGCACACTTAGTGCTATATATTTTCAGCTCGCACACTTAGTGCTATATAATCAAACTCGCACACTTAGTGCTGTACAATTTTAAACCCGCACACTTAGTGCCAATCTTGTCACCGTGTCCATTTATACCCGCACACTTAGTGCCGAGACCAATACCTTATGCATTTTGCTACCTTTATACATTCAACAATGGCATCATTCCATACACATACATTTCCATTTACACATCAACTCATTTAAACACAATTGTGTATATATTAAGGTCATTTACATCAACACCAAATATATGCTTAATGACTTACCTCGGACGTTGTCGCACGTCTTCAACGGCTATTCAATTACTTTTTCTTTTCCCTTGTCCAACTTCAATCCTTTGAGCTCTTGAGCTAAATCAAACAAATTTACTTCCCAATCAAACACACACATACGGCAACCATATATTGTTTTTAACACATTCGGTCACTTGGGCGACCCATTTAACTTTTAAGCATTCATTTCAAATTTTTAGTTAAACAATGCGAATGCCATTAGCTCCTAATGCCACACACACATATGCATAAAATTTAATCATACATGACCCATAGCTCATTTGGTCATTCATCTCTCAAACTTACGAAGCTTCATACCACACTTCCTTGGCGAATACATATATAAGCACAATTTAGCATTTTCATTTACTTAATATTTCATACCTATCATGCTAGCCGAGTATTGTTTAATCAAGTTCAACATCCTCATATACGGCATTAGCATCCAAACAACCTATATGAACATTTAACTAATTCAAGCTTCACCCATCCACACTTATTCATTTAACATAAAGAAAATATATCAACCTCTTCACTATCAACCATGGCCAAATGCTTCATGGGTTTAAGGTAGATTCAAGAAAGAACCTCATAATTATTAAGATGTAAGCAACTACTGTAACACCCCGAACCCGAGACCGTCGCCGGAGTCGAACACGAGGTGTTAACAGACTTCAAACCACTTATTGAGAATTTCCCAGACAAGCTGCCAATCTGTGTACTAGTCGCTTCAAAAATCATAACCTGAGTTTTACAACTCGAAAATCAGTTTCGTAATTTTTCCCTGAAACTAGACTCACCTGTCCATCTACAGATTTTTTTCTAGAATTTTTGGTCGAGCCAATTAGTACAGTTTATTAGTTAAAGTGTCCCATGTTATGGGGGGTCGACTACACTGACCTTTGTGCGTTACAACGCGAATAACTCCCTGTGCAGGGCTTCAATACTGATACCGTTTGTTTCTATAGAAACTAGACTCAAAGAGGAATTTATACATATATGGTATGACTCCTAATTATCTCTGGTTAATTTATAATGAATTTTCAAAGTCGGAACAGGGAATCCAGAAACCGTTCTGGCCCTGTTTCACGAAACCCAAATATCTTTTAACATACAACTCATATGACCGTTTCGTTTCTTCCATATGAAAATGGATTCATCAAGGTTCATTTAAATAATTTATTCACTATTTAATTCCATTCCTACTATTTGTAGTGATTTTTCACATCCACATCACTGTTGCTGCCAGCATCTATTTCTAGGGTAGACTTTCTCTAACACATAGTTTCTATGATTCAACCACCCTTTTTCATATATAGTCCAAAATATAATCATGATGACCCATTCTAATGGCTGGTCATTGCCAAACATTTCCGTGCTTCTTAATGAGCATATACATACCAAATGATTATAACATTATGCTCAAAATATTTATCGCCATTTTGCATGGCTATTCAAAATTTTACATACCAAGTTCAAACAAAACATAATAGCCTATACATGCCGTAATGTACTCCAAGGCCAACTACGAAGAAAATACCAAAAGTTGTTAGCGGTGTGATGACTTCAATGACGGTCCCGAATACATAAAAAGTCGAGTCCAAGAAACCTAAAATAGGTGACAAGCAAACACCGAATGAGTATATAACTCGAGAAGTCATAAGCAATGCACTAACAACCATTAATAACATTATCGCAAGAGGAAACAAAATGGAGCGAGGCTAATTACTCCATTCAAACCGTACTATACCATAGTTCCTTAGACCTTTCGATTCAATCATACATCTACATGACCTTTCACTCATTCCGCGATAATTCTTATATACGTGACTTCAATTTACATTGTCACATAGGTTCAAACTTACCAAGCTCAACTCCAAATATAAACATAGCGCCTATTAGCCATGAACTCAAGGTACTTACCCGCCCACTGTTCGTGGTCAACTCAATAATGTCGCACACTCGGTGTCAATAGTGATTCAAAAGCATATAGTGAGTCCGCACACTCGATTGCTATATAATCAACTCGCACACTTAGTGCTATATGATCAAACTTCGCACACTTAGTGCTGTACAAATTTTAAACCCGCACACTTAGTGCCATTCTCATGATCACAAATGTTTATACCCGCACACTTAGTGCCGAAATCAACAACTCAATACTTCTCACCTCTTTTCTTTTCATTCAATACTTTCATCACCACATACATACATGTATATAAATTTATCATTCCTTTCGGCATAATTACATAGACATTATGTCTATTTAAATCAATACAAAATATATGCTTAGTGACCTACCTTGTGTTGGGTAAAACAGTCCAAGTCGGCTACTCGATGACCTTCGTCTTTCCCTTGCTTGATTCTCCTTCTTTAACTCCTTGAGCTTAATCAATAAATCAACTAGTTTAACCATCTTGCTAAACATTCATAATTCAATTACACATGCATATGTATGTTTGTATATTCGCAACCATCCTCACTTATTACCCATTTAGTCAATTATCTAAGCCAAGATAAGGCTTCAATACGGTTGCCTCTAACCGAATACATGCACACCAATCTACTTCATTTGGCGAATATGCATGTCTATGTTGAGGCCAATTTTACATAATACCACACAAAAAACAGCATACATTTTACTAACTAACGCATTACATATTGTAGCTCAATACACATCTCTTGTAACACCCCAAAACCGAGACCATCGCCGATTATCGGACCGAGGTTAACAAACCAAGTTCACATGTTTTGCCCACCAATTTGACATTTCCAGTCAGGCTGGAAAACTGCGTCACTGTCGCCTTAAAATCATATCTCGAGTTTCAAAACTCGGAAACTGGTTTCGTAAATTTTCCTGAATTTAGACTCATATATCCATCCATGGATTTATTTCTAGGATTTTGGTCGGGCCAATTGGTACAGTTTATTAGTTAAAGTTACCCTGTTACAGGGATCGACTGCTCCGACCTTCGCGCGGTATAACTTGAATATCTCTCTGTACAGGGCTTTAATTCTGGTGTCGTTTGTTTCTAATGAAACTAGACTCAAAATGGAATCTGTACATATAAGATATATCTCCTAATTCTTTTGGATAATTTATAGTGAATTTTTAAAGTTGCGACAGGGAACCCAGAAACCATTCTGGCCCTGTCTCACAATAGCTTTAATATCTCTTAACCTGTAACTCCTATGACCGTTTCATTTCTTCCATATGAAAATAGACTCATCAAGGTTCATTTACATAGCTTATTCACTATCTAATTCCATTCCTATGAATTTTGGTGATTTTTCACATTCACGCCACTGCAGCTGGCAGCATCTGTTTTAAGATAGGACTCACCTATTTGGTGGTCTCCATGATTCAACTAGCCTTACCATACATAGGTTCATATATGATCATTTTAACCGTGCCAATGGCTGATCATATGACCAACATTCTCATTTCAAGCCATAGCCACATCATGACACAAAATATATACATACAACCCACAATTAGTCTAAGTTCATACTTCCTTTTCGAGCCATTTTCGCATCGGCCGTACATACTTACATTACAACATATTTAACAAACAAGGGTAGTCCTATACATGCCATCTCAAGTTCAAACAAAATTTATACCAAAATGGAGGCTTGATAGTGTGGATGACTTGACTTCAACGATCCCAAATCCGATTGCCTCGGCGAAATCTAGAAAACTAAGAGCCAAAGCAGCAGGGTAAGCATTTTTATGCTTAGTAAGTCTCAAGGAATATAATGAACTATAATTTACAGCAATACATTCACATAGCCAAATGCATCATTTCATTAATACACATTCTTACTTCATACTTCATCATTATATAAGTTCGCAAAGCATCAATCAATTCAATAAGTACGAAATATAACACTTAATTATTCTTGTGACTCGGTTTCGTGGTCCCGAAACCACTCTCCGACTAGGGTCACATTCGGGGTGTCACAACTCTCCCCCACTCAAGAGATTTTCGTCCCCGAAAAGCTTACCGGTAAATAGGTTCGGATATCGCTCTCTCATAGAGTTCTCGGTCTCCCAAGTAGCTTCTTCTATCCCGTGCTTGAGCCATAACACTTTCACTAGCGGAACCCGCTTGTTTCGCAACTCTTTCACTTCTCGTGATAGGATACGAATTGGTTCTTCCTCATAACTCATATTAGCTTGAATTTCAATCTCTGATGGACTAATTACGTCCGACGGATCGGATCTATAGCGTCGAAGCATCGAAACATGAAAGACGTCGTGAATCTTTTCAAGTTCAGGGGGCAAAATCAGACGATACGCAACTGGACTGACTCGTTCGGATATCTCATATGGCCCGATGAACCTCGAACTCAATTTGCCCTTGCACCTAAATCTGAGTATCTTTTTCCATGGCGAAACTTTAAGAAACACTTTATCTCCCACCTGATACTCAATGTCTTTTCGTTTCAGATCCGCGTACGACTTCTGACGATCGGAGGCTATCTTCAGATTTTCACGGATTACTCTTACTTTCTGTTCAGCATCTTTAATCAAATCCACTCCGAAAATTTTGCTCTCACCGAGCTCGGTCCAAAACAATGGTGTACGGCATTTACGCCCGTACAAGGCCTCGTAAGGTGCCATCTTAATACTTGATTGAAAACTATTGTTGTAAGCGAATTCAATCAAAGGTAAATATCGTTCCCATGAACCACTGAACTCGAGGATGCAACATCTCAACATATCCTCAAGTATCTGAATTATTCGCTCGGATTGACCATCGGTTTGGGGTGAAAGGCGGTGCTGAAATGCAACTTGGTACCCAAAGCTTCTTGCAATTTCTTCCAAAATCGCGAGGTGAACCTCGGATCTCTATCCGACACAACAGAAATCGGTACCCCGTGTAATCTCACAATCGAAAGCGTACAATTCAGCTAGTTTATCCAATGAAAATCCGTATGCAGGGGATAAAGTGAGCCGACTTAGTCACCTATCAACAACAACCCAAATCGCATCCTTCTTACTAGCTGACAATGGCAGCCCGGACACAAAGTCCATTGTGACTCGATCCCATTTCCACTCGGGTATCATTATCGGTTGAAGTAACCCTGAAGGCACTTGATGTTCCGCTTTCACTTGTTGACATATTAAACATCTCGAAACAAAGTCGGAGATGTCTCGTTTCATACCATGCCACCAAAATCGACATTTCAAATCATTGTACATCTTCGTACTCCCCGGGTGAATTGACATTCGGCTACAATAAGCTTCATTCAGAATCATCGAAATGAGTTCGAATTTCTTGGAACACACAAAGCGATTTACGAACCTCAAACAATCGTCATCATCAATTTGAAACTCTGATTCCTTGTTCGGAACACACTCAGCCCGTTTTGCAACCAACTCATCGTCAACTTTCTGAGCTTCGCGAATTTGATGAGTCAATAATGGTTTGACCTTTAATTCGGCTATTAACACATTGTCGGGTAGGATAGACAAGTGTACATTCATTGCTCGTAAAGAAAACAGTGATTTACGGCTTAAGGCGTCCGCAACCACATTAGCCTTTCGGGTGATAATCAATGACCAGCTCATAATCTTTCAACAACTCAAGCCAACGTCTTTGTCTCGATTTAAGTCTCTTTGAGTCATCAAATATTTGAGACTTTTGTGATCCGAAAATACATGGCACTTCTCACCAAATAAGTAATGTCGCCATATTTTCAAAGCGAATACGATGGCGACTAATTCGAGATCATGGGTCGGATAATTTTTCTCATGTGGATTTAATTGTCTCGACGCATAGGCCACAACTCAACCTTCTTGCATCAATACGCAACCTAACCTAAGTAGGGAGGCATCACTATAGATGACAAACTCTTTGTCGATTAAAATACGTACTAATCTTGGAGCTTCCGTCAAATGAGTTTTCAATTGGTGAAACTTTTCGACACTTTTCCGTCTATTCAAACTTGACATCTTTACGAACAGTTTACGTCATGGGTGTGGCTATCATCGAGAATCCTTTTACAAACCGTCGGTAATGTAAGCAAGTCCCAAAAAGCTCGAACCTCGATAATATTTCTTGGAGGCTTCCAGTTAAGTATGGCTGAAATTTTGCTCGGTCGACTCGAATACCGATCGGATACCACATGACCCAAGAAGCTAACCTCTCTTAACGAGCTCACACTTGCTGAACTTAGCATATAAGCGCTTATCCGTAAAATTTGCAACACTAATCTCGGTGCTCCACATGTTCGGTCTCATCTCTTGAATAGACCAAGATGTCGTCAATGAACACAACTACGAACCGATCCAAATACGGTCGAAGATCCGATTCATCAAATCCATAAATACCGCGAGGCATTAGTGAGCCCAAGCGGCATCACTAAGAACTCGTAGTGACCATATCTCATTACGAAGGCGGTTTTGGGTATGTCCGAATCACGAATTACATGGCGATAATAGCCCGATCTCAAATCTATTTTTGAGAACACCGAGGCTCCCTTGAGTTGATCGAACAAATCATCGATCGTGGTAGCGGATATTTGTTCTTCTTGTCACTTTATTAAGGCGGCGATAGTCGATGCACAACCTCATGGTTCCGTCCTTCTTTTCACAAACAACACCGGTGCACCCAAGGTGAAAAACTTGGTCGGCGAAACCTCTATCCGTCAACTCTTGCAACCGAGCTTTCAACTCCTTCAACTCGGTTGGTGCCATACGATCACGAGCTATCGAAATTGGCGTAATCCAGTACAAGCTCAATACCAAACTCTACTTCCCGAGCAGTGGTAAACCGGTAATTCTTGGAAAAACATCCGGGTATTCACAAACCACCGCACCGATTCGGTTTCTTTTCCAATTCCTTATCATCAAGTACATACGCAAGGTATGCTTCGCACCCTTTCTTACATGTTTACGGGCCAACATTGTTGATATTACGGTGGCAACCCTTTTAAGTCCGTAGACTCAACTCGGATTATCTCGTTATTCGCACCTCAAATCAATAGTCTTGCTTTTGCAATTCACAACCGCATCATGCACGGTCAACCAATCCAAATCAAGAATAACATCAAATTCATCAAGCGACAAAAGCATCGGTCCGCGGGAAGCGGGACCCTCGGATTACTAGGGACATTTCTTGCACACTTTGTCGACAAGCACGTAACGACCCAAGGATTTGACACCGAATTACGAACTCGATGAGACTCAATAGGTAAAGTCTTCTTGGATGCTAAGGTTTCGCATATATAAGAATGAGTAGAACCGGGGTCAATCAAAGCAATCACATTAGTATCAAAGAGAGAAAGTACCGGTGATAACATCGGGGAGGATGCTTCCTCTCGTGCACGGATGGCATATGCCCTAGCGAGTCACGGGTCTCGGATCGAACAGCCGTGTCGGTGGCCCCTCTCGACTACCACCCCTACCTCCTGAAATTCTTGGTGGTCTACCTCTAGTCATCATTCCACTAGGTGTTGCACCTTGCATCCTATTCTTCTTATCAAGCTCCGTGCAATCTCTAATGAAGTGGTCCTTCGAACCGCATCCGTAACAAGCCCTATTGGTAGACTTACCCCAACATTCACCTATGTGTCTTCTCCCACATTGGGGGCATTCAGGTTTCTCTTGACGGTTATTGCCCACACTAGCTACCGAAGTAGCTCGGGAGTCCGTCAATGGTCGTGCTCTAATGGAAATTCCCGCAGTCGTCCTTGATTTATTAGTGTCCTCCCTGAACTTCTTTACAGTCGAGAATGGAGCTTTACCCGTCGATCTTTTGCGATAGTCTCTAGCTTCAAATTCAGCCTTCTTCTCCTTTCCAAGTTCCTCCGCCTTGCAGGCTCGTTCAACTAGTGTTACGAATTCTTTTATCTCCAAAATACCCACTAGTAGCTTTAGATCTTCATTCAATCCTTCTTCAAACCTCTTGCACATAGCAACCTCATCAGCCACACACTCCCGGGCATACCGACTGAGTCTTACGAACTCATGTTCGTATTCGAGATCTTGTCATACTGGCCTTGCTTGAGTTCCAAGAATTCCTTATGCTTTTGATCGATGAACCGTTGACTAATATATTTCTTTCGAAACTCCGTTTGAAAGAAATCCCAAGTAACTCGTTCGTTTGGAACTATGGAAATCAAGGTCCTCCACCAATAGTAGGTGAGTCTCGCAACAAGGATATAGCACACTTTAGACATTCATCGGGTGTGCATGATAGTTCATCAAACACCGAATGGTGTTATCAAGCGAACTTCGGCCCTTTCGGCATCATCGGTAACTATGGCCTGAACTCTTCAGCCCGCGCTTCCTAATCAAGTCTACGGTGGCTTACTCAGCCTCACGGGGTTAATGGCAGATGGCATTATGGGCTCTTGGGGTGGATTATTCAAATTCGGAATTGTTGGACAATAGGATTGGTTCGGGCATATTATGACCTACTCATTCATCATGGTAAAGAAGGCTTGTCTAGCCCCTCACCCGATTATTCGCAGATGACCGAGGTTCAACAGTGGCGTCCCTTGTGCAGAGCAGCTGCTGCACTTTCAACGTCATCCGCCAAGGTTCTCTCTACAGGATTCATTTACTAATCAAAACAATAATTTTAACCGTCGAAGTCATCACACATTTAAACATTAACATTAAGGCATGTATAGCTAAACTCATACGTGCTATGGTAGTCCTAGAACCGACTAAACTATAGCTCTGATACCAATGAAATTGTAACACCCCGAACCCGAGACCGTCGCCGGAGTCGAACACGAGGTGTTAACAGACTTCAAACCACTTATTGAGAATTTCCCAGACAAGCTGCCAATCTGTGTACTAGTCGCTTCAAAAATCATAACCTGAGTTTTACAACTCGAAAATCAGTTTCGTAATTTTTCCCTGAAACTAGACTCACCTGTCCATCTACAGATTTTTTTCTAGAATTTTTGGTCGAGCCAATTAGTACAGTTTATTAGTTAAAGTGTCCCATGTTATGGGGGGTCGACTACACTGACCTTTGTGCGTTACAACGCGAATAACTCCCTGTGCAGGGCTTCAATACTGATACCGTTTGTTTCTATAGAAACTAGACTCAAAGAGGAATTTATACATATATGGTATGACTCCTAATTATCTCTGGTTAATTTATAATGAATTTTCAAAGTCGGAACAGGAATCCAGAAACCGTTCTGGCCCTGTTTCACGAAAACCCAAATATCTTTTAACATACAACTCATATGACCGTTTCGTTTCTTCCATATGAAAATGGATTCATCAAGGTTCATTTAAATAATTTATTCACTATTTAATTCCATTCCTACTATTTGTAGTGATTTTTCACATCCACATCACTGTTGCTGCCAGCATCTATTTCTAGGGTAGACTTTCTCTAACACATAGTTTCTATGATTCAACCACCCTTTTTCATATATAGTCCAAAATATAATCATGATGACCCATTCTAATGGCTGGTCATTGCCAAACATTTCCGTGCTTCTTAATGAGCATATACATACCAAATGATTATAACATTATGCTCAAAATATTTATCGCCATTTTGCATGGCTATTCAAAATTTTACATACCAAGTTCAAACAAAACATAATAGCCTATACATGCCGTAATGTACTCCAAGGCCAACTACGAAGAAAATACCAAAAGTTGTTAGCGGTGTGATGACTTCAATGACGGTCCCGAATACGCAAAAAGTCGAGTCCAAGAAACCTAAAATAGGTGACAAGCAAACACGAATGAGTATATAACTCGATAAGTCATAAGCAATGCACTAACAACCATTAATAACATTATCGCAAGAGGAAACAAAATGGAGCGAGGCTAATTACTCCATTCAAACCGAACTATACCATAGTTCCTTAGACCTTTCGATTCAATCATACATCTACATGACCTTTCACTCATTCCGCGATAATTCTTATGTACGTGACTTCAATTTACATTGTCACATAGGTTCAAACTTACCAAGCTCAACTCCAAATATAAACATAGCGCCTATTAGCCATGAACTCAAGGTACTTACCCGGCCCCTGTTCGTGGTCAACTCAATAATGTCGCACACTCGGTGTCAATAGTGATTCAAAAGCATATAGTGAGTCCGCACACTCGATGCTATATAATCAACTTCGCACACTTAGTGCTATATGATCAAACTCGCACACTTAGTGCTGTACAAATTTTAAACCCGCACACTTAGTGCCATTCTCATGATCACAAATGTTTATACCCGCACACTTAGTGCGAAATCAACAACTCAATACTTCTCACCTCTTTTCTTTTCATTCAATACTTTCATCACCACATACATACATGTATATAAATTTATCATTCCTTTCGGCATAATTACATAGACATTATGTCTATTTAAATCAATACAAAATATATGCTTAGTGACCTACCTTGTGTTGGGTAAAACAGTCCAAGTCGGCTACTCGATGACCTTCGTCTTTCCCTTGCTTGATTCTCCTTCTTTAACTCCTTGAGCTTAATCAATAAATCAACTAGTTTAACCATCTTGCTAAACATTCATAATTCAATTACACATGCATATGTATGTTTGTATATTCGCAACCATCCTCACTTATTACCCATTTAGTCAATTATCTAAGCCAAGATAAGGCTTCAATACGGTTGCCTCTAACCGAATACATGCACACCAATCTACTTCATTTGGCGAATATGCATGTCTATGTTGAGGCCAATTTTACATAATACCACACAAAAAACAGCATACATTTTACTAACTAACGCATTACATATTGTAGCTCAATACACATCTCTTGTAACACCCCAAAACCCGAGACCATCGCGGTTATCGGACCGAGGGTTAACAAACCAAGTTCACATGTTTTTGCCCACCAATTTGACATTTCCAGTCAGGCTGGAAAACTGCGTCACTGTCGCCTTAAAATCATATCTCGAGTTTCAAAACTCGGAAACTGGTTTCGTAAATTTTCCTGAATTTAGACTCATATATCCATCCATGGATTTATTTCTAGGATTTTGGTCGGGCCAATTGGTACAGTTTATTAGTTAAAGTTACCCTGTTACAGGGATCGACTGCTCCGACCTTCGCGCGGTATAACTTGAATATCTCTCTGTACAGGGCTTTAATTCTGGTGTCGTTTGTTTCTAATGAAACTAGACTCAAAATGGAATCTGTACATATAAGATATATCTCCTAATTCTTTTGGATAATTTATAGTGAATTTTTAAAGTTGCGACAGGGAACCCAGAAACCATTCTGGCCCTGTCTCACAATAGCTTTAATATCTCTTAACCTGTAACTCCTATGACCGTTTCATTTCTTCCATATGAAAATAGACTCATCAAGGTTCATTTACATAGCTTATTCACTATCTAATTCCATTCCTATGAATTTTGGTGATTTTTCACATTCACGCCACTGCAGCTGGCAGCATCTGTTTTAAGATAGGACTCACCTATTTGGTGGTCTCCATGATTCAACTAGCCTTACCATACATAGGTTCATATATGATCATTTTAACCGTGCCAATGGCTGATCATATGACCAACATTCTCATTTCAAGCCATAGCCACATCATGACACAAAATATATACATACAACCCACAATTAGTCTAAGTTCATACTTCCTTTTCGAGCCATTTTCATACGGCCGTACATACTTACATTACAACATATTTAACAAACAAGGGTAGTCCTATACATGCCATCTCAAGTTCAAACAAAATTTATACCAAAATGGAGGCTTGATAGTGTGGATGACTTGACTTCAACGATCCCAAATCCGATTGCCTCGGCGAAATCTAGAAAACTAAGAGCCAAAGCAACGGGGTAAGCATTTTTATGCTTAGTAAGTCTCAAGGAATATAATGAACTATAATTTACAGCAATACATTCACATAGCCAAATGCATCATTTCATTAATACACATTCTTACTTCATACTTCATCATTATATAAGTTCGCAAAGCATCAATCAATTCAATAAGTACGAAATATAACACTTAATTATTCTTGTGACTCGGTTTCGTGGTCCCGAAACCACTCTCCGACTAGGGTCACATTCGGGTGTCACAACTCTCCCCACTCAAGAGATTTTCGTCCCGAAAAGCTTACGGTAAATAGGTTCGGATATCGCTCTCTCATAGAGTTCTCGGTCTCCCAAGTAGCTTCTTCTATCCGTGCTTGAGCCATAACACTTTCACTAGCGGAACCCGCTTGTTTATAACTCTTTCACTTCTCGTGATAGGATACGAATTGGTTCTTCCTCATAACTCATATTAGCTTGAATTTCAATCTCTGATGGACTAATTACGTCCGACGGATCGGATCTATAGCGTCGAAGCATCGAAACATGAAAGACGTCGTGAATCTTTTCAAGTTCAGGGGGCAAAATCGACGATCATAGCTGGGTGACTCGTTCGGATATCTCATATGGCCCGATGAACCTCGAACTCAATTTGCCCTTGCACCTAAATCGAGTATCTTTTCCATGGCGAAACTTTAAAAACACTTTATCTCCCACGATACTCAATGTCTTTTCGTTTCAGATCCGCGTCGACTTGACGATCGGAGGCTATCTTGATTTTCACGGATTACTCTTACTTTCTTCAGCATCTTTAATCAAATCCACTCGAAAATTTTGCTCTCACCGAGCTCGGTCCAAAACAATGGTGTACGGCATTTACGCGTACAAGGCCTCGTAAGGTGCCATCTTAATACTTGATTGAAAACTATTGTTGTAGCGAATTCAATCAAAGGTAAATATCGTTCCATGAACCACTGAACTCGAGGATGCAACATCTCAACATATCCTCAAGTATCTGAATTATTCGCTCGGATTGACCATCGGTTTGGGGTGAAAAGCGGTGCTGAAATGCAACTTGGTACCCAAAGCTTCTTGCAATTTCTTCCAAAATCGCGAGGTGAACCTCGGATCTCTATCCGACACAATGCAAATCGGTACCCGTGTAATCTCACAATCTGAAAGCGTACAATTCAGCTAGTTTATCCAATGAAAATCCGTATGCAGGGGATAAAGTGAGCCGACTTAGTCAGTCTATCAACAACAACCCAAATCGCATCCTTCTTACTAGCTGACAATGGCAGCCCGGACACAAAGTCCATTGTGACTCGATCCCATTTCCACTCGGGTATCATTATCGGTTGAAGTAACCCTGAAGGCACTTGATGTTCCGCTTTCACTTGTTGACATATTAAACATCTCGAAACAAAGTCGGAGATGTCTCGTTTCATACCATGCCACCAAAATCGACATTTCAAATCATTGTACATCTTCGTACTCCCCGGGTGAATTGACATTCGGCTACAATAAGCTTCATTCAGAATCATCGAAATGAGTTCTGAATTTCTTGGAACACACAAACGATTTCTGAACCTCAAACAATCGTCATCATCAATTTGAAACTCGATTCCTTGTTCGAACACACTCAGCCCGTTTTGCAACCAACTCATCGTCAACTTTACGAGCTTGCGAATTTGATGAGTCAATAATGGTTTGACCTTTAATTGACTATTAACACATTGTCGGGTAGGATAGACAAGTGTACATTCATTGCTCGTAAAGAAAACAAGTGATTTACGGCTTAAGGCGTCCGCAACCACATTAGCCTTTCCCGTGATAATCAATGACCAGCTCATAATCTTTCAACAACTCAAGCCAACGTCTTTGTCTCGATTTAAGTCTCTTTGAGTCATCAAATATTTGAGACTTTTGTGATCCGAAAATACATGGCACTTCTCACCAAATAAGTAATGTCGCCATATTTTCAAGGCGAATACGATGGCGACTAATTCGAGATCATGGGTCGGATAATTTTTCTCATGTGGATTTAATTGTCTCGACGCATAGGCCACAACTCAACCTTCTTGCATCAATCGCAACCTAACCTAAGTAGGGAGGCATCACTATAGATGACAAACTCTTTGTCGATTCGGGCATACTAATCTTGGAGCTTCCGTCAAATGAGTTTTCAATTGGTGAAACTTTTCCGACACTTTTCCGTCTATTCAAACTTGACATCTTTACAAACAGTTTACGTCATGGGTGTGGCTATCATCGAGAATCCTTTTACAAACCGTCGGTAGTAACCGCAAGTCCCAAAAAGCTCGAACCTCGGTAATATTTCTTGGAGGCTTCCAGTTAAGTATGGCTGAAATTTTGCTCGGTCGACTCGAATACCCGATCGCGGATACCACATGACCCAAGAAGCTAACCTCTCTTAACCGAGCTCACACTTGTTGAACTTAGCATATAACCGCTTATCCGTAAAATTTGCAACACTAATCTCGGGTGCTCCACATGTTCGGTCTCATCTCTTGAATAGACCAAGATGTCGTCAATGAACACAACTACTGAACCGATCCAAATACGGTTCGAAGATCCGATTCATCAAATCCATAAATACCGCGAGGGCATTAGTGAGCCCAAACGGCATCACTAAGAACTCGTAGTGACCATATCTCATTCAAGGCGGTTTGGGTATGTCCGAATCCACGAATTATGGCGATAATAGCCCGATCTCAAATCTATTTTTGAGAACACCGAGGCTCCTTCAGTTGATCGAACAAATCATCGATACGTGGTAACGGATATTTGTTCTTCTTGTCACTTTATTAAGTCGACGATAGTCGATGCACAACCTCATGGTTCCGTCCTTCTTTTCACAAACAACACCGGTGCACCCCAAGGTGAAAAACTTGGTCGGCGAAACCTCTATCCGTCAACTCTTGCAACCGAAGCTTTCAACTCCTTCAACTCGGTTGGTGCCATACGATCGGAGCTATCGAAATTGGCGTAATCCGTGTACAAGCTCAATACCAAACTCTACTTCCCGAGCAATGGTAAACCCGGTAATTCTTGGGAAAACATCCGGTATTCACAAACCACCGCACCGATTCGGTTTCTTTTCCAATTCCTTATCATCAAGTACATACGCAAGGTATGCTTCGCACCCTTTCTTACATGTTTCGGGCCAACATTGTTGATATTACACCGGCAACCCTTTTAAGTCCGTAGACTCAACTCGGATTATCTCGTTATTCGCGCACTCAAATCAATAGTCTTGCTTTTGCAATTCACAACCGCATCATGCACGGTCAACCAATCCAAATCAAGAATAACATCAAATTCATCAAACGACAAAGCATCGGTCCGCGGAAAGCGGGACCCTCGGATTACTAGGGACATTTCTTGCACACTTTGTCGACAAGCACGTAACGACCCAAGGGATTTGACACCGAATTACGAACTCGATAGACTCAATAGGTAAAGTCTTCTTTGGATGCTAAGGTTTCGCATATATAAGAATGAGTAGAACCGGGGTCAATCAAAGCAATCACATTAGTATCAAAGAGAGTGAAAGTACCGTGATAACATCGGGGAGGATGCTTCCTCTCGTGCACGGATGGCATATGCCCTAGCAGAGTCGGGTCTCGGATCGAACAGCCGTATCGGTGGCCCTCTCGACTACCACCCCTACCTCCTGAAATTCTTGGTGGTCTACCTCTAGTCATCATTCCACTAGGTGTTGCACCTTGCATCCTATTCTTCTTATCAAGCTCGTGCAATCTCTAATGAAGTGGTCCTTGAACCGCATCCGTAACAAGCCCTATTGGTAGACTTACCCCAACATTCACCTATGTGTCTTCTCCCACATTGGGGCATTCAGTTTCTCTTGACGGTTATTGCCCACACTAGCTACCGAAGTAGCTCGGGAGTCCGTCAATGGTCGTGCTCTAATGGAAATTCCCGCAGTCGTCCTTGATTTATTAGTGTCCTCCCTGAACTTCTTTACAGTCGAGAATGGAGCTTTACCCGTCGATCTTTTGCGATAGTCTCTAGCTTCAAATTCAGCCTTCTTCTCCTTTCCAAGTTCCTCCGCCTTGCGTGCTCGTTCAACTAGTGTTACGAATTCTTTTATCTCCAAAATACCCACTAGTAGCTTTAGATCTTCATTCAATCCTTCTTCAAACCTCTTGCACATAGCAACCTCATCAGCCACACACTCCGGGCATACCGATCGAGTCTTACGAACTCATGTTCAGATTCGAATCTTGTCATACGGCCTTGCTTGAGTTCCAAGAATTCCTTATGCTTTTGATCGATGAACCGTTGACTAATATATTTCTTTGAAACTCCGTTTGAAAGAAATCCCAAATAACTCGTTCGTTTGGAACTATGGAAATCAAGGTCCTCCACCAATAGTAGGTGAGTCTCGCAACAAGGATATAGCACACTTTAGACATTCATCGGTGTGCATGACAGTTCATCAAACACCGAATGGTGTTATCAAGCGAAACTTCGGCCCTTTCGGCATCATCAAGAACTATGGCCTGAACTCTTCAGCCCCGCTTCTAATCAAGTCTACAGGTGGCTTACTCAGCCTCACAGGGTTAGTAACTGATGGCATTATGGGCTCTTGGGGTGGATTATTCAAATTCGGGAATTGTTGGACAGCCGGATTGGTTCGGGCATATTGCGCGACCTACTCATTCATCATGGTAAAGAAGGCTTGTCTAGCCCCCTCACCCTGATTATTCGCAGATGACTGAGGTTCAACAGGCGGCGTCCCTTGTGCAGGAGCAGCTGCTGCACTTTCAACGTCATCCGCCAAGGTTCTCTCTACACCGGGATTCATTTACTAATCAAAACAATAATTTTAACCGTCAGAAGTCATCACACATTTAAACATTAACATTAAGGCATGTATAGCTAAACTCATACGTGCTATGGTAGTCCTAGAACCGACTAAACTATAGCTCTGATACCAATGAAATTGTAACACCCCGAACCCGAGACCGTCGCCGGAGTCGAACACGAGGTGTTAACAGACTTCAAACCACTTATTGAGAATTTCCCAGACAAGCTGCCAATCTGTGTACTAGTCGCTTCAAAAATCATAACCTGAGTTTTACAACTCGAAAATCAGTTTCGTAATTTTTCCCTGAAACTAGACTCACCTGTCCATCTACAGATTTTTTTCTAGAATTTTTGGTCGAGCCAATTAGTACAGTTTATTAGTTAAAGTGTCCCATGTTATGGGGGGTCGACTACACTGACCTTTGTGCGTTACAACGCGAATAACTCCCTGTGCAGGGCTTCAATACTGATACCGTTTGTTTCTATAGAAACTAGACTCAAAGAGGAATTTATACATATATGGTATGACTCCTAATTATCTCTGGTTAATTTATAATGAATTTTCAAAGTCGGAACAGGGAATCCAGAAACCGTTCTGGCCCTGTTTCACGAAAACCCAAATATCTTTTAACATACAACTCATATGACCGTTTCGTTTCTTCCATATGAAAATGGATTCATCAAGGTTCATTTAAATAATTTATTCACTATTTAATTCCATTCCTACTATTTGTAGTGATTTTTCACATCCACATCACTGTTGCTGCCAGCATCTATTTCTAGGGTAGACTTTCTCTAACACATAGTTTCTATGATTCAACCACCCCTTTTTCATATATAGTCCAAAATATAATCATGATGACCCATTCTAATGGCTGGTCATTGCCAAACATTTCCGTGCTTCTTAATGAGCATATACATACCAAATGATTATAACATTATGCTCAAAATATTTATACGCCATTTTTGCATGGCTATTCAAAATTTTACATACCAAGTTCAAACAAAACATAATAGCCTATACATGCCGTAATGTACTCCAAGGCCAACTACGAAGAAAATACCAAAAGTTGTTAGCCGGTGTGATGACTTCAATGACGGTCCCGAATACGCAAAAAGTCGAGTCCAAGAAACCTAAAATAGGTGACAAGCAAACACCGAATGAGTATATAACTCAGTAAGTCATAAGCAATGCACTAACAACCATTAATAACATTATCGCAAGAGGAAACAAAATGGAACGAGGCTAATTACTCCATTCAAACCGTACTATACCATAGTTCCTTAGACCTTTCGATTCAATCATACATCTACATGACCTTTCACTCATTCCGCGATAATTCTTATGTACGTGACTTCAATTTACATTGTCACATAGGTTCAAACTTACCAAGCTCAACTCCAAATATAAACATAGCGCCTATTAGCCATGAACTCAAGGTACTTACCCGACCCACTGTTCGTGGTCAACTCAATAATGTCGCACACTCAGTGTCAATAGTGATTCAAAAGCATATAGTGAGTCCGCACACTCAGTGCTATATAATCAACTCGCACACTTAGTGCTATATGATCAAACTCGCACACTTAGTGCTGTACAAATTTTAAACCCGCACACTTAGTGCCATTCTCATGATCACAAATGTTTATACCCGCACACTTAGTGCCGAAATCAACAACTCAATACTTCTCACCTCTTTTCTTTTCATTCAATACTTTCATCACCACATACATACATGTATATAAATTTATCATTCCTTTCGGCATAATTACATAGACATTATGTCTATTTAAATCAATACAAAATATATGCTTAGTGACCTACCTTGTGTTGGGTAAAACAGTCCAAGTCGGCTACTCGATGACCTTCGTCTTTCCCTTGCTTGATTCTCCTTCTTTAACTCCTTGAGCTTAATCAATAAATCAACTAGTTTAACCATCTTGCTAAACATTCATAATTCAATTACACATGCATATGTATGTTTGTATATTCGGCAACCATCCTCACTTATTACCCATTTAGTCAATTATCTAAGCCAAGATAAGGCTTCAATACGGTTGCCTCTAACCGAATACATGCACACCAATCTACTTCATTTGGCTGAATATGCATGTCTATGTTGAGGCCAATTTTACACTTAATACCACACAAAAAAACAGCATACATTTTACTAACTAACGCATTACATATTGTAGCTCAATACACATCTCTTGTAACACCCCAAAACCCGAGACCATCGCCGGTGTCGGACCCGAGGGTTAACAAACCAAGTTCACATGTTTTTGCCCACCAATTTGACATTTCCAGTCAGGCTGGAAAACTGCGTCACTGTCGCCTTAAAAATCATATCTCGAGTTTCAAAACTCGGAATCTGGTTTCGTAAATTTTCCCTGAATTTAGACTCATATATCCATCCATGGATTTATTTCTAGGATTTTTGGTCGGGCCAATTGGTACAGTTTATTAGTTAAAGTTACCCCTGTTACAGGGATCGACTGCTCCGACCTTCGCGCGGTATAACTTGAATATCTCTCTGTACAGGGCTTTAATTCTGGTGTCGTTTGTTTCTAATGAAACTAGACTCAAAATGGAATCTGTACATATAAGATATATCTCCTAATTCTTTTTTGATAATTTATAGTGAATTTTTAAAGTTGCGACAGGGAACCCAGAAACCATTCTGGCCCTGTCTCACAATAGCTTTAATATCTCTTAACCTGTAACTCCTATGACCCTTTCATTTCTTCCATATGAAAATAGACTCATCAAGGTTCATTTACATAGCTTATTCACTATCTAATTCCATTCCTATGAATTTTGGTGATTTTTCACATTCACGCCACTGCAGCTGGCAGCATCTGTTTTAAGATAGGACTCACCTATTTGGTGGTCTCCATGATTCAACTAGCCTTACCATACATAGGTTCATATATGATCATTTTAACCGTGCCAATGGCTGATCATATGACCAACATTCTCATTTCCAAGCCATAGCCACATCATGACACAAAATATATACATACAACCCACAATTAGTCTAAGTTCATACTTCCCTTTTCGAGCCATTTTCGCACGGCCGTACATACTTACATTACAACATATTTAACAAACAAGGGGTAGTCCTATACATGCCATCTCAAGTTCAAACAAAAATTTATACCAAAATGGAGGCTTGATAGTGTGGATGACTTCGACTTCAACGATCCCAAATCCGATTGCCTCGAGCGAAATCTAGAAAACTAAGAGCCAAAGCAACGGGGTAAGCATTTTTATGCTTAGTAAGTCTCAAGGAATATAATGAACTATAATTTACAGCAATACATTCACATAGCCAAATGCATCATTTCATTAATACACATTCTTACTTCATACTTCATCATTATATAAGTTCGCAAAGCATCAATCAATTCAATAAGTACGAAATATAACACTTAATTATTCTTGTGACTCGGTTTCGTGGTCCCGAAACCACTCTCCGACTAGGGTCACATTCGGGGTGTCACAACTACCCTTGTTCATCTAGATTTAGTATGAACAACAACTATCACCATTATTAGTCACCATAGCCGAAAACCTCACCCTCATGGCCGAATGTACCAAACATTTCCTAACTAAACTTTCACAAATTTTTAACCTCATATCGATCTCAACTTGTTCAATACAACATGAAACAATCCCTTCTCCTAACCTCTTGATACACGGCTTGATGTTCAAACCCCCATGAAAGTTTGATTTTCATGACATTACCAAAATGCATTATGACAATTAGCTCAACAAACTCAAGAAGTTAAAGCCAACATCTCAAAGCTTACCTCCAACTAGAAGAAGGGTTGCCGAATTTGCTTAATGAAAAGCTCTCCAATTCTTTCCTTTGGTTCACGGCAAGAAGAACAAAGCATAACCAAATTCCTCTTTTTTTTCTTTCTTTGGTTAGTCACGGTAATGGGGCATCCACACACTTTTTTTTTTCTTTCTTTTTTTTTTTCAACATTTTCTTTAATGCTAGCACATTATTTTATTGCTTCATACATCACTCACTAACCAAACATGTTGGGAGCATGTTTCCTTTGCCCATCAACACCCACCTTGGTCGGCCACTATAGCAATAATTGGGCAATTTGACATGCAAGGACAACATTTCCTAGTATGCATCAATAGGCCACTTCAACATTTGCCTATCACATTTCTAAGTTTTCTCACACAAGTCCTATTTAGCAAAATTCACTTAAAATTTTCAAAATTCAAACACGAAATTTCCACACATGCCTATATACACATATAATAAACACAGAATCCAATATTTAATTGTTTTTATGACTCGGTTTGTGGTCCCGAAACCACTTCCCGACTAGGGTCAATTTGGGGCTGTCACAGTATCTACTTTTGACTGTGTATCTAAATCTATATGCTTGTATGCTTGATTCTGTGGGTTACACATGGAGTTTAGATAAACTCACATCTGTTGTCTATTTTGTTCAGGTAATCCACAGACCTAGGCGGATCGATGCGGTGGAGACTCAGCGGTGACAACACGACTGTAATCTAGTTAAAGTATTAATTTATGGTTTAATTATGATTTTGGTTTTATTCTAAAAGTTGTAATAATTCTGGGACTCTCTGGACTTTTTGGATTTTATAACTACTGGATTCGGTTTTATATGTTGTTAAACTGCATGCTTAAACAAAACATTTTCCTTTAAAGATGACAATCTATACACAAACAAAGGTTTTTTCTAATTATAATTATTTAAGACTTCCGCTATAATAAGTTTTAGCAAATGGGCTATTTAAACAGTGTTTTCAATTAAAATATGAATGCTCAGACGAGACAACTCCATTTTCAAAACCCTACCTTGTGACACTTTCAGATTCGGTCAAAACCCCTACTTATTTGTGTTTTTATAAAAGAATCATGATTAAAGTTTGTTATGATTATTATTGAATCTCCTGAAGAGGTCAAAATATATTTTCCCCAAATTTCCCACACTCATGACTTTTAAAAGAATGGTAATAAAAGTCCTTAGCAAATACATTCAAATAGTCATTTGAAAAACTAGTATTCAAGATTAAATACGTAGAATATGAGAAAATATGTGATGTTTTCATGAGGGGGAGTAAATACGTATTGCACTCTTTTTCCTTTAATCGAGGTTTTGTCCCATTGGGTTTTCCTAGTAAGGTTTTTAATGAGGCAACACACTATGCGTATTATAGACTATGTACTCTTTTCCTTCATTAAGTTTTTATCCCACAAGATTTTTCCTATTAAGGTTTTAACAAGGCACAATATCTATCAATGGACATCCAAGGGGGAGTCTTATGAATATCTTATTAAGTGGATGTCCATCATGATTAAGATAAAGTTTTAATACACTTTAAATTCTAATAGTTACTAGAATTAGATCTCTACTTCTTTTATACTTCTTATGTCTATAAATAGAGACTCTAATGAAACATTGTAATCACCCATTTTGATCAATAAAGTACATTCTCTATTACTTTCGTATTTTCTTTATTTTTATTCTCTCCATCTCTCTTTATTTTATAACATCTTTCAATTTTAAGCAATTTGTTTGATCTATATTAAATCAAATTTGAAAAAAATTATTTTAAATCAGATTAATTATATATAAAACATATATTTATTATAATTTAATTATAAATTATATAAAATATTAATAAAAATAATTTTTAAATAATGAATAAACTCTGAATTGATTAAAATTAAAATAATAGGAAGATAGGGATGGAGATGGAGATGGGGTTTAATGATACTAATTTTATTTTTCTTTTTAGGCTTTAATTTTGAATCAATTTAGAGTTTATATCGTTATTTAAAAATTATTTTATACTAATATTTTATAATTAAATTTACATAAAATATTTTGATATAAATTTAATGTAAAAACTTGTTCAAATTGATTTAATATAAACTGAACATTTTATATCTTTCATATTTAAAAATTATTTATTATTTATTAATTTTAAAGATTTGTTAAAATTTCACAAATTTTATTTTTATTGAAAATATGGAAAAAAAGTTTTGAATTTTAACACATTTTTTGTAATTGTTTATGTACTTTTAAAATAAGAACCAAATTGACAAGAAAATGTAAATGTTGAGGACTAAAAGAGTTATTTTACCTTTTCTATAACAACGACATAACCTATTATAAAGGCAAAATGTAGGTAGGGACTAAAATTTTTAAATAAAAAAGTATAAAAACTTGATGTCTCAATATTAATGTATGGACATTAAAGTTTAAATCTTGGAAGAGTATAAGGACCTTTATAATATTTAAACCAAGAAAAAGAAAAGTAAGGAAAATTCAAAAGAAATGGAAGCTATGTCTCAGTCTCTAACACTCTTAACGTATTCAAATTTTAACACCCTATTACCTGACCCGATCGTTGGGTCCGAGCTACGAGGTGTCACACTCGTTGTTGGAGCAACTACAATCATTTACAATAGAATTATACTGCTAGATAATTAAATTCAACAAAAATATGCATTCAAATCAATATACAATCATTTTCAAGTCTTACAAGAGCTTACGAAAGTTTAAAGCTAACCCGAGATAGAAATATGACCAATTTGTAAAAAATTCAAAATACTGGGATTAATGTCATGACATCAATCCTTTCACATCGTGAGGACGCCAAACAATTTTTCACATCACGTCTTGACGTCGCGACGTCACTCACTATTTTGACCTCGTTGAGGCCACGGGGTTCCTCGTCTGTTCGTGAAATTATATGTCATTTCTCGTCGCGACGTCATTTGAATGTCATATTATAATTCTGCAATTTCAAGTGTTCACCAACCTGCAACTTTACCATTCATTTACTAAACAATTCAGCCAACATGAAAGCTATCACATACAAGATTTAAGCAACAATTCATTATACGATTACACCATGTACAACCATTTACTAATGTCATAACACCTATAAGTTAATTAGCTAATATAATTCACCTAAGTTCTAAACATGCATACCCAATTTACCATATCATTTACATTACAACACCTAACTACATGTCAACCATTTATTTAATTCATACTACATTACATCCAATGGACAATTCCACATTTCAAAAATTCATGTCATAAGTTCACATAAGTATAGTATTAAGTAAACTGGGTACATGTCACGCTATCAACAAAACAACAATATATGATCTCTACTAAGTTAGGGATTGTTTCTGGATGCTAAATCTACTGCTCGAACTCTTGGAAATCACATATACTTACGCATGGAGAAAACATACCATACACTGAGCAAATATGCTTAGTGGTAAATCTATGATTCAAAACAATTATAATAAGCTTATGCAAATGTACCCAATCAATAGTTAACTTAATCTCATATCATTTTATACCAAATGCTTTCCATTTCATATATTCATATTTATGCCAATCTTACAAACTACTATACTATACTACCACTTCTACTTCACTTGTTTAATTCATCATTTAAGTACCTCAATATTTCCATTTATGCTAATAAGGTTACCATTTCTCATTAAACAGTATACATATGATAACATAATATCAATATAGATTTAAGAATAAACTACACTCATGGTCACTCTGAAATAGGATTTTTCCTATTTTGGCTTTTTATATAAATAATATAAAAAATTAATTAATTACTAAAATAGGTTGGGAGACAAATTATTAATGAAAATGGATTGTTTGCTACAATGCCCATCAGTGTCGCTTGACACATTGGTGGCACCACCCTCCCTTGTCAGTCAATCATTGTGTAATTATGTGAAAATAAGGGTATACATGATGAAAAAATAAATAAATAATTTTTAATGGTGTTGCCAGTCTGTTAGGCGGCATGAATAATTTTTTTTAAAAAATCGGTGTAAAAAAACGTTGAAAAAGAAAAAAAACTTAAAAAAGTAAATAGGGTGGTCACGAGCTCCCCCCCCTTTATTTTCATATTCAGTTTTCTTTTTTTTTTTTCCTTCCCCTTATAAAACCCATTCCCCCCCTCCCTCGGCTGAGGTTGAAAGAAAAAAATGTTGTTTTATTTTTATAGTGTTGGTGTTATAAGAGAATGGTGATTTGTGTTGGTGTTTTAGGGGAGAAAATTTGATAGTTTTAAGGTATGTTTTATTGTTTTTATAATAATTTGTATATTATGTTAATGCTTAAAATTTTAATTATTGTTAATACTTAGATTTAATATTTAAGATTATATTTTTATTTGTAAAGATTATATTTGTGTTTAAGGTGTAGGGATGGATTAATATAGTTTTAATGTTTTTTTCTAGTTTGTACTAATACTTTTTAGATTTAATGTTTAAGATAATAAAAATAACATAAAAATTAAATTATTACGAAAATGGGATGGGAGAAAATTGAATTACGAGAATGGGTTGTCTGCTACAGTTTGTATGGGTTGTTTGTTATAGTTCGTTGTGTCTATATTTATATATATTTTAATAAAGATATTTAAATTTAAGTTGAAAAAGTACGGGTTAAGGCAAATTATTTAAATTTTTTTTTGTTTAGTCAATGATTAAAATTTTTATTGTTTATGCAGATATAGAAATGAATTCTTTTATCAGAGAAACCGATCACATAACAATGATGATTAATGTTTCAATAAAAAAAATTGTTATTTGTTATTCACAGATATATTTATAAAGTTGCACGCCATTTCTTATTTAATTGTCATATTTAACTCATGCTATAATTTAATATGGACAGGGTGAGTATCCAGTGTTGAGAGGTGTCAATGGTCCGAGCTATCGGCTAGACGGACATATTTTGCCATACTTGGATGCCATCAGATTTGGAGAAGCATCATTGATTCGGTTATTTGAGTTGAGGGTCGACTTAATATCTGCCTTGGTTGAGCAGTGGCACTCGAAGAAGCATTTAACGCTCAGGTTTGTGTAAGTGTACACAGTCGTTATCAAGTAATAAGTAAGTATGGAGTTATCGTTTCTATAGGAATTTTATTTGTGGTAAGTCACTTAATTTGTAAAATTATATTAACAATTTGATAAATAAAAACAATATAATTAAGAAGTGATGAAAAATTAAGTGCATGACACAAAATGTAATGATCCCTAATGCAAATTATCCTAAGTATGCAACTATATGAATGAAATAGATTTTAGCAGAATTAACACAATAAACAACAATTATAACATAAATAAGTTGGGACAATTACTTTAATTAAACTCAAATTATTATCAACATGCTTATCAATATTTGGAAAAACATTCCAAGGCAGTTTGATCTTCCATGAATTTGGAAACCATATTAGGTCCTTTTGAAATCCTTTACTTAGTAAATACACATTTTTCTGATCCTTATTTACCAAGGGTTTCTTAGTATTCATATGAGATAACAGGGACGTGTTAGGTTTGAAACAGTTTAATCACACAAATCTAAAAACTATGCAGATAACAGAGCCTAGTTAGGATTGTTATGTAACCTGCAACTCAATCGGGTTAAGATCTAAATTGAGCGTGCACATTTCAATTATGTGTCCATTGGCCATCGTCTGGTTAGGATCGCTCAATTAATTCAGGTGCATTTCAATCACGTATGAATGAAATACAGACTTGATTTTAATTGAAAAACATGATATATTGAGGCACAAATATTATAAGCATGAATCAAATAGTTATTATTTAATCAAAGAAATCATCCTAGATTAAATAAAATTAAGCTATCATTATTGTGAATAAGAACAAAGGACACATAGCAAACATCTTTAAATTAAATTAAAGAAAAGAAAGATTAAACCCAATACATAGTGGCTGTCACCCAAGACTCTGACTGACGAAGCTCCTTCGTTCCTTTGCTGATGGCTCTCCAACGTGGCCGACCAAGGGCTCTTTAAGAGTCTAATTTGCTAAAAATCCTTATGCAAATATGATGATAGGCGTGAGGGGAAAAAAAGCTAAGAGAGTTGAGAGAGGAGAGAATGATGAATGAGTGAGGGATGATTGGAAAATTGAGAAATGGGTTCTTATTTATAGGTGAGGCAAGGGAGCTAGTTCGCTAAAAATAGGAGTGTCCATCATTTGAAAATTCATCCAAGGGTGGCCAACCATGATTTGTGGAAGTGTGGCTGATTTTTGCTTGATTTAAGTGCCACAACATCATCAGGATCAGGACTCGGTCAATTGCAACTCTCTAGGTAGATCTTCGATTTCTTCAACTCTTCAAGGACCTTGTGTAATTAAACCAAAATTTGATTTATGAACATCCACATGCAACCGAATTTTGGGTTGACTTGGTCCTCTATTTAGATGGTTTTGTAATCAAAATAAAGCTCTCAGAGCTGTCCAAAAATAGTAGATAATTTAGAGGACCAAAGAATATAATTTAACCACTTTAATTAATCAATTTACTTAATTAATTAAAACCCAATTTATTAATGAAATATATTAAAAATTATTAAATATAACTTTATATTTTATTATTTAATTTAATCATGCATAGCCCACTTTATAGTTTGAAAATATAATAAGCTCAAATTAATATAAAAGAAGTCATTTTACGCATGACAACTATATAATAAAACATAAAATCATATTTTAATAATTTCTATGTCCCAATTTCATATTTTCATATATTTCATTAACTTATTAAACAATTACTTGGTTTTAACAACAAATTTAAGTAAAAAGGAGATGAATTACATAGGAAAAATCCTATATGTTTTTCATTTTACAATGCACACATTTCATTTTCCATGTGGGGAGTGTATTATCGCTCTGGAAAATGTTGCATTGCAACTCTGTAACACCCCAAACCCGGCCTAGACGTTATGGCCAAATTCGGGAGTGCTACAAAGAAGGGTTTTGAAACTATTTTTATTTTGACAAAAACCTTATAAAGTTACTTGTTATAAAGTGTCCAAATTTTAAAAAACATATTCATTTACTTGTTTATTACAGAAACTGTCGTGATTTTATTCATTCGCCAAAACATAATTTGCAGCGAAAATCTTAAAAGTCATTATATTTTAGAAACCCAATTCATGTTTCCATAAAAACCTTTGTTTGCAAAAAAAAACGTTGTTTTCGTAAATTGTTTCAACAACAATGCAAGATAGAAAAAAATTAAACTATAACCAATAGTTAAAACCATACATTCTATAAAGTCCCAAAAATTACAAACTCTCAAATAAATCCATGATTTTAAAAATATTGAAAACTCAAAGGTAGTTTTATCTACTGGTCACCGCTGAGCCTCCGTCGCACTGACCTTCCTAAGCCCCAGGGTACCTGTATAGAATAGACAAACAGATGTAAGTTCTCATAAACTCAGTGTGTAACCCAACAGAGATAGACATACAAATGCACACAGTATTCTTACATGCAAGATAGATACAAATACAGACCTAAGTCCTTAGCAGATACAAATATCAGAATCAGATAACCCAGATAGATATACAGAATCCTACCTCCATCCTCTACACACCATCTCCATCTATCCCATCACACCATGTGGGGTTAAAAACGCCCATCTATCTTTACACATCATATAATGCCGATGGGACATAAAACAGATAATATGCAATCAAGCTGCCAGAATATAGGTGAAAGGTCGCCATACAGACCATTTGCTCTACATACACAAATCCCACCCGAAACATAGATACAGAATACAGATATAGAAATAAAAGATTTAGCATGCTTAACCTGCTCGTATACGGATAAAATACATACTTAAACAGTGCAGTCAGACATACCTATTAGTTTCTTAGTCAGATTAGACTATCAAATCACATGAAAAAGGGTTTAATTAGCCCTTACCAACCTTACGGTAGGCCCACAGAGGCTCAAAACAACCTGTGCGATCCAAGGGAAAATTTTAGAATTTTAGGCCAACATGCCCGTGTGGCTTACCCGTGTAGGCCTACACGCCCGTGTGGCTCACATGCCCAAATTGGCCTCGCCCGTGTGGCTTACATGGCCTCGCCCAAAATTCAAATGCCCATGTGGTATGCCCGTGTGCGCCCACACCCCCAATCTAGCCTAGTTCGCGTGGCCCACACAGCCACACAATCACCGTCACACGGCCATGTCTCGCACACGGCCAACCACACGGCCGACTACACACTCGTGTGGTGTCTAAAGACCCAATTATTGGCTTTCGTTGAACCTTGTACACACTGGTTTAGATTTCATGTGAACCCACTCCCAAGACCACCAGAACCTAAAAACAACATTCCAACTACTGATTAACGGACAATTTGTGAAATCCACAACGAAAAATTGAATCATACAAACGAACTTACCGACAATAAGAACCACTACTCTCACGATTTAGGCCGTTGAAGAGCTAATCACAGGTTCTCTGACAACCCCTATGCAAAACGTTCTCAAAGAATTACTTTCCTGCTACTTTACCCCATTATTGAAATTGCAACAAAAAGAATAATCCCAATTAGTTTACAAAAATTGAAACCTACAATCAAACAAAACCCCACTTACTAGAATCGTACGATTAACATTGAAATTTTGAAATACAAAGATACGACAATAGATTATAGATAGAATTGCAGGAAAAAGAAAAAAAGAAGAATGTGGCAGAGAAAAGAGAAAACTAACGTCAAACTTTTGGGAAGAGAGAAAAATTTAAGAATAAATTAAAATAAAATAAAAAATAATCAATTTGATTTTGATTAACATCTCCACTCCCCACTAACAACCACATCCCATAATATCCTCCCCACTAACCACATCCAACTACTTCAAACTCCCAACTCTACCAAACCTCTAACAGATATTTGGAACAAAAATTAACACACACACTTGCATAGGGATTCGAACACATGACCTCTAACAAGGTAACTCCTTACCACTCGAACCAATAGGCTCATTCTGATATGAGTTTACAAATAATATAACATAAGCCTACTCAGCAAGGATAAGGCTGGGATAAAAAATAACAGAATTTGCCAAAAGTGGGGCTTGAACCCAACACCTCTCACACACACCTAGAACACTTAACCACTGAAGTAGATACACATTTATGTCAGGATTTACAGAAACAAAAATAAATTATTCAGGGCATTACAACTCTACCCCCTAAAATAAATTTTGGCCTTGAAATTTACCTGATCTGAACAAATGAGTATACTGTTGACACATCGAGTCCTCAGCTTTCCATGTAGCCTCCTCAGTGCCATGATTCTGCCCCAAAACCTTTACTAATGGTATGCACTTTCTCCTTAAAACCTTAATATCTCGATCTAAAATCTGAATTGACTCTTCCTCTAAAGTCAAGTCTGGTCTAACCTCGATCTCCTCAACAGAGACAACGTGAGATCGATCAAAGTGATACTACCTTAACATCGAGATGTGAAACACATCATGGATACTGTCTAACTCTAGAGGTAGCTCTAACTGGTAAGCAACCAGTCCCACACGCTTCAGAATCTGATATGACCCAATGGACCTAGGACTCAACTTGCCCTTATGACCGAACCTCAGAACTTTCTTTCATGGAAATACCTTAAGAAATATGAAGTCACCCACAGAGGACTCGATATCCCTACTTTTCAGATCCGCATAAGACTTCTATCTACCAGAAGCTACCTTAAAATGATCTTGTATCAATCTGACTTTATCTTTAGTCTCGGAAACCAACTTAGGACCCAAAACCCATCCTTCACCAAGCTCAATCCAACATAGCAGAATACAACACTTACGACTATACAAAGCCTTGTAAGGTGCCATCTGGATGCTAAACTGGAAACTATTATTGTAGGCAAACTAAACTAATGGCAAAAATTCTCCCAACTACCTCAGAAATCAATCACACAGCTCTGAAGCATATCCTCCAGTATCTGAATCACCCTCTCATATTTACCATTGGTCTGAGGATGAAACACAGTACTGAAGTCCAATCTCGAACCCAAAGCTTCATGCAATTTCTTTCATAACTGAGAAGTGAAGCAAGGATCCCTATTAGAGATTATCAAAACCAAAACCCTGTACAATCTTACAATCTTAGAAATGTAGAGTTTTTCTAACTTTTGCAGTGAATAGTTCGTCCGAACTGGAACAAAATTGGTGGACTTGGTCAATCAATCCACGATGACCGATACAGAAACCCACTAACAAAGTCCATCATCACACAGTCCCATAAGGGAATTTTAACGGGTTGAAGAAAACCCGAATGTACCTGGTGCTCAGCCTTAACTTGCTGGCATATTAGACAACGAGAAACAAAATTAGTTACCTCACGTTTTAAACCCAACCACAAGTGCAGTTCACGGAGATCCCGATACATCTTATTACCATTGGGATGCACAGCATAAGGGCTACTATGCGCTTCATTTAAAATCAACTGAATCAAAATCATTCGGTACACAAACCTATCCTCGAAAACACAGAACTCCATCCTTATTTAGTCCAAAATCAGAAGTACTGTCACTTTCAACCTAATAAAACTACAGAACCAAAGACTCATCCCCGAACTACTTTTATCGAATCTGCCAATCCAAGTCGATTTAACGTGCAACTCGGCTAACAAACCCCTATCATCAAACAAACTGAGACGATCGAACATCACCTTCAAATCAGTTATCTCTCTACAACTGGGAGCATCAGCCACCACATTGGCCTTACCGGGATGATATTCTATCGTACAGTCATAATCTTTGAGCAGCTCAATCCATCGACGCTGCCTAAGATTCAACTTCTTTTAAGTAAGGGGGTACTTGAGGCTCCTGTGATCAGCGTAAATGATACACCTCTCACCATATAGATAGTGCCTCTAGATCTTTAACATAAACACCACGATAGGTAACTCGAGATCATGCGTTAGATAACTCCTCTCGTGCGACTTAAGCTATTGGGACGCATAAGCCACAACCTTACCATCTTGCATCAATACACATCCCAAATCAACATGTGACGCATCACTATACACCACAAACTCCTTACCAGATTCAGGCTATATTAGAACAAGAGCCTGAGTCAGAACAAACTTGAGCTTCTCAAAGTTCAATTTGTTACGCATCGGTCCAAACGCAGGGAACATTCTTGCGTAAAAGCTTAGTTAGAGGAGCTGCAATTAGTGAGTACCCCTGGAAACACAAAAATTTACACACTTTTTCATACCCTTTTTAACTTAAATTCATACGAATTTGATTAAATTCTTGTCGAAAAATAATCAACTTTTATAAAATAATTAAAGTGCACTTAAAGAACATGTTGAATTTTGGTTAATTTCATAATTATTTTTGATAAATTTTGGTTATTTTCGACAGATTTGCACAAAAGGTGAAAAATGGCTCAGCAGACACTACTAGCAGTTTGAAGTATCAAGGCGAACTAAATTTCAGCCTAAGACGGTCCAAAATTATATGTATTTATACATAATATAATTAATTTTAAATTATATCCATTTAATTTGGGTTAATAAATTATGATAAATGAATTATGAAAAAGTGGTCTGATTGAACCGAATCGAGTAAATCGAACCGGTTAAGAAAAGAACAGTCCAAAACCGTCAAAGTGCTGACCTAATCCAGCTCATTAGCTGATTATTTAAGATACAAAGAAGCCCTTGAATACTTGTTCAAATTGCAATTAGACCCCTCCATAATTAGTGGCTTTGTAGATTTGCCCCAAGCCATATTTAGCAAAGTTAAATCCATCAAGTTTTCCACATAAGAGGCTGGCGAAGGGGTGGCTCTTTGGCTGCTATTTTTAGAAAATTTCAGCTACTATATTTGTAATAGCCCAAAATTGGGTCTAGTTGGAACAAAGGTTTCAAGACCACAAAATCCGAGATAGAAATAATTATTTTGTAACATCCTGATTTTCGAGTTTTCCGCGATTCTTGATATTTTAAGTAAATTTCTAAAATTTGGTAGGTGATGATGGAATTCATAATTTGGGTGTGTAAATGGGCTTATGGAAGGCCCATGAGTTGGCCAAAACCGGTGGAATTTTTAAATTTTGGACTTAGGAGTTAGGGTTACGGCTAGGTGCCCTTATATTAAGTTGTGGGTAAAGTGTATCACAAAAGATCCTCGGCAAAGTGGCTAAGTGACGCCACTAGGGAGCTTTAAAGGTGGCGTGTAAGTGTTGGGGAAGACACAGGATCAATTCCTGTGTTGATAAATAGGAGTATTTATTTTTGTGCGGGAAGGGTAAGTGTTGGAACTGAGTGGATTACGTAAGGGAGAGTTGGATCAAGTCAAATGCATAAATTAAGGAGGGATAAGGAAGAGATTTTAGGGATGTGATATGGAGATAGAGTTGGCGAATAAGGGAGTTTGGAGAGGGATTTTCGGCAGAGGGTATTAGGTTAGTAATTTCGGCATTAGGGTCTTAGTTGTACCGATTTTGTTCTTTGGTGTGTAGCATTTTCTCTCTTTCTTTTCAGCCGAATCTACCTCCCTTCTACTCAATTTTCTTCCTTTTCTTTCTTTCAAATCGGCCCACTATTTCCTTTCATTCACCATTGTTTTCCCTTATCTCTATTTTTGCCGAAGTGCCGCAAAAAGCCGAATCAGTGAAGATAGGGGGTGCCGATTCTTTGTGACCAGCAACCATTTTCTTCCTTCTCAATAGTTGGCGTTCGATTCCCTTACCTTTTAGGCATTCGGATTTAAGAGGAGAAAGACTGTGGTAAGTGTTCAAACTCTAAACGATTCCTAGTGTAGCTTTGGCCAAAAGCCGAAACTCCAAGTTTTGGGAAATGGCCGAATATGCACATAGACTCTATGGGGTCTTCTTTTAATATTTTTGGTTTATTTATTGAAGGAGCAGCAAGGTGTAGTGTCGATTTGGAGTAGCTTGGATTGCCGGAGTAGCTAGGCCTAGTCATCAATCGCGACAAAGGTAAGGTGCCTAAGGCCATTATGGATGGTGGTAGAATGTGTAAGTGTTAATATTGGAAAGTTCTTAATTTGGTTCAATTATTGCGAGCTGATCTATTTAACAATTGATTATAGGAGAAATCGTGTAGGAGATCTCGTCAAGGAATATCGCAAATCGGTGTGTAACAAACCCTTTTCATAGCTTAAAGCGATAAAATGAAAAGCGAAATGTCAAATCACGGCATTTCGAGGACTTCATGAGCAAGCGAACGCTCACTAGTTAGTTAGAATCAATGAGGCGGTGATCGAGAACGATGGAAGCGGTAAGAATGTGATTTTGGCGTTCTTGGTAAGTTGGGCCTCGAGGGGAAGTGGGGCCCATTGGGCTTTCGGGCCCATTTGGGTAAAATTGGTAGAAAATGGAAATCTATTATATGGCATGATAAGCTGTTAAAACCGTTATGGAATATAGGCTAAATGGGCCTAGATGACGAAATTGGCTAAGTAGGGCCCATTAGGGTTTTAGGCCCAATAACTCGATTTCGCTAAAAATGGGCCGAATCACTGTTGCACCCATGGATTGTTAGTAATCGTTAATGAACATGGAAACCCTAATTTTGGTAAAATTATGAGATTACCCTTATACCATGAAAATGACCGTTTTGCCCCTAGGTAAAATGACCATTATACCCCTAGGGTTTATGTATGATTTTAATACATGGGATTTTGATAAATATGGTATGTATGATATGCACATGAAATGTATGATATGCATATGATATGTATGATATGCACATGAGGTAATCATAAATGCATTGGGTTGGGTTTTATATGGATGGAGGAAGTGAAAAGGGCTTATGCCCCGATTATCAAAAGGGCTTATGCCCTGAGTTATCAAAAGGGCTTATGCCCCATTATAAAAGGGCTTATGCCCCGATTATTGAAAGGGCTTTTGCCCGATTATTAAAAGAGGCTAGGCCTCGGTTATATGATAAAGCAATATCTTTGCCGGTGGAGAGTTTGGCGGGGTGGGTCGAGTTAATCCCACATGGTGTGTTGGTTGGTATGGGTGGAGAGTAGCGGATGGTGGGTTGAGTAGTCTCCCAAATGGGTTGCATTCTTTCATTGAAATTATATGTGACATTGAAATGGGCCTAAGGGCCATACTGATTTCTGATAAAGGCTTGACCCATTAGTAGGAAACTTGAAAAGGCTTCGACCCGATAATATGAAATATGAAAAGGCTTGACCCGATGATATGAAATATGAAATATGAAAAGGGCTACTGACCCGATGCATGATTGAGATTGGATTTGGGCTTAGACCCAACAGTAGTTATTGTTTTGGGCTCGAAAGGGCTTGTTGCACACGAGTTTCCAAACTCACCCCTTTCCTTAACCTTGCGTGAGCCTTGATTTGGGGACTTGGGCGGAGGGATTGAGTGGCCACGGTGATCGTCTTGGGCTTTAAATAAAGTGTTGGTTTCGTTTAATTTCCTTTAACTATTATTTATTTTTGGGTTGTAATAAGGCCAATTTTAACTTTTCTTTTATTTCTTTTCGGATTATTTTAATTTTAATAACTTTAAAATTGGTTAATTATTATTCAAATGGGCTAGACTTAGGGCGTGTTTTCAAAATGATACTTGTTTTCAAATTATCTCAACACCACGATTCATCGGTTAATCAAAGACGTCCACTTAAACAAATTTAAACTCGATATAACAAAGTGTGGCTATGGTTGTGGGCATGTCTAGGATTGGATCCAATTAAAGAGCTTGGTACTTAGCGGCCTTCATGGCTCACCTCCTCTGTCTCGGATACCTACACGGTGCCCGACTTCCATACACTTTGTTAACTCAATAAAATGTATGGTTTTAAAACACTAAAACGGGCGTGGGTTTTCAACTCCAATGTGTACGTCGATTCGGCCATAACGTCTGGGCGGGTTTGGGGTGTTACATTTAGTGGTATCGAGCCTAGGTTGCAACAACTCGGTACGTGGATCGGGTCCAAAAATGTTTTCGAAACTTAGGCCTAAGAAGGGTATTTTTGGAAATGGCTTCGAAAAATTCATTTTAAAGATGTTTTATGGAGAATATATGTTAAAAAGGTACCGTTTTTTCTTTTTTAAATCAAGAAAATAAAGGGAGTTTTCAAAACAAAGTTTTAAATTTCTATTTTCGATAATCAAAACATGGTTTTTAGTTCTAAATGGATTGGAGAAAGAAGTGGCGCTGAATCCCGGCACCAAGTCTGTAAGTATATTTTCCTTACAATATATGATATTGATATGATATTATGAATAGTCTTTGAGACCCTACTATGAGACTTTAGCTAGGGTAGAGCAGTAAACAGTAGGAATGAGGCGTAGCTAGGCTACGATGATCTGAAAAATCCTTGAACTGCTATATCTACATAAGACATTTTCTTAATAAGCAGGGAACGTTATACTAATTTCATAAAATTAGTAAATTAGATAATTCGATATGAGTACTAGAGGAGCTCGTGGGCGAGGCCGCGGGCGTGGTCGCGAAGGGTGCAAGTGAATCTTCATCCTCGGGGCATAGGCCACCGAGGAGCCAGTGTGCCGCAAGCAACGGAGGCTGGGTCTTATGATAGGGCTGCGGGGATGACGCTTTATCCCAAGCCATGTTAAGGGTTTTAGAAAGAGTGGTGGAGCTAATCTTGGGGACGGTGAATAGGGGTCTATATCGGAGCGACTCAAGACCAACGGAGCAGAGGTATTTAGGGTGTATCTGGAGTGGCCCGAATGTGGCGGAATATTGGTGGAGGCAGAGAACGGATCATGGACGACCTAGGCGGCTCGGTGGAGCAAAAGCTGAAAGGAGCGTGTCGTCGCTGCTACGTGGCGAGGCCTACCGATGGTGGATCACCGTAAGGGAGAGTACCCCAATTGAGCAAGTAACACGGAAATTGTTCAAAGCGCCTTTAAAGGGAGGTATGTTGGAGCAAGCTATGTGGATGCTCGTCGAAAGGAATTCTTGAATCGACTCAAGGTGATAAGGCAGTAGCAGTATGAGGCGAATTTTTGAGGTGAGTCGATATGCTAGTGGTATAGTGGCAATGAATATGAGCGAGTGTCCGCCGAGGATGGTCTCCGCGATGAGCTTAGGATATTGATAGCTCCACGGAGGGCGTGGTTTTGCTGCATTGGTAGAAAAGGCTAAGATAGCCGAGGAGGTGAAGCCGAGTGAGCGGCAGAATCGTGAGAAGGATCGACCAGATTCAAGAGGGATTTCGGACCCTCGAGTGCCACGAATCAAGTGTTAAAAGAGCAAGGATGGAGGAACCGGTTCGGCGGTTCGATAAATACTTATAGGCAATGAGGCTTGCGGGGACTGTGGTAGGGTGCATATGGGGAGTCTTTGAAACGAATGGAGCATGTTTTCGATGTGGGTCAAAGGAGCATAAGTTCAGAGAGTGTCCTCGGAGGACAGCTTTCGAGAGCTAGCGGCAGAGCAAAGGGATGTCCAACCACGGCGAGGAGGACCACCACCACAGAGGGTCGGGGGCAAGGTAGAGTTGGCAATGGTAATGGGCGAGGGCGTGGGGCACTGGCGAGAGTCTTGGACATCTTGAAGCTCGACAATCGGCGTTGGTTTATGCTTTGCGACATCGTGAGGAGGGTGGCGCTCGATGTTATAAGCTGATGCGTTCTTCATTCATAGCATGCCTTACCTTTGCTTTGATTGATGTGGGTTCCACCCACTCGTATGTTGCTTGTGATGTATCGGGGCTTTGGATGTGCTTCCGAGAAGACTATGAGTGGGGTATCGATAATAAGTCCATTGGGACATTCGGTTAAGGTAGATAAAATTTTTAGGGCGATCAGTTAGTGACACAAGATAAAATCTTTGAAGGAGATTTGATGGAGCCGCCATTTCGGGATTTTGATCTTATTTTGGGAATGGATTGGTTAGCTAAGCACAAGGCGACGTTGGATTGTGCTGCAAAGAGGATGGTACTAAGCGTCGAAAATGAGGATATAATGGTCATAGGGGAACGAAGGATTATTTATCCAATGTTGTTTGGCGTTAAGAGTGAAGTTGATCCGAAAGGTTGTGAGGCGTGCTTGGCCTTTGTAAGTCAAACGGGACTTGAGGAGATAACGGTGGAGTCGGTTAGGACTATTAAGGAATTTCAGGATGTATTCCCGATGAACTTCCTGGATTACCCCCGAACAGAGAAGTCGAGTTTGGAATCGACTTACTACAGAACGACCCTGTGTCCATTGCGCCTTATCGGATGGCACCAAAGGAGTTGGTAGAATTGAAAGCTCAGATTCAAGAGCTGCTGGATAGAGGGTTTATAAGACCAAGTGTTTCTTCGTGGGGTGCACCGGTACTATTCGTAAAGAAGAAAGATGGGACTATACGAATGTGTATTGACTATCGGCAATTGAATAAGCTGACTATCAAGAACAAGTATCCGTTACCAAGAATCGATGATCTGTTCGACCAATTAAAAGGAGCCTCGGTGTTTTCTAAGATCGACCTTCGGTCGGGATATCATCAATTAAGAGTTAAAGAGGGGGATATTTATAAGACGGCGTTCGGGACTCGATCTGAACATTACGAGTTTACGGTAATGCCATTTGGGTTGACTAATGCACCGCGGCATTCATGGATTTGATGAATCGGGTATTCCAGCCATACTTGGATCGGTTCGTAGTCGTTTTTATTGATGATATCTTGGTGTATTTGAAAACGGAAGAGAAGCATGATGAGCATCTTCGTGTAGTGCTGCAAGTGTTAAGGGAGAAGCAACTTTATGCAAAGTTTAGTAAGTGCGAGTTTTGGCTGAAGGAAGTTACCTTTTTGGGCATGTTGTGTCTGCTGAAGGGATCAAGGTGGACCCTCGAAAGATTGAAGCCATTTTGGAATGGAAGCCACCGAAGTCGGTAACAAAAATTCGAAGTTTTCTGGGGTGGCAGATACTGAAGACAAGATTAAGGTAATCAGGAAGAGGTTAAAAGAAGCGGCGGATCGACAAAAGTCTTATGCCGATCTGAAGCGTAAGGATATTGAATATGCGGTAGGAGACATGGTCTTTTTGAAAGTTTCACCTTGGAAGAAGATCTTGAGATTTGGTAAGAAGGGTAAGTTGAGCCCACGGTTTATTGGGCCTTACCGAATCATTAAGCGGATAGGGCCGGTGGCTTATCAGCTAGAGTTACCTCTAGAACTGGATCGCATTCACGATGTCTTCCATGTGTCCATGCTAAGGCGATATCGTTCTGACCCAACTCATATCGTGCCAGTTGCAGAAATTGAGGTACAGTCGGATTTGAACTTTGAAGAGGAACCTGTGCAAATACTCGATCGTGATGTCAAGGTGTTGAGAAGGAGGTCAGTCCCATTGGTGAAGGTACTTTGGAGGAACCATGGCAAGGAAGAAGCTACTTGGGAGACCGAAGAGGCAATGCGTCAGTAGTACCCTCAACTGTTTGGACCAGGTAAATTTCGAGGCCGAAATTTCTTTAAGGAGGGTAGAGTTGTAACATCCTGATTTTCGGGTTTTCCGCGATTCTTGATATTTTAAGTAAATTTCTAAAATTTGGTAGGTGATGATGGAATTCATAATTTGGGTGTGTAAATGGGCTTATGGAAGGCCCATGAGTTGGCCAAAACCCGGTGGAATTTTTAAATTTTGGACTTAGGAGTTAGGGGTTCTGGCTAGGTGCCCTTATATTAAGTTGTGGGTAAAGTGTATCACAAAAAGATCCTCTGGCAAAGTGGCTAAGTGACGCCACTAGGGAGCTTTAAAGGTGGCGTGTAAGTGTTGGGGGAAGACCTGGGATCAATTCCCTGTGTTGATAAATAGGAGTATTTATTTTTGTGCAGGAAGGGTAAGTGTTGGAACCTGAGTGGATTCTGTAAGGGGAGAGTTGGATCAAGTCAAATGCATAAATTAAGGAGGGATAAGGGAAGAGATTTTAGGGATGTGATATGGAGATAGAGTTGGCCGAATAAGGGAGTTTGGAGAGGGGATTTTCGGCAGAGGGGTATTAGGTTAGTAATTTCGGCATTAGGGTCTTAGTTGTACCGATTTTGTTCTTTGGTGTGTAGCATTTTCTCTCTTTCTTTTCCAGCCGAATCTACCTCCCTTCTACTCAATTTTCTTCCTTTTTCTTTCTTTCAAATCGGCCCACTATTTCCTTTCATTCACCATTGTTTTCCCTTATCTCTATTTTTGCCGAAGTGCCGCAAAAGCGAATCGAGTGAAGATAGGGGGTGCCGATTCTTTGTGACCAGCAACCATTTTCTTCCTTCTCAATAGTTGGCGTTCGATTCCCTTACCTTTTAGGCATCCGGATTTAAGAGGAGAAAGACTGTGGTAAGTGTTCAAACTCTAAACGATTCCTAGTGTAGCTTTGGCCAAAAGCCGAAACTCCAAGTTTTGGGAAATGGCCGAATATGCACATAGACTCTATGGGGTCTTCTTTTAATATTTTTGGTTTATTTATTGAAGGAGCAGCAAGGTGTAGTGTCGATTTGGAGTAGCTTGGATTGCCGGAGTAGCTAGGCCTAGTCATCAATCGCGACAAAGGTAAGGTGCCTAAGGCCATTATGGATGGTGGCCGAATGTGTAAGTGTTAATATTGGAAAGTTCTTAATTTGGTTCAATTATTGCGAGCTGATCTATTTAACAATTGATTATAGGAGAAATCGTGTAGGAGATCTCGTCAAGGAATATCGCAAATCAGGTGTGTAACGAACCCTTTTTCATAGCTTAAAGCGATAAAATGCCGAAAAGCCGAAATGCCGAAATCCTGGCATTTCGAGGACTTGTGAGCAAGCGAACGCTCACTAGTTAGTTAGAATCGATGAGACGGTGATCGAGAACGATGGAAACGGTAAGAATGTGATTTTTGGCGTTCTTGGTAAGTTGGGCCTCGAGGGGCCGAAGTGGGGCCCATTGGGCTTTCGGGCCCATTTGGGTAAAAATTGGTAGAAAATGGAAATCTATTATATGGCATGATAAGCCTGTTAAAACCGTTATGGAATATAGGCTAAATGGGCCTAGATGACGAAATTGGCTAAGTAGGGCCCATTAGGGTTTTAGGCCCAATAACTCGATTTCGCTAAAAATGGGCCGAATCACTTGTTTGCACCCATGGATTGTTAGTAATCGTTAATGAACATGGAAACCCTAATTTTGGTAAAATTATGAGATTACCCTTATACCATGAAAATGACCGTTTTGCCCTAGGTAAAATGACCATTATACCCCTAGGGTTTATGTCCGATTTTAATACATGGGATTTTGATAAATATGGTATGTATGATATGCACATGAAATGTATGATATGCACATGATATGTATGATATGCACATGAGGTAATCATAAATGCATTGGGTTGGGTTTATATGGATGGAGGAAGTGAAAAGGGCTTATGCCCTGATTATCAAAAGGGCTTATGCCCCGATTATCAAAAGGGCTTATGCCCCGATTATAAAAGGGCTTATGCCCCGATTATTGAAAGGGCTTTTGCCCGATTATTAAAAGAGGCTAGGCCTCGGTTATATGATAATGACTATCTTTGCCGGTGGAGAGTTTGGCGGGGTGGGTCGAGTTAATCCCACATGGTGTGTTGGTTGGTACGGTGGAGAGTAGCGGATGGTGGGTTGAGTAGTCTCCCCAAATGGGTTGCATTCTTTCATTGAAATTATATGTGACATTGAAATGGGCCTAAGGGCCATACTGCTTTCTGATAAAGGCTTGACCCGATGGTAGGAAACTTGAAAAGGCTTGCCCATAATATGAAATATGAAAAGGCTTGCCCAAGATTATGAAATATGAAATATGAAAAGGGCTACTGACCCGATGCATGATTGAGATTGGATTTGGGCTTAGACCCAACAGTCGTTATTGTTTTGGGCTCTGAAAGGGGCTTGTTGCACACTGAGTTTCCAAACTCACCCCTTTCCTTAACCTTGCGGTGAGCCTTGATTTGGGGACTTGGGCGGAGGGGATTGAGTGGCCACGGTGATCGTCTTGGGCTTTAAATAAAGTGTTGGTTTCGTTTAATTTCCTTTAACTATTATTTATTTTGGGTTGTAATAAGGCCAATTTTAACTTTTCTTTTATTTCTTTTCGGATTATTTTAATTTTAATAACTTTAAAATTGGTTAATTATTATTCAAATGGGCTAGACTTAGGATGTGTTTTCAAAATGATACTTGTTTTCAAATTATCTCAACACCACGATTCATCGGTTAATCAAAGACGTCCACTTAAACAAATTTAAACTCGATATAACAAAGTGTGGCTATGGTTGTGGGCATGTCTAGGATTGGATCCAATTAAAGAGCTTGGTACTTAAGCGACCTTCATGGCTCACCTCCTCTGTCTCGGATACCTACACGTGCCCGGCTTCCATACACTTTGTTAACTCAATAAAATGTATGGTTTTAAAACACTAAAACGGAACGTGGGTTTTCAACTCCAATGTGGCACGTCAGATTCGGCCATAACGTCTGGGCCGGGTTTGGGGTGTTACATATTTTATGATTATTTTGAGGTCTATGATATGATTGCATGATTGTGTGAAAATTTCGTGAAGAAATTCTATGCATAAAGTGCTCAATTTGAAGTTAAGGACTAAATTGAATAAGTTGCAAAACTTGCATTCTAGAAGTTTCTAGTATGAAATTGCTTTGAAATATTAATTAGGAGGTCTTAAATAGCAATTTTACCAATTTCTAAGTGATGGAAAAAAATTGGACATGGATGGAATTTTTGAAAGTTTAGTAAGGAAGGGCATTTTGGTCGTTTGGTAATTAAAAGAAATAAAAAGGGAAAATAAAGCCAAAATTGACTCATCTTTTTTATGAAGTCCGAAATTAGCATGGGGGAAGCCATGGCTAGGTTTTCAAGCTTTCCAAGCTCAACAGTAAGTCCGTTCTAACCCCGTTTTTCAAGTTCTTTACGGTTTTGGAATCCCGGTAATTTGATTAAGCTTATTCTAGCAATAATTTAAGCTAGGGTTCATATTTGGAAAAATACCCATAGGTGAAATGTGTTTATTTTGCTGTTTTATGATAGAATATGACATTTTAAATTATGTTAGACAACTTGTGCTACTCGATTTTGAGTGAAAACGAGTAAAAGGGCTTAATCGGTAAAAATACCTAATAGTCATAAGTATATGTTAGAGTGAGAATTTGATGTTACCATAGAAAGGAAAAAGTGATCAGAATGTCATAAAACATAAGAATAAGGGATGAATTTTAATTCCCGAGCCTAGGGGTAAAAGTGTAAATATGTAAAAGTTTAGGGGCAAAATTGTAATTTTTCCAAAGTTTGAGTTAAGGACTGTTTTGAATAGTACATTAATTAAATAAGTAAAATATGATGTTTTAGATCTCGGAAAATGAGATTTGAACCTAGAATGAGAGAAAAATCGAAAGTTGGGAAAGTTGGTAAAATGGCTATTTTAGTATCGAGGTAAGTTCATATGTATAATAAGCATTAATTTATGCATGTTTCAATGTAAAATTGATATATTTACTATGATTTCTGAGGTGTTGAAAGTATGTAAGTTGGTGTGATAATAATACAACAATAATGTTGTAATTTATATTTGAAAGTTAAATTTAGTGAATTAATTGAATTATGTTAAATTAAATGTTTATGGTGCCCGGTTTATGAATTGATTTAAAAATATGTGAAGTGCATTGAATTATCATACATAAATGTGATTTCTATGATTATGGACATTATGGGAAATTGTAAGTTCATATGATTTTAATAAGGCAATGTGTAATTTAATGTTATTGCCTTGATATTAAATGAGATGTAAGTTTATATGTAAGTAATACAACAATATTACTTGTATTATGATATTTTATAATAATATTGGAAATATGTTTGTGGATAATTACTTGATTGGTGAAATTGTTGGAAAAGAGAGAAATCCGGTTGAACCTTGAAAAGATTGGATGATCTGATATAGTATGTAGCTAGGTCACATGTACGGTCTTGAGTGCACATCATGTGTACAAGAGAGCTACAAGACATTATGATGTAGCTAGGTCGCATGGGTGATACTATGTGTACACCATGTAGACAAGAGAGCTACAGGATATATGTAGCTAGGTCGCATGCGTGGTTCGGTGAAGGACACCATGTAGACAAGAGAGCTACGAGATAAATGGCTAGGTCACATGGGTGGTACTGAGTGTTCACCATGTGTACAAGAGAGCCGAACTATATGATGGGTGGAGCTATGTGCTGAAACCACCAAGTATCGAGGATTGATCCGAAGTGTTCAACAGGAGACTCTCTATGTATTGCTTTGTGAGTTTTGTGATGAATAAGTGCAGGAACTTGGTTATGTGAATGATGTGTACATTAAGTGACCGGGATGTGGTAAGGTTATAAACAAGTAAATTATACATGAGGATGATTTTATGGTGACCTTGTAATCATGGGCCTATACTTTTGATGTATGAAATGTGGTGAAAATGATTTGTGATATGTATGTTAAAATGAGGTTAATACAAAGAAAGTGTGAAAGAGTGAACTAGCAATAAAACTGTTTTAGACAGTAGCAGTGACGTGATTTTGAAAAATCACCAAAAATAGTAGAAATTGAATCAGAGACTTAATAAGATATAAAATTAAATCTTAATGAGTCTATTTTCATATAAAAGAAACATAACAAGAAAAGAAGTTATATATTTTGAGATATTTATGTTTTTGTGAGACTGGTTCAGAATGATTACGTGATCCCCTATTCTGACTTTGGAAAATCACAAAAATTTGGATAAAAATAATTAGAGGCTTAAACTTATATTTTTAAAATCCCTAATGAGTCTATTTTCAAGATAAATCAACAAGAACATTATCCAAGTTCTGTACTGTGAGATAATTAATTTTTAGTGAAGAGAAGTCAGAACTATCAGAATGTGAAACAGGGGAAATTTTAATGAATAAAATGTACTAATTTGCTAAACCAAAAATTATGAAAATTTTATGGTGGAAAGATATGTGAGTCTAGTTTCAGGATAAATTTACGGATCTTAATTTGGAGCTCCGTAGCTCGAATTATAAATAAGTAGATGACTATGACTCGTGTGGACAGTTTGATGTGAGCATTTATTTGTAAATTGTGAAATCGTACTTACAAGAATGCTATATACATTAAGGATGTGGAATGGAGAGGAGGAGGAGGAAAATAAATATATGTGGAATATATGGAAACTATGGTATATGAAATATTGATATAATGAAATAAATGATATGTGCTTATAAGAAAATAGAAAGAGAATGATATGTATCATGACATGTATATATATATGACTAGTCTCAATGTAATGCTTGTTGGGTATGGAGTTGAATTGAAATGTTTCAGCAAACATGTTATTTTATGATCTGAATTGTAGTATTTTATAAAGATATGATCTAGTTTTAAATATGAATGCTTGATGATTAAGCTGAAGATATTTGGTAAGATGATAATCTTGGTATAAATGTATAAGTGGTACTATAATAAACAAGGTAAAATGAGTATGAGATACACATGTATGATGACATACAAATGCTACGTTTGTGGTTTAATTGAGAATATTTAATCATTAAATGAATACCATGTTATATGCTTTGATTTTGTATAAGTGTGTAAGAGATTAAGGTTGACCAAAGCTTGGAAAATAGCCTAGGTATATTCCACACAGGCAGAAACATGACCATGTGTCTCAGTCGTGTATGGAACACGACTTTGGGACACGGGCGTGTGGAGCCTTGAAGCATGAAATTTCCAAGATTTTTGTAAGTTCTCGGTTTAGTCCCGAACCCTTTCTAAAGTACGTTTTGGGCTTCGTAGACTCAAATAAGGGACTATGTGTAAGTGAATGAATGTTTTGAAATATGAATGAAATTTTATGGCCCGTATTTTAGTTTAATGTTTGTATGTGTGACAGCCCTAATTTGGCCCTAGTCGGCAAGTGGTTTTGGGATCACAAAACCGAGTCACAGAAATAATTAAATGTTATACTCTGTGTTTATTATATGTGAAAGTGCATGTGTGAAAATTTAATGCTTTGATTTTGTCATTTGAGAGTAAAATTATGAAATAGGACCTATGTGAAAATTTCTGAAAATGCTATAGGCCAAATTGGAGTGGGCAAATAATTTGTAGTGTAAAATGGGAGGATTTGCATGTCAGACCCCCCATTTTATGTGTAGTGGCCGGCCATGATGTTGGTAGGAAGCAACATGTGCATTAGATAATAATAATTTAAGACATGAAGTTATGGTACTAATTGATATGTGTCATTTTATGTCATAAAATAAAGACTAAAAATAACAAAATGATGGAAGGGAAAAGTTTGTCCATCCTTGTTCATGGTAGCCAAAAATAGAAGAGAAAGGAGAGGAAAAGAGCTCTTGAATGTTCAGTCACTTGGGGAAGAAAATCCAAGGTGAGTTCATGGTGCTTTACTTCTATTTTGATGTTCATGGGTTTTTCTTGTTTCTACCTTAACCCATGAAGCATATTTTTTATTTTTGGTTGTGTTGTGAGCATTCGGTCATGAATGGAAATGAGAGAAATGGTTTTTGTTTCATGTTCTTTTGATAAAAAATGGAGAATAGATGAAGTTAAGCCAAGCAAATGAGCATGCATGTGCCTTAGATGCTAAGAGGGGAAAATCGGATAACATGTTGTGTGTATTATGGCCGAATGTGAACTTGGATAATATTGAGTAATGTTGTGCTTTAAAATGATGAAAGGAAGATTATGATTAAGTGAAGTTATAGGTATGTGATGATTGATTTGTGATATGCATGTTTAAATAACATGCATGCAAGGTATGTGTGAAAGAGTGAATTGGTAATAAATCTGCTTGGGACAGTAGCAGTAACGTGATTTTGGAAAATCACCATAAATTGTGGAAGATGATTTAGAAGCTGAATAAATTATGTAATTAAATCTTAATGAGTCTAGTTTCTTATAAAAGAAACTGTGTAAGCAAAAGAATTTCTGATGATGAGATATTTGAAGTGATGTGGACAGGGTCAGAATGACTTCTAGATCCTCTGTTCTGTTTTTATAAAATCATTATAAATTGTACAAAACTGGTTATAAGATGAAATTTATATGCTTAGACTCCTTAATGAGTCTAGTTTCAAATGAAATAAATGAGAACATATTTTGAATTCTGTACAATGAGAAATTTGATTCGTAGTGAAGAGTGGTCAGATTAGTCAAGCAGTGAAATAAGGGAAGCTTTAAGAAAAATATTGTATTGATTACCCAAACCAAAAATCTTGAAAATTTTATGGATAAAATATATATGGGTCTATTTTCAGATAAAATTAACGGCACTTGATTTGGAGTTTCGTAGCTCCAGTTATAAATGATTTAGTGACTGTTGCTCAGGAAGACAACTTGCAGTGAAATTATGATTATGTGGTAAACATTGACAAAAATTTGTTAATGAGTTGCTTATTCATTTCTTATAAGCTTACTATGACCAGTAGGTGTGAAAGTTGAATATATATATATATATATATATATATATTATATTTTGAAAGTGATGCTTGAATAGTCGAATAATGACTAGTTTAAAATCTTTAAATTTTAAGCTCAAGAGCATAGAGGGGCAAATTCGGATAAGAGAAGAGAAAGTAATCGAATAGCCGTTGTAATCGTTCGGCAACATTCGAGGTAAGTTCTTAAGTGTTTAAGCTTGATTCCTTTTTATATGCCCAAGAGTTAAATTAATATGGTAAAGGAATGTAAATTTTATTTAGTTAATGTGCGAATATGTAATGATTTAAGGCTATAAGCCGATTATGGCTATTATGCTTAAGTTGAATTGGATTTGGAAATTTGATGCACTAAATGAGTGTTACAATGAATAAACTATGCCGTATATGTGCTGGTGGAGATATCACAATTTGTGATTATTAAATACTTAAAGGAAACCATGATGTGTATAAAATTATTATTATTTAGTCCTTTGTGGTAGCCGAATATGGCTTGGCACTAAAGTGATTAAATGTGAACTTCGATGAGGTAAACCATTAAAAATGTGGTGCTATAAGACTATGGGCTAATACGATATGTGGATTCATTTCGTAAAGTAAATTATTCAGGTATGCGATATGTACTTAGGCATGTTAAATCGATTGGAATTGAATCATGAATGTGAATTGAGAAGCATAGGTAAAAATGCCTATGACATATATGTGAGTAAGGGTAAAACCATCGTAAATTATCGATAAGGATGGGCTATGTGCGGAACCATCTTATAATTGCTAATTTGAAAGGTTGTGTGCAAATCAGTGAGCAATATGTATATATTAGATGAATCGTGACCTTTTGGTTCTACTTGAACTAAGTTGCGCGATAAATAATTTATGCATATGACTTATAGTCGAATGGTCACTATGGGTTAAGTTTGAATGGTGAAATGGAAATGTGATATGTTGAATGAGATGTGTTAATATATGATTAAATATGCAAGATATTTGATGTGTATCAGGGCTTAAAGACCCGCAGCTTCGTCTTTGGTAAAATATCCGGTTAAATCCATGAGCTTCGTCTTTGGTATTATATCGGGGATAAATCCCGCAGGCCTAGTGCTGGTATTATATTTGGGCCTTCGTGCCTAGCAGGTTTTGTGCCGGTGATGTGTATTCGGGCCTTCGTGCCTAGCAGGCTTCGTACCGGTGATGTATATTCGGGCCTTCGTGCCTAGCAGGCTTCGTGTCGGTGATGTGTATTCGGGCCTTCGTGCCTAGCAAGCTTCGTGCCTAGCAGGCGTAATGCCGTTGAAATGATATGTTATGTGAATTCGGTGTTCCTTGTAAGATAAGGTTTTAGCCGAATGTTAAAGATGAAATGATAGTGTATTGTATCATGCTTATGTGGCCTAATGGCAAGTATAACATGTTGGTAAATATGCAATGTGCTTTTATAATCGAATGATAAGTTTGAAATGAATGTGAGTGAAATGTTATGCATAAGCTATCAAATGTTAAGTGTGAAAATGAGATGAAAGAAAAGTGTTTGAGACGTATAATTATATACGCTCGAATGATGTTAGTACTCAATTGATATGAATATGTTATATGGAACTTGTTGATTTGATTATTCAGGCCTTTGAGCTTAGCAGACTATAATGTCGGTAAGATACTATTCGGGCTTTCGAGCCTAGCAGGCTATAAAGCCGGTGAAATGATATCGGGCCTCGAGCCTAGTAGGTGAAATGCCGGTGATTTGAGAAAAGCCTATGACTAAGGTACCTCGCGCTAGATTGTCAAATGAATACATTTAATACGTAAAGTGGGCAGTCGCAGATGTACTCGAGATGTGAGTTTGATTTGAAGGAATCATAAGTGAGTAATGTGATACGACGTGAATAAATGTTAAAACTATACCTATGATCATGATACACCGGTCGGGTGTGAAAGTATGTGAGGTATTTGATTTAAATATGTTATATGAATTGATTAAGTGTGATAAGAATGCTGAACGTGCATTATGTGCTTGTGTATATTCGCCGGATGGCAATATCCTAGAATTTGGCCTCTTAAGAAATTAAATAATCAAGTATAATTGTGTTTATTTGTTTGCATTGCTTAAGACTTACTAAGCTTATGAAAGCTTACTCGTTGTTACATTTCTCTATTTTATAGATTGTTGACTTGATTACCCTTTCGGGTTGGAGTTCGCCGGAGATATTATCACACTGTCGAGCTCACGTTATCGGTGTAAGTAAATCCTAGTATCACTCCGTTATTACATTTCTCTATTTTAATGTTTTGGACCTCGTAAGCTCATATATGGGATAGATTGCATGTGAAAAGAAAATTTTTAAATTGATTGAAATTTTTCAGTACGGTTTTTGTGTGATTGACTGGGTTTAAGTCGGGTAACATCTCGAACCCTGTTTCGGTGAGGGATACGGGCGAGGGGTGTTATAGTATGTTTTTCCGGTAATGCCTCATACCTTATCCCGGTCTCGGGTACGAGTAAGGGGTGTTACAATATTCGTCTATAAAAACCCCCCTTCGCTGATCATTCAACACATCCCTCATTCACATCTCTTCTCTCACAATTATTCTCTCCTCTTTCACTTTTTCTTTCATTTTTCCCATTCAAAGTTCCTTTCTCTTTTGTCGATTTCTCCCCTTGAGAAAGGGTTCTTCTTTAGCCATTTTGGAGCAGCAATTGAGTTTTCATAGTATCCTTGATCAGTGAGGACAACAAAGAAGGAAGAACGGAGCAACCTAGTCAAGCCACAGAAAAACACCGAATTTTATTCTTGTTCCCTATCTCTTTAAATTTTGTTGTTTTTGTGATGAACATATCTATGAATACTTATGTTATTGGAATGGTTAATTTAATCAGCTTAGCTTGAATTTAATTCGTGTTGGGTTGATTGCATTTCGTCTTTTTAAATTATTAAAATTGTGTTTATGCTATTATAGGCATCGGTAAAATGCTTGATTAAGTAAAATCATGCCTAAGTTATTCTTGCATTATAATTGTGAGGGAACTGATGAATTAATTATTTAAATGGACTGAAATTGTAATTAATTGACACAATACTTAATCAATGCATGTTTATTCTTCTAAGGTAGCTGAAGATTAAATTAGCATTGTATCTGGTGATACACTTGCCTTACATAACTTGCAAGATTTGTGATTAAACTATTTCAAGGTAAGGATACCTTGTTACCTCACATAGTATTTTTTGTTCTTATTAGATTTAATTAATCGATTGAATTGACATAGGGAATGTTAATAGATGAATGGATTTGTGTAGGTGAATATGTTCATAAGTTAGCAAATGACCAAGTTGCCTTGAATTTAAAGAACTGTAATTAATCCAACACAATTATGTCATCTTGATTAAATCACATTTTGAAATCATGCATTAGACCTTTTATTTTTATTTAGGTTAAAATCTATGTTTTCTTGATCACCCTTTTCAAAACAAAATATTTTTTTCACCAAAGTGTTTTAAATTGCAATCATAAATAATTCTTTTCACAGTCCCTATGGGTACAATTACTTGACATTTACTTGTCACTTTATTACTTGTTGCGATTGTGTACACTTGCACATTCCCGTCGTTCCAAGTTTTTGGTGCCATTGTTGGGGACTGTGTTTTAAAGTCATTATTTGTGAATTTGTTAGTTTTGCATTTTGGTTTAATTTTCTGTTTAAATTTTAACTTAATTAATTTTTATGTGATTATTTCAGGTGTTTATGAGTATTAACTGAATCATCGATTTAATCATGTAGACCCTGAGATTGAACGAACTTTTTGAGAGTAAAGAAGACAACCAAATCAGAGAAAGACCAAAGAGATGAACTTCGAAAATTCGATTCAAGGAAATGGAGCAAACTCTGCTCAAAATCCTATCCTTATTGCTGATGATAGGGATAGAGCTTTACGAAAGTATGCCATGCCAGTGTTTCATGATCTTAATCTAAGTATTAGGAGACCCGAAATTGAGGAACAACAGTTCGAGCTGAAGCCAATCATGTCCCAGATGCTTCAAACTATGGGCCAATTCAATGGAATGCCTACCAAAGATCCTCACTTACACTTAAGGCTGTTTATGGAGGTGAGCAATTCTTTCAAGTTAGCCAGAGTACCCGAAGATGCATTACGATTAAAGTTGCTCCCGTATTCGCTGAAGGACAGAGCTCGAGCCTGGCTGGACTCATTGCCACCAAATTCAATTTCTACATGGCAAGAGTTAGCAGAAAGATTCCTTATGAAGTATTTACCGCCTAGCAAGAATGCTAAGTTGAGGAACGAGATCACTACTTTCCAACAAATGGATGATAAGTCCTTGTATGAGGCATGGGAAAGGTATAAAGAATTATTACAGAAGTACCCTCATCACGAAATCCCACATTGCATCAAACTTGGGACATTTTATGATGGGCACAATGCTCACACGAGGATGGTAGTGGTCACTTCTGCTAGCGATGCTCTTATTTCTAAGTCTTATAATAAGTCTTATGAAATCATTGAAAGGATTGCCAGTAACAATTATCAATGGCCAACCAATCGAGCAGCTTCAAGAAGACGAGTTGCTGGAATACATGAAGTAGACTCTCTTACTTCACTCGCATCTCAGGTATCATCAATATCCTCAATGTTAAAAAATCTTACTACTAATGGGTCTAATAGTTTTGCAGCACAGCCACCAAATCAATTTGAAAATGTAGCCTGTGTCTATTTTAGGGAAGGATATTTGTTTGAAGAATGTCCATCGAACCCAGAATCTGTGTATTACATGGGTAACCAGAACCAAAATCGAGGAAAGAAAGGACTGCAATCCAATTTTTATAGCCCATCGTGGTGAAATCACCCCAAATTTTCCTGGAATAACCAAGGGACTAGAACTAGTAACACTTACGCCCAACCTAAATCAACCCTACCGCCTAGTTTTCCCCAACAAGTTTAGAAACCAGCTCAAGCTGAATCATCCAATAGCTTAAAGAATTTATTGAAGGCATACATGGTGAAAAATGATGCCACTCTAAGGAATTTGGAGAATCAAGTGGGCCAGCTTGCTACTGAACTCAAGAACTGACCATAAGGTGCTTTACGTAGTGATACGAAGCATCTAAGGAATCTGAGGAAGGAGCACTGTAAAGCGTTGACATTGAGGAGTGGAAAGACAGTAGAGCCCAACAGCATCGAAGCTGAAAAGGAGCAAGCTGACGCTCAAGATTTAGAGGAAGTTCAACCGAGTGTTGAAATTCTAGTTTCACAAGAACCAGAATCTACAAAACCCGGCAAGGTAATTTTAGAACCAGCTAATTCTAATCAACTAACAACCACAGAAGACGAATCAACCAGTTCTAATAAAGAAACCACCACCACCCTACCCTTAAAGACTTCAAAAGCAGAAGCAGGAGATTCAATTCAAGAAGTTCCTAGAAGTACTCAACCAACTTCATATCAACATCCCATTAGTTGAAGCACTTGGGCAAATGCCGAACTATGTCAAATTCATGAAAGACATCCTGTTTAAAAAACTAAGACTTGGAGAGTTTAAGACGATGGCTCTGACGAAGGAATGCAGTGCATATATTCACGATAAGCTACCCCCAAAGTTGAAGGATCCTGGATGTCTTACCATCCCTTGCAACATTAGAGCAACATATTGTAGTAAGGCATTATGTGACTTAGGTGCGAGTATTAACTTGATGCCTATGACAATATTTAAGAAGTTAAGGATAGGTGATGTTAGACCCACTACGATTACACTTCAATTAGCGGATCGATCCTTAGCACATCCAAAAGGAAAGATTGAGGATGTATTGGTACATGTAGATAAATTTATCTTCCCTGCTGATTTTGACATTTTAGAGTTTTAAGCAGACAAAGAAGTGTCAATTATCTTAAGAAGACTGTTCTTAGCAATCGGAAGGACCCTTATTGATGTGCAGAAGGGCGAGCTTACTATGCATGTTCAGGATGATCAGGTAACATTTAACATTTTTAAGTCTATGCGATTGCCTGACACAATTGATGATTGTTCTGAAGTATTCAATTTAAAGGATTTAATAGTAGAGAAGGAGCTCAACTATTTGATCCTATTTGAGGATCCACTAGAACAAATTTTGTCATCAAACCCTTCGAATGATGAAGAGGAGGATGAATACTTAGGTTTGCTGGAAGCTAATCAAAAGGGATTTAATCTGCAATCCCGTTTTGAATCTTTGCAATTAGAGAAAATGGATTATACCTAACCAAAAGCGTCAATCGATGAGCCACCTAAATTAAAACTCAAGGTACTACCTTCATATTTAAAATATGTTTATTTAGGTAACTCTTCTACTCTGTCTGTGATTGTTTCAGCAGAATTAACTACTGAGCAAGAAAAAAAAACTCATCCTGTTGTTGAAATAATGCAAGAATGCTATCGGATGGACCTAGCCGATATCTGTGGTATTAGTCCATCTGTATGCATGCACAAGATTATCTTTGAAGATGGCGAAAAAGGGATGATTGATGGACAACAGAGACTGAACCCCATCATGAAGGACGTAGTCAAGAAAGAAATCATCAAGTGGTTAGATGCAGGTATAATGTACCTCATCTCAGATAGCTCATGGGTAAGTCCAGTCCAATGCGTGCCAAAGAAAACAGGTATTATAGTAATCGAAAATGAGAATAACGAGTTGATTCCAACTAGAACGGTTACGGGATAGAGAATTTGCATCAATTACCGAAAGCTGAACAAGGTGACTAGGAAATATCTCTTTTCTTTGTCGTTTTTGGACCAAATGCTGGATAGAATCACAGGGCGAGACTATTACTATTTTATCGATGGATGCTCGGGGTATAATCAGATTACAGTAGCATTGAAAGATCAGCACAAAACAACATTCACCTGCCCGTACGGTACATTTGCATTTAGACGCATGCCATTTGGTTTATGTAATGCACCTGCTACATTTAAAAAATGTATGATGTCTATTTTTACTGACATGGTTGAGAAGTATTTGGAAGTTTTTATGGATGATTTTTTAGTATTCAGAAATACTTGTGATGATTTCCTAGTTAATCTAGCTAAGGTACTAAGGCGATGCGGAGAAACAAACTTAGTACTCAACTGGGAAAAGTGTCATTTCATGGTACAAGAAGGTATTGTTCTAGGGCATTGGATAATAGGACATGGAATAGAGGTTGATAAAGCGAAGGTAGATGTTATTGAGAAACTCTAACCTCCAACAACTGTAAAGGGTGTTAGGAGCTTTTTGGGCCACATCGGTTTCTATCGAAGATTCATCAAGGGCTTCTCCAAAATTGCTAAACCCTTATGCAAATTATTGGAGAAGGACATGGCGTTCAAATTTAATGAAGAGTGCTTAAGAGCTTTCAACGATTTGAAGAGTTGATTAGTTTCGGCACCCATAATCATCACACTAGACTACGTTTGCCATTTGAGTTGATGTGTGATGCAAGTGACTTTGCAAGAGGAGTTGTTATGGGCCAACAAAGGAACAAAGTTTTTCATCCCATCCACTACGCAAGTCCAACTCTAACAAGAGCTCAACTAAATTATACTGTAACAGAGAAAGTGTTACTTGCTATTGTGTTTGCTTTTGAAAAGTTTCGATCTTATCTTGTAGGTACCAAAGTGACTGTCTATACAGACCACTCGGTGATTAAGTATTTACTTACCAAGAAAGACGCTAAATTGAGACTGATTCGATGGGTACTTCTACTTCAAAAATTTGATCTAGAAATTCAAGATCGAAAGGGAGTGGAAAACCAAGTAGCAGACCACTTGTCTAGATTGGAGCCGCAAAAAGGGAACTCTCTTCTTATACTAATTAGAGAGACGTTTCCAGATAAACACATACTGAAGGTAAATCATGTCCATAATAACCTTTGGTTTGCTGATAGTGCTAACTTTTTAGCTTGTGGTTTGATGCCGATTGTTAAGACGTATCATCAAAAAAAAGGTTTCTTCACGATGTGAAGTACTATTTCTGGGAAGAGCCGTACTTGTTTAAGAAGTGTGCAGATCAAATGATCAGGAGATGCATGGAAGAAGATGAAGTACATAAAATTCTTTATCATTGTCACTCAGCTCTGAATGGAGGACACTTCGGAGGTACACGTACTACAGCCAAGGTATTGCAAGTCAGATTCTTTTGGCCTCCACCATTCAAAGACACATACGCTTACATAAAGAGTTGTGATCGATGTCAAAGGGTCGAAACTGTCACCTAGAGAAATGAGATGCCTCGAATAAACATCATTAAGGTAGAATTATTCGATGTTTGGGGTATTGATTTTGTCGATCCTTTCCCTCCGTCTTTTGGTCACAAGTACATCTTGGTAGCTGTAGACTATGTGTCTAAGTGGATTGAGGCTGAAGCATATCCGAAAAATGATGCTATGGTTGTGATGAGGTTTTTACAGAAACATTGTTCCCAAGGTTTGGAACCCAAAGAGCCATCATCAGTGATGAAAGGTCTCATTTTGTGAACAAGTGGTTGAAATGGTTATTACATAAACATGGAATGAAACACAAGGTCGCTACAGCTTACCATCCGTAGACGAATGGGCAAGCTGAACTGGCAAACAAGGAGATCAAAGGCATACTTGAGAAGGTATTTTACCTGAACCGACGAGATTGGTCCAAAAGACTGGATGATGCTTTATGGGCTTACAGAACAGCATACAAGACACCTTTAGGGATGTCACCCTATAGGTTAGTCTTTGGTAAAGCCTGTCACCTGCCCTTGGAGTTAGAGCCCAAAGCTTACTGGGCCCTTCGACAACTCGGATCTTAATCTTGCTAAAGAGAAATGAAAGCTCCAACTCAATGGGCTAGAGGAATTCCAAATGTTCTCATACGAAAATGCCAAATTACTCAAGAAAAGACTTAAGAAATGGCATAACAAGCACATTCAAGTTCGAGAATTTGAAGTAGGTTAGCAAATCTTGCTATTTAATTCCAGATTAAGGTTCTTTCTAGGTAAACTAAAATCACGTTAGTCTGGTCCATTTACAATTCATTGCATCTATCCATATGAAGTTGTTGAACTCTAAGGTAAGGGAGGTAATTTTCAAGTTAATGCTCAGCGTCTGAAACATTACTGGGGAGATAAAATTGAATGGAATCAAAATTTGTTCATTTTATCAGATGTTAAAATTTTCTTATTTTCCTTTTTAATAAATGATTTAGGGTATATTTTCGGCATTAGTATGTTTAAATAAATTCTGTTTAGGAGATTGGAACTTAAGTAGGACCGCTTGTGACCCCTCCAATCTTTCCTAGGAATTGATTTTAACATAATTTTATGAGAAATTATTCCCTAAATAGGAAATTAAATTTTTGGTTTTTCGAATAAAAGGGTCAATTTTGATCCAAGTTTTAAATTGCAACTCAATTTCAAATTTTCATTAAGTCTATGGACTTAATTGAATTATTTTTTAAAATTTGGTTGCTCTTTTCGTAAATAATAAAAATTAGATGCCTCTTTTTAATATTTTCAAAAGGCTTCTAGAATAAATATTTTTAATTTAATAAAAATATGATAATTATTAATATATAATTATATCCATTATAATATATATTAATTATTATTAGCTTTATATAGAGTTAGGATTAGTTTTAATTTAATTATATTTTATTTGATAATTTTTATCTTAATAAATTAATAGGAAATAATAATCTAATATGCATTATATTAATTATTATTTGTTATTTACTTACAGTTCCAGGTTCTAAGTGGATTGTGTCAAAGCAAGGAATCCACACTTGTCAAAGAGAATATTTGGCACCACTCGCAAAGGTATGGCTCTATTTCATTCGTTTTAGCCTTATGTCTAGCTCATATGGGACTACAATTTCATTAGAGCGAATGGTCTTATTATACTCGATTTTAACTGGAAAGACCATTGATGTGGGAAAAATCATCTTGAGAGAAATGCGAAATTTTGTCGTTAAACGTTCTAGCCCAGTCTACTTTCCCTTTACGATAACAATTTTGTGCTTGAAAGCTAAAATCCTTGCAAACGTAAAGAAGGCTATAGCAAGGGCACAATCATAGATTGGGACCTCTACCAAATAGCTAGAGAATCTATTCCACAGCAACGAGTGGAAGAAAGTGAGGACCCCAAAGAAGAAGAAGAAGATCCCACAATGCAATCAGCTGAAGTCCCAGATAACAAGGAACCAACAAAACCAGAAGCTGAACCTGATGTCGAATCAATGTTCAGGGCTCAATCACCTCGCCTAGATCTTCGAGATGAGCTATCAAAACTGATGGACATAATGCAACATATGCAATGATAGCAACAAGCTTACTGGAGATACTCAAAAATAATGGATGACTCGATGAGAAGTGCTCTTAAGAAAATTTACAATGACCCATTTATTTTTGTGCCTGAATTTCCAGATTTTATATTTGAACCATGAAGTCCATTATCAAAGAAGGAGCAAAGCGATTCATGCAAAGGCAATAATGATGGAGCAAAAGATGAGTCGAATTCGGAAGGATATGCAAATAAATAAAAAGAGAAGATCTAGACTTTATTTTATTTTTGTTTTTAGGTTATTTTAGGATTAAGTTACTTAGGAATTTTTATTCTTGCCTAATAAAATAAGAGAGGAAAATCATTAATAAAATTTGAGCAAGTCGTAAAGTATAAAGTGTGGCAATAGATATATACATGTCTAGGATTGGATTTAGAGAGAGCATGGTACTCAAGCAGTCAAATTGACTCACCTCCTCTTTTCTAGAATTCTACCTGATGTATAATATCTATTCACTTTAAACAATGAGGACATTATTCATTTTAAGTAGGGGGACCTAAAAATTGAATTATTTCCACTCAGAATAAATTTTTCTTTTAATTATGATTAGGATGTATTTTGTTCAATAATTTGAAATTTTGTTAAGTATGCTAAACTTCAGTATAAATAAAGTTCTATTATTTCAATAAAATTATGTTAGCTTAATAATGATATGAATTTATTTTTAATAAAGCATGCAATTCGTACCATAAATTTTTAGTTCCTTACGAAAGTTAGGCGTGCATGAAAGTTTAAGTCTTTAGAATTGACTTAGTAGTTTCTTGAGGCAAAATCCTAGGAAGCATGGAGCGTTGAAAATGATTTAGGCAACTTTTGTTTGGACCGTTTGAGCCTTTCAAGCCAACCATGATGAAATTTTTATCCTTTGAAACCCAACTTTGAGACTACATGGCCTAATTTTATTTGAACCCTTGCAAATTTAGCCATCACTTCTCTCTTAACTATCTTAAAATTGTCCCAAACACTAGATTCAATACTATTCAAAGTATTCTTTAAAATAAGTATGGGGGAGTTGAAAAGAAATATCAAATACTCCAAAATTGTAGTACATTTAGTAAAATGCTCATGTTAAAAAAAAAAAAAAGAAGAGAGCATGAGTTCTTAAAATAAGATGTGCAAAAGAGCATGTGAAAGCAAATAAAGTTGATGTATTGAAGGTAATTATTTTGAAGGTCTGATGCAAGCTAAGTCTAGGGTTTTTAGCCTAAAAATTATCTATCTTCTACCTACCCCTAAGCCCAGCAACGTTACAACCTTATTAAAGACCTATTGATTCAAAGTTCCAATGCTACCTACATTAGTGAAGAGAAATTGCTATGTACAACATATGAAGACATAAGTTAAACTTAATGATTGCAGCTTAATCTTGAATAAGGGAATAAAATTACATTGGTAAGGTTTAACATGACTTTATTAGGAAGCATTTAGTTTAACTTTTGCTATCATAATAGTTGTTGAGATTAAGTTGAATAATATGTATACTAAGTAGCATAACTATCAAATTTCTTGTCTTTGAGCATAAGTATATTAAATTCATAATTTTACGAAAAATGTTGTTCTGAAGGAACTTTTCAAAGGTGTTTTCGAGAAATTCTTTTCAAAATTCGTGCATTACTCTGGACGAGCAATGAATTAAGTTTGGAGGTGTGGATACACAAAAATTTACATACTTTTTCATACCCTTTTTAACTTAAATTCATGCGAATTCAGTTAAATTTTTGTAAAAAATAATTAATTTTTATAAAATAATTAAAGTGCACTTAAAATATGAACATGTTTAATTTTATTTAATTTCATAATTATTTTTTGATAAACTTTAGTTATTTTCGACAGATTTGCACAAAGGGCGAAAAATGGCTCAGCAAACACTGCTAGAAGCACAAAACCGAGAAGCAATAAACCGAGAAGCAATTTGAAGTATCGAGGCGAACTAAATTTCAGCCTAAAACGGTCCAAAATTATATGTGTTATTCATAATATAATTAATTTTAATTTATATCCAATTTAATTTGGGTTAATAAATTATTATTAATTAATTATGAAAGTGGTCTGATTGAACCGAACCGAGTAAACCGAACAACCCAAAACCATCCAAGTGCTGACCCAATTCAGCTCATTAGCTAATTATTTAAGCTGCAAAGAAGCCCTTGAAGACTTGTTCAAATTGCAATTAGACCCCTCCACAATTAGCGGCTTTGTAGATTGCCCCAAGCCATATTTAGCAAAGTTAAACCCATCAACTTTGCTACATAAAAGGCCGGCCAAGGGTGGCCCTTTGGCTACTATTTGTAGCAAATTTCAGCTGCCACATTCAGCTATGAAAACCCCCCTTCGCTAATCATTCAACACATCCCTCATTCACATCTCTTCTCTCACAATTCTTCTCTCCTCTTTTAGTTTTTCTCTCATTTTTCCCATTCAAAATTCCTTGCTCTTTTGCCAATTTCTCCCCTTGAGAAAGGGTTCTTCTTCAGCCATTTTGGAGCAGCAATTGGGTGTTCATAGCAGCCTTGATCAGCAAGGACAAAAAGAAGGAAGAACAGAGCAACCTAGTCAAGCCACGGAAAAACACCAGATTTTATTCTTGTTCCCTATCTCTTTAAATTTTGTTGTTTTTGTGATGAACATATCTATGAATACTTATGTTGTTGGAATGGTTAATTTAATCATCTTAGCTTGAATTTAAATCGTGTTGGATTGATTGCATTTCGTCCTCTTAAATTGTTAAAATTGTGTTTATGCTGTTATAGGCATCGGTAAAATGCTTGATTAAGTAAAATCATGCCTAAGTTATTCTTGCATTATAATTCTGAGGGAACTAATGAATTAATTATTTAAATGGATTGAAATTGTAATTAAATGACACAATACTTAATCAGTGCATGTTTATTCTTCTAAGATAGCTGAAGGTTAAATTAGCATTGTATCTGGCGATACACTTGCCTTGCATAACTTGCAAGATTATTGTGATTAAATTGTTTCAAGGTAAGGATACCTTGTTACCTCACATAGTCTTTTATGTTCTTATTAGATTTAATTAATCGTTTGAATTGACATAGGAGTATGCAAGAGATTAGTTCAATTTAATAAGTATGTATGTGCAATAACCTGTTTGCTTATTAAAATATGTTTAATCAATTGAATTGACATAGGGATATGTTAATAGATGAATGGATTTGTGTAGGTGAGTATGTTCATAAGTTAGCAAATTACCGAGTTGCCGTGAATTTATTCGTAACAACATAAACTTGAGTTTAATAAATCTAAGTTAAAGAAATGTAATTAATCCAACACAATTATGTCATCTTGATTAAATCACATTTTGAAGTCGGGCATCAGAACTTTTATTTTTATTTAGGTTAAAATCTATTTTTTCCTAATCACCTTTTTCAAAACAAAATATTTTTTTCACCAAAGTGTTTTAAATTGCATTCTTAAATAATTCTTTTCACAGTCCCTGTGGGTACGATAACTCCACATTTACTTGTCACTTTATTACTTGTTGAGATTGTGTACACTTGCACATTTCCGTCGTTCCAACCCCTCAACAAACCTCCGATAGTAACTCGCAAGATCCAGAAAACTACAGACCTCAAAAATGTTCTTAGCTATTTCCAATCAACCAGGGCCTCAATCTTCTTAGGATCAACCACATGCTCCACAAAAGTTACTTTTTGTAACTAGAATTCACATTTGCTCAACTTAGCGTAGAGCTACTACTCTCGGAGTATCTGAAACACTACTCTAAGATGCTCATCATGCTCATCCTCAATCTTAGAGTACACCAGATACAGCTGAAAAATTCGGTTCATCAGATCCATGAGTGCAGCCGGAGCATTAGTCAAGCGAAAGGGCATAACTAGGAATCGTTGTGCCCATAACGGGTCCTAAAAGCTGTCTTATGAATATCAGCTTCCTTAACCCTAAGTTGATGATACCCAAAATAAAGATTTATTTTCAAGAATACTGAAGCCCCTCAGAACTGATCAAACAGATTATTGATCCTCAGAAGTAGGTATTTATTCTTTACAGTAAACTTATTCAGTTGTCGATAGTCAATGTACACCCTAACGAAACCATCCTTTTTCTTTACAAAATAGAACCGGTGTCCCCACAGAGACGCACTAGGACGGATGAAACCATGATCCAGAAGCTCTTGAAGTTGAGCCTTAACCTCTGTAAGCTCTTTCGATGGTATACGGTATGGAGAGATGAACACTGGAGCTATACTTGGTAAAAGCTCAATGTCGAACTCAACTTTCTAATTTGGAGGTAAACCCAGTAACTCCTCAGGAAAAAATCCAAAAATGCCCTCACTGTTTTGATATCCCTAGCCGAAGAGTCTTCAGAAACTGAAACACTGACATAAGCCAAATATGCCTCACACCCTTTCCGAACTAATTTCTCGGCCACTAAAGCAGACATCACATTAGCCAAGTAATCTCGACACTCGTCAATCACAAAAATTTTCTTATCAGCTTCAATTCTCAAAACGACCCCCTTGGTCTCGTAATCCAGACTAACTAGGTGCTCTACTAACCAGTCCATACCCAGAATTAAGTCAAACTCCCCAAAAGGTAGGTCCATTAGATTTGCTGGAAACACAACCCTTTGTACTTCTAACTAAACATTCCTATAAAGTCTATTTACCCAAATAGATTTTCCCAACGGACTTAGTACAGTAATCTCACCAGAAGTACACTCAACAATAATCCCCAAGTTTTGGGAAATAGTACTAGCTACATAGAAGTGTATAGAACCTATGTCTATCAAAGAAGTATAGAGATGATCAAAAATAAATAACGTACTTGTGATCACATAAAGGCATCTTTGTCCTCTCAGCGTCGAGCAGCATAAACTAGTATAGGCTACCTCACCTTAGTCTGATTAGCACCTTTGTCCGGTGTTCTTTATCCTTGTCCCATGCCATTACCACCTCTAGCCGGTCCACGGCCCCTAGGTGGCTGTACTGCACTCTAAAGCTGAACAAAACCTAGTCCCGAAGCTTGCATCTGATTAGTACGATGTGGACACTCTCTAATCCGATGCTTTGATGACCCACATCACAGACAAGCCCCCAATCTTGTCCAACACTCGCCCGAATAGCGCCTACCACAGTCACTACAAGGCTGAATCCTAGTAGGGGCAACAGGAACTCCCACTCTAACAGGCCCATCAGGTCTAGTCCGTTTCTTAGGCCTCTGAACAAAACTAGAGGGCTCTGAATCCCTCTTATTCTTGCCTCTCTCTCAGTCTCTGTTCTAGCACTCCACGCGCTTAACCTCTTCGACGATCTTCGCCTTATCTACCAAAATAGTAAACCCTCACTTCCTCTACAAAGCAATCAATACCCTCAGACTATCCTTCAAGTCATCCTCGAAATAGACACATTTCTCATACTCAGATGCCAATATGCCTCAAGCGTAGTAGTTCAATCTAAAAAATTTGGCCTTATACTCGATCAAAGACTTATCACATTGCCTGAGATTCATGAACTCATGCTTACGAGCATCAATATAGCTCATGTCTACATATTTCTACTAGAAGACAGTATTAAAGTAGTCCCAGTTCAGAAGATCTGGTTGAGTACCCTCCTCAATCGATAACCACCACTGATATGCCTCATCGTGAAGTAAAGAAACTGCACCTTTCAATTTCTTCTTAAGAGTGTAGTCGATATCATTCATTATCCTCTTAGTGGCCTTCAACTAATACTCGGCCACAGTAGGGGCCACTCAAGTGATGCCCCTAAATAGCTTAGCTCCATTAGACCGGAGTCGTTCAATTACGACCCAAGGCCCCTAGATCTAGAATGCGGTCTAGCGACCCTCTCTAAAACTATCAACATAGCTTGGAACAGTGCGTCATCCCCAGCCTCGCGGCTTTGAGACCCAGTCTCAGTAACAAGTGAAACTGACATCTCACTCGTATTGAGATTCAACATACTGCCCAAAGAAGAAGACTCAGCTCAAGCCCCCTACGACTCGCGCTGTGCCCACAAAAACCTTGACCACATGTTCCTCTTGTGCTCATCGTAATTTGAATTTTATATACATTTTTAAAATTTTATGGATCAGTTTCAGTGTTTATTAGTAGATGTTTTATGCCTCAGATATCTGAAATTCAAAAATGTTTCAGAAGTTTAGCCTTTAACTAACTCAGTACAGTTTCAGAGATTTCTAACTACAGTGTTTTCTATGTCCAAATGTACTTACAAGATCGGCGCTAGAGACTTGGTGTACCACATACTTACTTAAAAAGAAACAAATTTTTGTTTGCAAACTAGTCCTTTTTCAAACCCAATTTCGGAACCCAAAATTCACATCTTAAGTTTTGTAACCTGGCTCTGATACCACTAAATATAACACCCCAAAATTGGCCTAGATATTATGGTCAAATTCGGGATTGTTATGAAGAAGGGTTTTGAAATTGTTTTTATTTCGACAAAAACTTAATAAAGTTACTTGTTATAAAGTGTCCAAAATTTACAAAACATATTCATTTATTTGTTTATTATCGAAACCATTGTAAGTTTGTTTGTAACACCCTAACTCGTGTTCAACGCCAAAATAGGGTTACGAAGCATTACTTGACTTATTATAAAAACAAACATACATTTTTCATATCCAAATAAAAATAATTCACATTCAACCATATTGTCCGTAATACGAGCCCTCGAGGCCCAAATCATGCATTAGAAGTGGTTTGGGACTAAACCAATAACTTAGGAAAAATTTTAGAAAACATAGAAAATTTTCAAAGTATAAAGGACACATGCCCATGTGGCCCGGCCGTGTGTCTCACATGGCCAAAGACATGCCCATGTCATAGGCCGTGTGGACATTCGAAATGGAATCACATGGCCGTGTGCCAGCCCATGTCTGACCCCGTGTAACTTCCTGACTTGGGTCACACGGCCAACCACACGCCCGTGTGACTAGCCCGTGTACCCTTCGAAATGGCCTCACACGCCCGTGTGCCAGGTCGTCTGCTAGGCCGTGCCAAAACTGTAAGGTATACTAACTTATGCCACAGGCCAAGTCACACGCCCGTGTGCTAAGCCATGTGGAGCTATTGACTTGGTTTCTAATGTGGAGCTATTGACTTGGTTTCTAATTAAACATTAGGGGACACACGGCCGTGTCACCTGACCATGTGTCACACAAGGCTGAGACACACACCCATGTCTCTACCCGTGTAGACAAAAATAGGCTATTTACCAAGCCATTTTTCTCACCCAAATTTGCATCAACCTAAACATGTCAAATGGCATATAACATAGCATCAATAGGCATTCAAACAAATCTCAACCAAGCCTAAATCATGCCATTTCAATATCAACAACACAAAGCATAAGCATCACAATTAGCCATTCCATGTCATACCTATTTCATATCCAAAATCATCTAAATGATCAAACTTACTTAGTAGACTTTGCGCCTAAACCAACATGTATATCATATCTCAAAATTCAACCATTTGGTACTCAAAATACCAATTCACAACAAGCATTCACATAGAAATTTTAAACCACATAACAAAAGGTCATTTGCACATATATATACATAACCAAATATACCAAAATTAAGCCAAATCATATGGCTAAACACCTAACCAAACATTCATCATTTACAACCCAAATCAATTGGCTAAATCCATTACCAACATATATGCCAAATTAACCACAATACCTATACATGCCATGTAACCAAATACATAAGTTCAAATGTACCAAAGCGACGGCTGGATAGTGTGATGAGATCTCCGACGACTCTCAATTCAAGTAGGCTTCGAAATCACTATAAAACACAGAAAAGTAAACAGAGTAAGCTATAAAGCATGATAAGCTCATATGCTTAATAAGTAAAACTTACCATTCAACTACAATTCAAGTACTTAAACATTACATAATGCAATTCAATTTAAATCCAAAAACTTAACACATATTCAATCCAAAGGTTAGACATGAATTTCATCAATTTCTTCGATTCAATGATTGCATAGTTTACGTACGTACCTGTACTAATTCGTATCAATTTCATACACTTCCAATTCATCAATATACCCATTGAACCATTTGGAATAATATCAGATACTCGAGAATCTCACACCCTAAGTGCCAATACATGGCCAAAGCCATCTCAATCTCATATCTCATATAATGCTCACTCTCGAGCTATCAACAGGTCTGCTCACACAAGTTGACGGTCAAAATGTAGTTACACGGTGCTGCTCACACAAGCTGACGAGGATCCGCAACACATGCCAGATAACTCAACCACTAGTAGAACATACGAACCAGCACCCAAACACAATAACCCTTAATGACATGTCATTTGTATCCTATCTATTCCTAAGGTTCAACTGGATTTCACAATGCCGAATCTTTGTCAAACATTTTCGTAAGGTCATGTTCATCAACAATACAATTATAAAGCATTTAAAAAACAATTACATTAATGCTTATTAACATACGAACTTACCTTGAATTTATACGAAGAGAAACGAGCTATTAATCCACTATTTTGTTTTTTCCTCGATCTAATTCTGAACTTCGCTTTTCTTGATCTATATATAATAAATTTAACTTATTTAATTATCAGTATATTCAATTTAATCCAAATTTCATATTTTGGTAATTTTACACTTTTGCCCCTAAACTTTAGACTTCTTTACAATTTAGTCCTTAGCTCATAAAAATGTAAAATTATGCAATTGAGTCCACACCCATGCAAGCCGAATTTCTTATAGACCCATAGTAGCCCAAAATTTTCATTATTTCAGACATTTCACCATGAATTTTATAAATTTAACAAATAAATCTCTGATTTGCAATTTCAATCAAAATCACTTAACAAATGTTGTTTATCTAACAGCAAGTATTCATTTACTATCATCAAACATCAAAATAAACACATATTCATCAATGGTAAAACCCTAAACCTTTAACAGTTTTGCAAATTAGTCCCTTGGCTATCTAGATTAAGTTACAACGATCTCAAAAACATAAAAACCAATAAAAAAACCAAGCAAAAATGCACTTACATGCAAAGATGAATCCTAGCCGAAATTTTAAGCTTCATTCATGCTATTTTCTTAGTTGATTTTCAGTGGAAGATGGAACAACAAAGATGATGACTTTGTTTTTAATTATTTTACTTAATTTATTTTATTAAATTACATTTTTAACCTTAACATTAACCATTAAAATCACTTAATTAATGTCCATATTTGTCCACTCATATTAACAATGGTATAATTACCACATAAGGACCTCCACTTTAAAGTTCTATTGCTATTAGACACCTTTAGGTATTAGAACACAACTTTTACACTTTACTCAATTTAGTCTTTTTATCGAATTGAGCATTCAAATGATAAAATTTCTTAACGAAATTTTTACACAATCATACTATCATGCTGTAGACCTTAAAATAATAATAAAATAAATATTTTGACCTCAGATTTTTTATCCCAAAACCACTATTTTGATTTGACTAAAAATGGGCTGTTACATTATTCATTTGCCAAAACATAATTTGCAGCGAAAATCTTAAAAGTCGTTATATTTTAAAAACCCAGTTCGTGTTTCCAGAAAAAAATTTATTTGCGAAAAATCGTCATTTTCATAAATCGTTTCAACAACAATGCAGGATAAAAAACAATCAAACCAAAACCAACAGCTAAAACCATACATTATAGAGAGTCCCAAAAATTACAAACTCTCAAATAAATTCAAAATTTTAAAAATACCAAAAAATCAAAGGCAGTTTTATCTAGTGGCCACTGCTGAGCCTCCGTCACACCGACCCACCTAAGTGTAAGGGTTACCTATACAGAACAAACAAACAGATGTGATTTTTCATGAACTCAGTGTGTAACCTAACAGAGATAGACATACAAATGTACACAGTATTCTTATATGCAGGAAAGATACAAATATGGACTTAAGTTCTTAGTAGATGCAGATATCAGAATTAGATAATCCAGACAGATATACAAAATCCTACCTCCATCCTCTATACACAATCTCCGTCCATCCCATCACACCATGTGGAGTTAAAAACACCCACCTATCCCTACATACCATATAGTGTCGATGTGAAACAAAACAGATAATATGCAATCATGCAGCTAGAATATAGGCGAAAGGTCGCCGTATAGATCACTTTCTCTGCATATACAAATCCCACCCCAAACGCAGATACAAAATACATATATAGAAATAATAGATTTAACATGTTTAACATGCTCATATACGAATCATATACATACTTATAAAGTGGAGTTAGACATACATATTAGTTTCCTACTCAAATCAGACTATCAGATTACTAGAACACATGAAAAAGGGTTTGGTTAGCCCTTACCGACCTTACGATAGGCCCAAAGATGTTCGGAACGAACCGTGCGACCCTAGGGAAAATTTTAGAATTTTTTGCCTACATGCTCGTGTGGCTCACACTCCCAAATTAGCCTTCCCCGTGTGGCCAACACGGCCTGGTTCAAAATCCATGCACTCATGTGGTATGCCCTTGTGCGCCCACACTCCCAATATGGCCTAGCCCATGTGCCCCACACGACCACACAATCGTCGCCGCACGGCCGTGTCTCGCACACGACCTCACTTTGACAGTCACACGACCATTTTTCGCACACGGCCAGCCACACGCCCGTGTGGTTGTAACACTTGTTACCCATATTCAACGCTGAAATATGGTTACAAAGCATTACCGAACTTACAACACATTTGAACATACATTTTAAAAACAAAATATCAATTCAAATACAATTCAAACATAACCAATTATAATGTCCCTTAAACGAGCCTACGAGGCCCTAAACATGCTCTAGGAGTGGTTCGGGACTAAATTGGTAGCTCAAGAAATTTTTACGAAACTTAGAAATTTTTCTTCAAAATAGGGGACACACGCCCTTGTGGCCAAACCGTGTGTCTTACACGGCTACCAGACACGCCTGTGTCACAAGCCATGTGGGCATTCAAAATGGGAGCACATGGCTGTGTCCCAGCCCGTGTTCGACCTTGTGTAACTCTTTGACTTGGGTCACACAGCCAACACACACGCCCGTGTGACCTAAGAATGGCCATACATGCCCGTGGGCCAGGCCATGTGCTAGGCCTTGCCAAAACCTGTAGGGTATACTAACTTATGCCACACGGCCAAGTCACACGCCCGTGTCTGAGGCTGTGTCGAGCATACTGACTTGGTTTCTAAAACCATACCAGGGGACGCACGACCATGTAACATGACCATGTGTCATACACGGCTGAGAGACACCCTCGTGCCTCTGCCCGTGTGGACAAAAATAAGCTATTTACTAAGCCATTTTGCCACCCAAAATTAGGCACACCTACACAACTCATATGGCACATAACATAGGCATATAATTCAATTCCAAATCAAGCATCATTTATACCAATTCCAACACCAACCAATACAAAACATAAATACCACATATTGCCATCTAAATTCATTCCAATCCTTGTCTTCTCAAATCATCAAAATGACCGTTAACAAATATACATTATTTGGCATAATTTCACAAGCATATCAATAACCACAAATAATACATTTGACACTCATAACACATTTTACCATCAATCATCACACAACCAGCCACCAACTCAATTCACAAGACATAATCATATATATATGTATGTACATGATTTTAAACATACCAAACATACCAAAATAAGCCATCACTCATAGCTATATATACATACCAAATCATAAACATTCACAATGCCAATTAATATGGCCACAATCATTAACAAGTCATAACCAAAATGACCAAAGTCCCTATACATGCCATGTACTTAAAATACCAAGTTCATAGGTACCGAGTGATAGGTGGATAGTGTGAAGCGATCTCTGACAATCCCTGAATCTGAGCTAGCTTGACAACACTATAAAACATAGAAAAATAAATGATGTAAGCTATAAAGCTTAGTAAGCTCGTATGAAATAAACTAGATAAAATCATATACACATATTTCAACAAGTGATTATAAATTCATGAATTTACATCAACTAACAACCCTTTCAATTTCTAAATTAGAAAACTATATACTTTCTTCACTATTTCTTCGATTCAAAGCTAATATGATTTATGCACATACCTGTACCATCTCGTACCAACCTCATACACATTCTCGTCTTTCTTTTACCCTTTGAACCATTTGGAATAGAAATTAGATAATCAAGGGTCTCGTACACAAAATACCTATAACATGGCCCGAAACCAAATCAAGGTAACTTATATCCGAAATACTGATATCATGGCCCAAAGCCAAATTAGCCAATATTAATGGCTCGAAGCCAAATCGGTATAACTCACACCTGAAGGGCTATATCATGGCCCGAAGCCAACTCAATGTATCCCCTAATGACATGTCAGTAGTATCCTAAACTATTCCTAAGGTTTAACCGGGATTTCAAATGTCGAATTATCATCGAGTCATTATCGAACTTATCCGAAGTCTCGTATTCACAACATATACAATATCAAAGCATTTAATATATGTTTATAATGAAATTTATTACGTACGAACTTACCTCGGATGTGAAAACGATGAAGTAATTTGATTAGTCAATAACTTTAGTTTTCCCCCAATTTAGATCCGAATTCCACTTTTCTTGATCTAATTATATTCAAAATTAACTTATTTAATAATCTCTCTATTCAATTTAATCCAAAACAAACATTTAAGCACATTTACACATTTGCCCTTAATGTTTCACCACTTTTACAATTTAGTCCTTATTTCATAAAAACACAAATTAATGAAATTCAAAGCTAACCCATGCTAGCCGATTTACACATTAGTCCCTAGCAGCTCATATTTTCCATTTATTTCTCATTTTAACCACAAAGTTTCAACATTTCACAATTTAATACCTAATTTGCATTTTCACTAAAAATCACTTTATCAAAACTTGTATAACTCACAACCGACATTCATAATCTATCAAGAAACTTCAAAATACATGTTTATTCATCAATGAAACATTCAAAATCTTTAAAAATTTTACGAAATAGCCCCTGGGCTAGCTAGACCTAGCTGCATCGATCTCAAAAACATAGAAATTATTAAAAACGGGATAAAAACGGACTTACAATTGAGCATCAAGATAACCAAACCCTAGAAAGCTCCCTTGGTTCTTTATTTTCTTGAATTTTTGGTGGAATGAAGAAAAGGTGATGAATTATGATTTCTTTTATTTTAACTTAAGTTATTTTACAAATTACCATATTAACCTTGGCTTAAAACATTAAATATCACTTAATATAAGCCCATAATTGTCCATTCATAATTAAAATGGTATAATTACCACTTAAGGACCTTAACTTTAAGGTTCTATAGCTATTAGCCGCCTTTAGCTATTAGAACTCAAGTTTTATGCTTTACACGATTTAGTCCTTTTACCGAATTAAGTATTCAAACGATAAAATTAATTCACGAAACTTTCAAATATGCATGCTATCATGCTGTAAACACTTAAAATAATAATAAAATAATTTTTCAAGCTCAAATTTGTGGTTTCAAAACCACTGTTCTGATTTAGCTAAAAATGGGCTATTACAACTCTCCTCCCTTAGGGATTTGCGTCCCCGAAAATCTTACCAGTGAAAAGTTTAGGGTACTATTTTCTCAAAGCTTCCTTGGGCTTCCATGTAGCCTCTTCGACACCGTGTCATTTCCAAAGTACTTTCACGAAAGCAATGCTTTTATTTCTCAATTATTTAACCTCTAGTGTTAGAATTTTGATCGATTATTCGTTGTACGTCATGTCAGGTTGAATTTCAATCTCTATTGGAGAAATTATATGTGATGGATCCAATCTATATCGATGCAACATTGACACATGAAACACATTGTGGATTTTCTCTAATTGAGTCAGTAACGTTAGCCGATATGCCACTGGCCCTTCTCGTTGAATAATCTTATTCGGCCCGATGAATCGCAGACTCAATTTGCTTTTGCGACTGAAACGAAGTATTTTCTTCCACGGAGATATGTTCAAGAACACTTTGTCACCAATCTAAAATTTGATGTCTTTTCCTTTCAAATCCGCATACGATTTCTGACGATCTGAAGCTGCTTTCAAACAGTCACGAATTACTTTCACTTCTTCTTTGGTTTCTCTAATCAAATCAACTCCGTGAATCTGTTTCTCGCTAAACTCAGTCTAGTGCAATGGAGTTTGGCATTTGCAACCATACAATACTTCATACGGCACCATCTTTATGCTCGATTGAAAACTGTTATTATATGCAAATTCAACCAGCGGCAAATATTTCTCCCAGTTGCCTTCGAATTCTAAAACACAACATCGAAGCATATCTTCGAGAACTTGAATTACTCTTTCTGATTGACCATCGGTTTGCGGATGAAAAGTTGTATTAAAATTCAACTTCGTACCCAGAGCTTCTTGCAATTTCTTCCAAAATCGCGATGTAAACCTTGGATCTCCATTTGAAATAATCAAAATTGGCACCCCGTGCAATTTAACGATCTCAGCAATGTACAATTTAGCTAATCTATCGAGTGAATAGTTTGTACGTACTGGTATAAAATGTGCTGATTTTGTTAATCAATCCACGACAATAAAAACAACATCTTTCTTTTTAGGAGTCAGGGGTAATCTCGATACGAAATCCATCGTAATTCTGTCCCATTTCCACTCTGGTATCATCACAGGCTGAAGCAAACTTGAAGGTAGTTGGTGTTCAACTTTAATTTACTGACACACTAAACATATCGCTACAAATTCAGAAATGTCACGTTTCATACCTAACCACCAAAACCATTGTTTCAAATCATTGTACATTTTAGTACTTCCGAGGTGAACAGATAGGCATCCACTGTGCGCTTCATGCAAAATTTTTTGAATAAGCTCGAAATTTCTCGATACACAGATTCTGTTTTGGAATATTAAACAATCATCAGCTTTGATCTGATAATCAGAATTACTAGTCGATTCACGTTGCATTCTTTTAGCTTGTAGCTCGGTATCACACTTTTGAGCTTCACAAATTTGTTGAAAAAAATCGGTTTAGCTTTCAACTCTGCGAAAATAAAACCACCATCAGACATAGTCAATCTCGTATTCATCGCTCTCAAAGCAAATAGAGATTTTCTACTTAAAGCATCTGCGACATATTTTCTTTTCTCGGATGATAATCAATTACTAACTCATAGTTTTTTAATAGCTCGAGCCATCTCCGTTGCTGCAAATTCAAATCTTTCTGAATCATAATATACTTTAAGCTTTTATGATCGGTAAAGATGTGACATTTTTCACCGTACAAATGGTGTCGCCAAATTTTAAATGCAAATACAATAGCGGCCAACTCTAAATCATGCGTTGGATAATTCTTTTAGTGCGGTTTCAACTGTCTGAAAGCATAAGCTATCACTTTTCCCTCTTGCATCAATATGCAACCTAAACAGTTCAATGATGCGTCACTATAAATCATAAATTCTTTACCCGATTCAGGTTGAATCAACACTGGTGCCTCAGTTAATAATTTTTTCAATTGATCGAAACTCTGACGACATTTCTTGGACCATTCAAACTTTACATCTTTCTGTAACAATCTAGTCATCGGTGTAGCAATCATCGAGTACCCTATTACAAAACATCAATAGTAATCAGCCAAGCCCAGAAAGCTTTTGACCTCGGATACATTTCTAGGTGGTTTCCAATCAACAATTGTCGAAATCTTACTTGGATCAACTCTTATACCTTTCGCTGAAATAATGTGCCTCAAAAATTTGACTTCTCTGAGCCAAAACTCATACTTACTGAATTTAGCATATAGTTGCTTATCTCTCAAGGTTTGCAACACAATCTTCAAATGTTTAGCATGCTCAGACTCATCTCTCAAGAATAGATCAGAATGTCGTCAATGAACACAACAACAAATCTGTCTAAATACGGCCTAAAAATCTAATTCATCAAATCCATAAATATGGCAGGAGCATTAGTTAGTCAGTCCAAAAGGCATAACAAGGAATTCATAATGTCCGTACCTTATTCTGAACACAGTTTTCTGCACATCTGAGTCTTTAACTCATAACTGATAATAGCCAAATCTCAAATCAATCTTTGAAAACACTGTTGCACCTTTCAACTTATTAAACAAATTGTCTATTCTAGGCAATGAATACGTATTCTTTATCATAACCTTGACGAGCTGACGATAGTCTATACACATTCTCATTGAGCCGTCTTTCTTCTTAACAAACAATACTGGCGCACCGCAGGGCAAAAAACTAGATCATGGAAAACCTCTATCCGTTAACTCTTGCGACTGAGCTTTCAGCTCTTTTAACTTGGTCGAAGCCATTCTATACGGAGCTATAGATATCTATGAAGTTCCCAGTATTAACTCAATAGCACACTCAACCTCTCTGATCAGTGGCAACCCAAGCAATTCTTCTAGAAATACATCTGAATATTAACAAACTACAGGCATTGATTCAATCTTCTTTTCAGACACTTTGGTACCTAAAACATATGCTAGGTACGCATCACAACCTTTTCTCAGATATCTCTAAGTTGACATCGACGAAATCATTATGGGCAATCCACCCGACTCATCAGATTCAATCTGAAGAATTTCATTATTCTGACATTTCAATTCTATAATCTTTCATCTGCAGTTCACAACGGCATTATGCAGAGTCAACCAATCCATACCCAGAATCACATCGAACTCATCAAATGGTAAAAGTATCAAATCAGCCAGAAAACAGTAACCCTGAGTCATTAAAGGACAGTTCTTGCAAACTTTGTCAACTAGAACATACTTGCTTAAGAGATTCGATACTTTAATCATAAACTCAGTAGTTTTAACAGGCAATTTCTTACTAAACCTTAAATTCTCACAAACATACGAATGTGTTGATCCAGGATCAATTAAAGCAATTACATTAATGTCATAAAGAGAAAATGTACCGGTAATAACATCTGGGGACGACGCCTCTTCGCGAGAGCAAATAGCATAGGCTCAGCAGGTGCTCTGGCCTCGAATCTCACAGCTGAGTCATTTGTCGCTCCTTTTCCACTAGACACATTTCCCACATTCCTCGGTGGTCTCCCTCTCATAGTAATGTTGCTCGGTCTTGAATTCTTAAATTTTTCTTTCTCAGATAACTCTGGGCAATCTCGAATAAAGTGATCTGGCAAGCCACATTTGAAACAAGCTTTATTACTGTTATTCTAGCATTCTCCAAAATGTTTCCTCCCACACTGTTCGCACTCGAGTTTGTTATTTCTCACACTACCAACGCTCGAGACAGAAGTTGCTTGAGCTTTAGGACTCACATATTGATTTTCACGATCTCTATTCTGGTAATCCCCTGATGCATTCGATCGAATATACGAATCTCAGGATTTCTTTGATGAAGAATGATAAGATTTATTCATCGGTCTTTTCCCCAAATATCTAATCTCTGAATCAGCTTTCTTCTTTTCTCAGCTAAAGTCTTTGGCTTTACAAGCCCAGTCAACTAACAATTTTTTTCAAATCTAGAATTTTGACCAGAAGTTTAATGTCTTAGTTCAACCCGTCAACAAACCGCTTGCACATAATCTCTTTGATAGAAACATACTCTCGAGCATATTTACTCAACCGCACAAATTCTCTCTCGTACTCAATTACGATCATACGACCTTGTTTCAATTCTAAAAACTCTTTATGCTTTTGATCCAAAAACCGTTGGCTTATATATTTCTTCTGAAACTCGGTCTGAAAGAAGTTCTAGGTGACTCTCTCTCTCTCGACACTACTGATACCAACGTATCCCACCATTGATACGCAGTGTCCCTCAAAAGTGATATAGCACATTTTAAACATTCAGTCGGTGTACAAGAAAGCTCATCAAATTCTCTGATAGTGTTTTGAAGCCAAATCTCGGCTCTCTTAGAATCATCGTTAACATTAGCTCTGAACTCTTTAGCCCCGTGTTTACGGATCTTATCAGCTGGAGACTTGTTCAATCTTAAAAGTTCGACACCTTGAGGAGCTATGAGAACTGGTTGGGCATTAGGAGGGGGTAGAGGTTGTTGAACAGCCAGACTTGTTCGGATATACTGCGTGAACCATTCATTCATCATTAGGAAGAAGGCTTCTTTAGCCTTTCCTCCCTGGCTACCCGATACGGGTCTAGATTCAGAAGGCGCTGTCCTTTGAATAGGAGCTAGCGCATTACTTTCAACCTTATCAACTATAGCTCGATTGGGATCCATTACTATATGAAAACACATTTTTAAAATGTCAGGAGAGTCATCACACTATCATAGTTTATATATGGCATGTATAGCTAGACTCTCACATACAATACATTAGTCCTCAAATCGACTAAACCGCAGCTCTGATACCAATAAATGTAACACCTTTCACCCGTATTCAACGCCAAAATAAGGTTACGGAGCATTACCGGACTTACAACACATTTGAACATACATTTCAAAAACAAAATATCAATTCAGATACAATTCAATCGTAACCAATTATAATGTCGTTTAAACGAGCCTACGAGGCCCTAAACATGCTCTGGGAGTGGTTCGGGACTAAACTGATAGCTTGAGAAATTTTTACGAAACTTAGAAAATTTTCATCAAAATAGGGGACGCACGCCCATGTGGCCCAACTGTGTGTCTCACACGGCCACCAGACACGCCCGTGGCACAAGTCGTCTGGACATTTGAAATGGGAGCACATGGTTGTGTACCAGCCCGTGTCTGATCTCGTGTAACTCTCTGACTTGGGTCACACGACCAACACAAATGCCTGTATGGCTAGCCCGTGTGCCCTAAGAATGTCCATACACGTCCGTATGCCAGGCCATGTGCTAGGCCATGCCAAACCTATAGGGTATACTGACTTATGCCACACGACCAAGTCACACGCCCGTGTCTAAAACCACACTAGGGGACACACAGCCGTGTAACATGACCGTGTGTCACACATGGCTGAGACACACACCTGTGTCTCTGCCCGTGTGGACAAAAATAGGCTATTTACCAAGCCATTTTGCCACCTAAAATTAGGCACACCTACACAACTCATATGGCACATAACATAGGCATATAATTCAATTCAAAATCAAGCATGATTTATACCAATTCCAACACCAACCAATACAAAACATAAATACCACATATTTCCATCTAAACTCATACCAATCCTTGTCTTCTCAAATCATCAAAATGACCATTAACAAATATGCATTATTTGGCCTAATTTCACAAGCATATCAATAACCACAAATCGTCCATTTGACACTCATGACACATTTTACCATCAATCATCACGCAACCATCAACCAACTCAAGTCATAAAACATAATCATATATATATATATATATATACACGATTTTAAACAGACCAAATATACCAAAATAAGCCATCACTCATAGCTATATATACATACCAAATCATAAACATTTACAATGCCAATTCATATAGCCAAAATCATTAACAAGTCATAACCAAAATGACCAAAGTCTCTATACATACCATATACTTAAAATACCAAGTTCATAGGAACCGAGTGATAGGTGGATAGTGTGAAGCGATCTCCGACAATCCCTGAATCTGAGCTAGCTTGATAACGCTATAAAACATAGAAAAATAAACGATGTAAGCTATAAAGCTTAGTAAGCTCGTATGAAATAAACTAGATAAAATCATATACATATATTTCAACAAGTGATTATAAATTTATGAATTCACATCAACTAACAACTCTTTCAATTGCTAAATCACAAAACTATATAATTTCTTCACCATTTCTTTGATTCAAAGCTAATATGATTTATGCACATGCCTCTACCATCTCGTACCAATCTCATACACGTTCTCGTCTTTCTTTTACCCGTTGAACCATTCGGAATAGATTTGATAATCAAGGGTCTTGTACAAAAAATACATATACCATGGCCCAAATTTAAGGTTCTATAGCTATTAGGTACCTTTAGCTATTAGAACTCAAGTTTTACGCTTTACGCGATTTAGTCCATTTTTTCCGAATTAAGCATTCAAACGATTAAATTAATTCACGAAACTTTCACATATACATGCTATCATGCTGTAAACACTTAAAATAATAATAAAATAATTTTTTGATCTTAGATTTGTTGTTTTGAAACAAATGTTCTGATTTACCTAAAAATAGATTGTTATAGTTGTTTCGACAGACCTAATTTTTGGCTTTCATCGAACCTCGTTTTCTCGAGTTTTTGGTACACACCTGGTTCAGATTTGATGCAAACCCACTCTCGAGACCACCAGAACCTAAAAACAGCATTCCAATGATTGATTAACAAACAATTTACAAAATCCAAAATGAAAAATCGAATCGCACAAACAAACTTACCGCCGATAAGAACCACTACCCTCACAGTTTAAGCCATTGAAGCTGTAACACCCCTTACCCGTATTTGACGCTGAAACAGGGTACAAGGCTTTACTAGACATAAACTCATACAATCATACAAAATTGGGCCATAAAATTTCACCAAAATTTAAAACTTTTCATTCACATGCATATCGTCCTTTATATGGGCCTTCGAGGCTCAAACATACATTGGGTGTGGTTTGAGACTAAACTAAGAACTCTCGAAACTTATACAATACTTAAAAAATTTTCCTATTTTGGAGGGTCACATGCCCATGTGGGTAGGTTGTGTGGTCTCACACGCCCGCATGGCTTGGGGCACGTCCGTGTCCTCAGCCGGTGTAACTCTCTGTTTATGATGTCATAAACTAAATTGAGGTCACACGGCCAAGTCACACGCCCGTGTGCTTAGGCCGTGGCCTCCACATGGCTGAGACATACAGCCGTGTCTCTGCTATGTGTTTACTGCTGAGCATTCTGTTTTACCAAATTAGGGTACAGGGGACACACGGCCAAAAAACATGCCCATGGAGGCAAACCGTGTGTCACACACAATCTAGACACATGCCCGTGTGCCTACCCATGTAGACAATTATGAGGCTATTTTCCAAGCCAGTTGTCACCCTTATTTACATATACATATACATGACTTCAAAGGCATTTGGCATGGCATAAGTGAGCACTTAAACAAACAGAAACAAGACATGACCGTGATCAGTTCATCTTTACTTATACATGCATAAGACTTCATACTTTGTCAAGCCTAACTTACCAATTCTCATTTAAGCCATGTTTATCACCATACTAAACAAATCCAAATTAAATTATCAAGCATTCATAACCACAGCACATCACCATTGCATAGGCATATGTATAATTAAATAAATAGGCTTACAACCCAATAATCAATATGAGCCACATCTGATGGCCTTATTCCAAATAAATCAAATATCAATATCAGCCAATACAAGCTAATTTACATGGCTTCACATTACATCAAACCCTTAACCATTACAAGCCACTACCTTTGGCTAAATTGTAATGACACATTCACAATTGACTAAGTCCCTATACATGCCATAAATGTAAGAGGTTTGTATTCATATTTACCCACGATGATAGCTTGATAGTGTGATGACATCTCCGGCGGTCTCCAACTTGAGCTAGCTAATTTAACCTATAAGACATGGGAAAGGAGGGGGGTAAGCTATATAATATAGCTTAGTAAGTTCATATGCAAATAATAACAGCTATTAACATTTATTTACTTTATCCATCCATAGGAGTACTATAATTTCAATTAGCATTAGATTTTAAGATTTCTACTTATTTATTCATAGTGATTACTCCTTTAATTTATAAACATCATTTACATGCCTTGGCATTAGCCTAGCCACTATAGTTTTCCTATTATAACATATCACATTAACTAACAAGTTATTTCCATCCTCTTAATCACATGCACATTATTTGTGAGTAATCATAATTTCAACACATAATTCAATCACCTTTCACTTATCTAAGCTTGTATCATACTATATTCTCATAGTCTTTATTCGGCAATTATGCCTATCTTTTTTTTCCTCATATCCAATGAAACACAATTTTAATAAATGAACCATAATATATCACAATCAATTAGGCTCCTAAGCCTATCACATGATCATTATAAAATCTTATCATGCATCCATCGTCATAAATGTAGACCATTTGTCACAAGGTTATCAATGTTTCACAAGCATAACTTGTTCATGTACATTCTCACCAAGAATTCATCATAATCAAATTCACTGCCATTGTCTTGTACAAAATCACACACCGATGCCATATCCGAGATGTCTTATACGGAATCTCAGTAGCTCTAATATCATGACATTTGTATTCTACCCTTGAGGTTAAATCGAGATTTCTCATTTCTCGAAACCTCGTCAAAATCACCATTAATCCATTTCATAAAAACAAATGTAGACAATTCATGCAATAATGAAATATTAAATACATAACATAAGGTTGCATTATTTACGTATGAACTTACCTCGACACCAAAATGGCAAAAAGAACCTAACCGTCAATTTCTCGTTTTTCCCCCGTTCTAGGTCTGAATCTCATTTTATTTGATCTATAATATCACATTTAGTCTATTTATTAGTCACATTAGTCAATGCGATCCAAAAATCATACTATGGAAAAATTACATTTTTGCTCTTAAACTTTGTCATATTTACACTTTTGCCCTTAGGCTCGTAAAATGATTTTTATTCAATTTCTTTGCACTTTAAGCCTAAAAAAATCATTTTCGTAACTATAGTAGCGTACAATTTCCACTAAATCACACTTTTATGATAAATTTTATAACTTTTACCAATTAGTAATTTTTAGCATTTTCATTGAAAACTACTTAGTAAAAGTCGTTTAACACACAACAAACATTCATATTCCTCCCTTAAACATGAAAATACACGCATGTAGCACATGGTTAAATTTTTAAACATCAACCCTAGCTCAAATAAATGGTTGAAATAGATAGATCCTGTTTCGGGGATTGAAAAAATGTAAAAATCATTAAAAACGGGGCTAGAACGGACTTACAATCGAGCTTCGAAGCTTGAAAAACGCTATCCATGGTTTCTCCATGTAATTTTTGGCCAAGGGGTTTAAGATGGACAAAAATTGGCTTTTAATTTTGTTTTTAATTCATTCTAATAACTAAATAACCAAAATGCCCTTAATGAAAAACTTTGGAAACATGCCTAACCATGTCCATTTTTCTCCATCAACTTAACCAATGGTGTAATTATCATCTAAGGACCTCCAATTTAAAATTTCATAACAATTGGACACCTTTAGCATGTAGAACTCAACTTTTTCACTTTTTACGATTTAGTCCTTTTGACTAAATTGAGCGACCAAACGTCAAAATTTTCAACGAAATTTTCATGAAATCAGTTCGTGAAATTGTACACCATAAAAATATAATAAAATTAAATTTTCTTACATCAAATTTGTGATCCCAAAATTACTGTTTCGACTAGACCCTAAATCGAGATGTTATAGAAGTGCTAATCATAGGTTCCTCGACAACTCCTGCGAAAAACGTTCTTAAAGAATTACTTTCCTCCTACTTTACCCCATTATTGAAATTCCAATGAAAAGAATAATCCCAATCAGTTTACAGAAACCGAAACCTACAGTCAAACAAAACCCCACTTACTAGAATCGCACGATGAACACCGAAATTTTGAAATACAATGATATGACAGCAGATTATAGACAGAATTGCAAGAAAAAGAAGAGAAAGAAGAATGTGGCAGAGGAAAGATCAAACTTTTTGGAAGATAGAAAAAAATTTGAAAAAAAATTGAAAAAAATAAAAGAAAATAAAAAGACAATTAATTTGATTTTGATTAACATCTCTATTCCCTACTAACAACCACGTCCCATAATATCCTCCCCCCAACCACATCCAACTACTTCAAACTCTTAACTCCACTGAACCTCTAACAGATATCCGGAACAAAAATTAACACACATTGTAACACCCCTAACACGTAACCAACGTCAGATTAAGGTTACGAGGCATTACCAGACAGAGAAAACATTTCGAACCAATTCAGAATCACAGGTATTATTTAACATCATTTCATAAGAAATCATCTCTAAATATGGTCTACGAGACCTAAAACATATGTTTAAGAACGGTTAGAGCTAAACTGAACACATTCATAAAATTTAGAATATAGAAAATTTTTCCAATTCCATTGAGGTCACATGCCCGTGCGTCTAAGCCGTGTGCCTCACACGGGCATCAGACACACCCATGTGAACCAGCCGTGCCAAATCAGGGTAACCATACTGACTTTCACCCACGGCCATTAGGCACTCCCGTGTGCTATGGCCATGTAATACTTAGCTAGCTACTGACTTTAGCCCACGGCCATATCACACGCCCGTGTCCCCTGACCGTGTGGCTCCAAGCAGGCTTGATTTAAGCCAATTTGCCACCCCTTTAAGAGGTCATCCTTACAAGCCATATTAAACAACATTCATACAAAAATTTTCAACCAATTACATGCTCAAAACATGCTTCATTATAACAAAAACATATTAGCTCATAAAACACTACAACCATACATCATTTTGCACCATCAACCAAATACTAAAACTATATACAACATTTCATTTGCTAGCCAACTCTCATGGCATAATATGTATACATTAAAACTTAATACATAGACTTTCTAGCCTATACATGCCATACTTTAAAATATGTACACTTTCAAAAGTACCAAAATGAGTTTGATAGTGTGGTGATGATCCTCGACTATCCCCGAGCCTTCAGTAGCTACAATAACTGTAAAACATATAGTAATCAATAGAGTAAGCTACAAAGAGCTTAGTAAGCCAAATACAATTGGTCTAACTACTAAAACATATAAGTACAATTTAACCATAAAGATTCATAACCATTTTATAGAATAATTCATACTTAATCATGCACCTTTGTTTACATATATGTCATGCTTCATTTCCAATTCTATACATATTTCACAGAGACAAAGCTTTTCATATTCGGAAATTTAGTACGATACAAACGTACCTGCATAGGTTATACATTTCATATACTCATATTTCGTACACTATCATCAGACGGTTTAGAAACGATACAGATGCTCATAATCAAGTACAATGCCGACGTCCCGGACGTAGTCTTACATGTAATTCAATATCGATGCCTCTATCCCAGACAGGGTCTTACACGAAATCAGATATGATGCCAATATCCCAGACATGGTCTTATAGGTAAATCTCAATCGAGGCCTGTGTCCCAGACACGGTCTTACATGATATCTCAGACAGATGTCAACTTTTCTTAGAAGCATACAGAGCTTTTCAGATATTAACATATTATCATACTTTACTCCAAAGATATTCATCAAGCACTCAAGGCCATCCAATACAAATTACAGTTTATATGTGCAGAATTTATTTCAATTAACACGTAATTGTAATTTGACTTACCTAAGACGGATTTCGAATAAAACGAGTCGACTATTCAACTATTTTGGACTTCCTCCGATCTAAGTTCGATTTTCTTTGTTCTTGATCTAATACAATACAATACAAATTCAACCATTCAATCATTCATTTCATTCAATATAATCCATATACACATATTTAGGGCACTTTACATTTTAGCACTTACATTTTCACACTTTGACAATTTAGTCCATTTTTCACAAAATCACCAATATGCAAAATTTTCTTGTACACAAGCTTAGCCAAATTTTCATGACTCTCATTCAAGTCCATACATTTCCTTTATTTCACATTTTAGTCCTTTAAAATAGTATTTTTACAAATTAGCTCAAATATCTCTTTTTCATCAAAATTCAAGAACAAAGTATGATAATCTCACATATATCTTTCATAATCCATATAAAAACATCACAAAGTTCATATAATCATCAATGGCACATTTCATAATCTTCAACAAAAACAGAAATTCAGACATGGGTTTTGAAGAACACGAAGCAACGATCACAGAAACGTAGAAATTATCAAAAACAAATGAAAATTCATACCTTAATTAAGGATTAAGTTAGCCGAATATCAAAACCCTATTTTTTTCTCTTTTTCTTGCTTCATTCGGCCATGAGAATGATAAAAATGGCCATTATTTTATGTTATATTTTATTTAACACATATTATAATACTTTTTCCCATTTTTCCCTTATTATTAACACATAAAAATCTACCTACTAATGTCCATCATTGTCCACCATTAATACAAATGGTAAATTTGACATGCAAGGACCCTTATTTTAAAAGCCAAGCCAATTAAGTGCTTTAACATTTAGCACCGAACTTTTACACTTTACGCGATTTAATCTTTTTTTCATAATTAAGCACAGAAACAGCCAAATTAAATTACAGAAATTTCACAGATGTAAATTCACATATCACAGACACAGAAAATAATATTTAAATATTTTTTTGGACTCGGATTTGTGGTCTCGAAACCACTATTCCGACTAGGGTCAAAACCGGACTGTTACACACACACTCGCGTAGGGATTTGAGCACAAGACTTCTAGCAAGCTAACTCTATACCACTCAAACCAGCAGACTCATTCTGATATGCATTTACAAACTGTGACAACCCTAAATTGACCCTAGTCGGAAAGTGGTTTCGGGACCACGAAACCGAGTCTTATAAATAATTAATTGTTATATTCTATGTTTATGATGTTAGTAAATGCATGTATGAAAGTTTCATGCATTAATTTGATCATTTCTATGTGAATTTATTAAAATGGACTTATATGAAACATTGTAGAAATGTGATAGGTTAATCTATAAGGACCTATTAAAGCATGTAGTGAAAATAATGGTTTTGCATGTCAAATACTCCTTTTCTTATGCATAGTGGCCGGCCATGATGGAGCATATATTACAATATGTGGTAAATTTCCATGAAGTGGTCATTATTTTATGTGAAAGAAAGGAAATAATAAAAGAAATAGAAAAGAAAAAAAAAGGGGGTGATAGAAACAAAGCTTCATTCCTTTGTTTCTTCTTGACCGAAATGAAAAGTGGATGAAGGGGGGGAGTATTTGGCCATCCTAGGGTGATAATGAGGTAAGTAGTCTAGACTAGTTCTTGAAATTTTAGTTGATCTTGGGTGAGATATCAAGCTATTTTTGTAGCCCATGTGGAAATTTTGATATTGGAATGAGTAAGGTTTTCGCTATGGTGATTGATAAGGGTGATAGTTGTTGTTTCATACTAAATCTAGATGAACAAGGGTAGTTGCTTACATCTTAATAATTATGAGTTCCTTTCTTGAATCTACCTTAAACCCATGAAGCATTCGCCATGGTTGATAGTGAAGGGGTTGATTTATTTTCTTTATGTTAAATGAATAAGTGTGGATGGGTGAAGCTTGAATTAGTTAAATGTTCAAATAGGTTGTTTGGATGCTAATGCCGTATATGAGGATGTTGAACTTGATTAAACAATATTCGCTAGCATGATAAGTATGAAATGTTAAGTAGATGATATAATTGAAGGGTGAAGTGGCTAATAGGGACTTTTAATGAAATTATGCCAAGGCCGAATGTATCATGAAATAAATAAAATGCTAAATTGTGCTTATATGTGTATTCGCCAAGGAAGTGTGATATGAAGCTTTGATAGGCTTGAAAGATGAATGACCGAATGAGCTATAGGTCATGTATGGGTTAATTTTATGCATATGTGTGTGTGGCATTAGTAGTTAATGGCATTCGGCATTGTTTAACTAAAATTAGAAATGAATCTTAAAAGTTAAATAGGTTGCCCTAGTGGCGAATGTGTTAAAAGCTAGTGTATGGACAAATGATACTGAATGAATTGGTTTCAAAATGTATATGGTTGCCGTATGTGTGTGTTTGATTGAGAAGTAAATTTGTTTGATTTAGCTCAAGAGCTTAAAGGGTCAAAGTTGGACAAGGGAAAGAAAAGTAATTGAATAGCCGTTGAAGACGTTCGACAACATCCGAGGTAAGTCATTAAGCATGTATTCGGTATTGATTTAAATGGTCATAATATCCATGCAAATTGTGTTTAATGAGATGGTGTGTATATAAAATGTGTGTGTATGGAATGATGACATTGCTGAATGTATAAAAGTAGTAACTTGCGTAGAGCGTTTGGTCTCGGCACTAAGTGTGCGGGCAATAAATGGGCACGGTGACAAGATTGGCACTAAGTGTGCGGGCTTGGAAGGTATGGCACTAAGTGTGCGAACTTAAATTATATGGCACTAAGTGTGCGAACTTAAATTATATGGCACTAAGTGTGCAAACTTAAATTATATGGCACTATGTGTGCGAGCTTAAATCGCATGGCACTAAGTGTGCGAGATCGTTTATTAAGCACTACGTGTGCGAATTTAATATGTATGTTCTATCGATTGAATATTTATATGGAGGTGTGATTTTATCGAGTTGAGTTTGGACAGCGGAAAGAGTAAGCACATTGAGTTCATGGCTAATAGATGCTATGTTCATGCTCGGGGTTGAGTTGGTAAGTTTTAAATCTATGTGATGATTTCAATTGCATGATTGTTGCGGAAATAAAATGATGTATGGAAATTGCTTCAAATATCCTATTAAATGGTATATGAAATATAAATGTATGACTTGGTATGAGATTGATCCGAAAGGTCTAAGGAACTATGGTATAGTTCGGTATGGCTGGAACACTTGGCCTTGTTTCATTATTTCATTTTATGATAATTTTAGTAATGGATGGTCGTGGAATGCTTATGACTTACTGAGTTATAAACTCACTCGGTGTTTTCTTGTCACCCATTTTAGGTCCCTTGGATTCGTCTCGTTTGCGTGCTCGGAACCGTCGTTGAAGTCATCACACCGGCTGGAAATCTTTTGGTATTGTCTTCGTAGTTGAACTAGGAGAACGTTTGGCATGTATAGGCTATTTTGTTTTGTTGAATTTTGGGTTGTAAACTTTAAGCCATGTGAAATGGCCTATGTGGTCGTTTGAGTGGGATGCTAGAACCTATAGCCACGGGTCTTAGAAACCTTAATTTTGATAAGGTGGCCATAGTTGTGCCATGTATGATGAATGATTAGTAAGGCCAAGGAAAGATTCATGAAATTGGCATAGTCTCTGCCGTAACTGTTGCGGACAGCAGCAGTGATATGAGATCGAAAAATCACCAAAATAGTAGAAGTGGAATTAATTGCTAAGAAAATTATGTACTCGAAGCTTGATGGGTCTATTTTCATATGGATGAAACAAAACGACCATATGAGCTGTATTTTGAGAGATATTCAAGATTTTGTGAGACAGGGCCAGAACAGTTTCTGGATCCTCTGTTTCGACTTTGAAAATTTACCATAAATTATCCAGAAACAATTAGAAGTCATGCCTTATATGAATAGATTCCCCTTTGAGTCTAGTTTCATTAGAAACAAACGGCATGAGCATTAGAGCTCTGTACGAGATGATATCCAGGTCGTAATGCGCAAAGGTCAGTATAGTCGAACCCTGAAACAGGGGTGACTTTAACTAATAAACTGTACCAATTTGCCCGACCAAAAATTCTAGAAATAAATCCATGGATGGATATATGAGTCTAAATTCGGGGAAAATTTACGGATTTGGTTTTCAAGTTCTGGAACTCAAGATATGATTTTTAAGGTGGCAGTGACGCAGTTAACTAGCCTGCCTGGAACAGAAAAAGGAAAAAAAAAAAATTCCAAGAGAGGAATAAGTAAAGTAAGCCCGGTAACACCTTGTGATCAAATCCGGTGACGGTCACGGGTTTGGGGTGTTACATTTAATTGGTATCAGAGCTATGGTTTAGTCGATTCTAGGACTACCATAGCGCGTGTGAGTCTTGTGACAACCCGAATTAGGGCCTAATCGGAATAGTGGTTTCGTGACCACAAATCCGAGATAGAAATAATTGTTTTATAATTATTTTGGGGTTTATGATATGATTGCATGATTGTGTGAAAATTTCGTGATGAAATTCTATGCCTAAAGTGCTTAAATTGAAAGTAGGGATTAAATCGAATAAGTTGCAAAATTTGCATCCCGAAGTTTTAGTATGAAATTGTTTTGGAATATTAATTAGGAGGTCTTAAATAGCAATTTGACCAATTTTAAGTTCATGGACAAAATTAGGACATGGAAGGAATTTTTGAAAGTTTAGTAAGGAGGAGCATTTTGGTCATTTGGATATTAAATGAAATAAAATGGGAAAAATAACACAAAATTGATCATCATCCTCCTTAGTTGCTGCCGAATTCTCCCTCTCTCCATAGCTAGGGTTTCTTCAATTTTCAAGCTCCATAGTAAGTGATTCCAAGCCCGTTTTAATGTTCTTTACGTTTTGGAATCTCGAAGCTCGATTAAGCTTATGCTAGTAATAATTTAACCTAGGGTTCACATTTGGAAAAATACCCATAGGTGAAATTTGTGTATTTTGATGTTTTATGATAGAATATGAGGTTTTAAATTATGTTAAATAACTTGTGCTACTCGGTTTTAAGTGAAAAGCGAGTAAAAGCAGCATAATCGGTAAAAATACCTATTGTTCATAACTATATGATAGAGTGAGAATTTGATGTTGTTGTAGAAGAGAAAATGTTCAGCATATCATAAAATATAAGAATAAGGGCTGAAATTAAATTCCGAGCCTAGGGGCAAAATTGTAATTTTGAAAAGTTAGGGGCAAAAATGTAATATTTCCATGATGTGATTTTTGGATTGAAATAAATAGTATGAGTATTAAATGAGCTAAATGTGTTATTATAGATCAAGAAAGACGCGAATTGATCTCGAGCAGGGAAGGAAAAAGTTTTGGACTAAATTGCAAAATTTCCACATTTTGCACCAAGGTAAGTTTGTATGTAAATATTACAATAATTTCATGTACATTCTTATATTTCAGCCTATTATATAAATATACTAGCTGATGTTAAAATATAAATCGACTATTGGAAGAATGGAAATAAATATAGAGAGAGATCCTGGTTGAACATTGGAGAGATCGAATGAAATAGAGGGCGTAGCTAGGTCACATGTATGATGCTGAGTGCACATCATGTGTACAAGAAAGCTACGAGACACCCTGTAGTAGCTAGGTCACATGTGTGATACGAGATGTATCCCATGTAGACAAGAGAGCTACGTGAAAGATAAATGTAGCTAGGTCGCATGCGTGATTCCAAGTGAAGGACACCATGTAGACAAGAGAGCTACGTGAAAGATAAATGTAGCTAGGTCGCATGCGTGATTCCAAGTGAAGGACACCATGTAGACAAGAGAGCTACGAGACAAATCGGTTGGGTCGCATGAGTGGTACTAAGTGTTCACCATGTGTACAAGAGAGCCGAACTAAGCGAAGTATGATGGTGGGGTTGTGTCTTTGAAACCATTAAATATCGAGGATTGATCCGAATTGTTCAACGGGATGGTTTTGTGGTGATATTGTGGTTTGGACCTACACTTATGGTGAATGAAATGTGGTGAAAATGATTTGTGGTATATACATATATAAGATAAAATGAGGTTAGCATAAAGAATGTGTGAAAGAGTGAAATTAGCATTAAAACTGTTTTTAGATGGTAGCAGTGACGTGATTTTGAAAAATCACCAAAAATAGGAGGAATATAATTAGAGGTTGAATGAGATGTGAAATTAAAGTTTAATGAGTCTACTTTCATATAAAAGAAACAGAGCAAGCAAAGGAATTCTATATTTTGAGATATTTACAATTGTATGTGACTTGCTCAGGATGAATACGTGATCCCTTGTTCCAACTTTTAAAAATCATTAAAAATTGTACAAAGCAAATTAAGAAATATAGTTTACATGCCTAAATTCCTTATTGAGACTAGTTTTAAATGAAACAGACTTCAGGGTTGTTTGAATTGTGTACTGAGAGAAATTCAATTTGTAGTGAACAGAGGTCAGATCAGTTGAGCTGTGTAACAGGGGAAATTTTAACTAATAAACTGTACTAATCGGCTGAACCAAAAATTATAGAAAAAAATTAGCAAAAATCTTTATGAGTCTAGATTCAGGGAAATTTTATGGATTTGAATTTCGAGTTTTTTAACTCGAGTTATGATTTATTTAGTGAATATGACGCAGCAGAGACAGCTTAATCAAAGTGGAATGAATAGTGAAGTTAAAGTAGATATTCTTGAATTGTTGTGTAAACATGTTAGATTTTTTTTTTAATTAGTATTTACATACTTACTTACTAAGCTATAAGCTTACTTTGTTTCTCTCTTTTGTCTTATAGTGTTCTTGACTTGCTCGAAGTTAAGGATCGTGAAGATCTACCCGCACTATCATACTTTAGGGTATTTGAACTAAACGTTTTGAATTATGGCATGTATAGTAGGCTTAATTATTTTGTTACGTGTCATATTTGTCTAGGTTTAAAATATTAGTTCTGATTCGACCAGCTAATTTGTACAAGCCATTAAAGTTGGCTAATATTGTTCAAGACATATATTATACGATGCACTATCAAATTGGATGACATATTTATATTTCGGTTATGTTTAATGGTATGTGTTATGTTCGGTAATACCTTGTATCTGTTCCTGCGACGATAACGGTAAGGGTGTTACATTTAGTGGTATCGAGCTATGGTTTAGTCGGTTCTCGGACTAATAAAGTGTGTGTAAAAGTCTAGCTATACATGCCATAAAAATATTGTGATAGTGTGGTGACTCTGATTATTCTAAAGCGTGTTTTGTTTTAATATAGTAATGGATCCCAAGGAACTGCGGTGATGATCTTGCTAGTAATGCGCGGCTCCCGCACAAGGGACCGCTACTGTGGAAAATAGACACGAGACATTGAGACAAGGAGATGAGGCTCGGGATGCCTTTCTCCAAATGATGAACAATTGGTATCTTGAATTTATTCGAGCAAATCCAAATGCTCAACCTCCTCCACCCTCCTATACCTCGGGCGATTCCTGTGCTGCTCAAGGTATAGATTTGGTAAGAATGAACAAGCCTCCAGTTGACAAGATTCAAAACAAGGGGCAAGAGTTTAGAGCAAAGGTCGATGATGATCCCGAGAAAGCGGAATTCTGGCTTGAAAATTTTACCCGTGTATTTGATGAGCTCTCATGTACACCCGAGGAATGCTTAAAGTGTGCTGTATCACTTTTGAGAGATCCGGCTTACCACTGGTGGAAGACTTTGGTTGCGATAGTGCCAAAAGAAAAAGTTACTTGGGATTTCTTCCAGAAGAATTTAGAAAGAAATACATAAGTCAGCGATTTATTGATCAAAAGCGGAAGGAGTTCCTTGAATTGAAGCGGGGAAAATGTACATGGCAGCAGTATGAACGCGAATTTGTAAGACTCAACAAGTATGCTCGGGAATGTGTGTCTCTAGAGGCCATTATGTGTAGAAGATTTGAAGATGGACTGAATGAGGACATTAAAATGCTTGTAGGAATTTTGGAGTTGAAAGAATTTGTAGTATTGGTTGATCGAGCTCTTAAAGCTGAAGAATTGAACAAAGAAAGAAGAAAAGCTGCTATTGAGGCCCGAGACGTCAGAAAAAGACAGATAAGCAAGCCATTTCAATCTCAACCAAAGAGGTCCAAAGAGACAAACCCTCGAATGACAGTTTCAATTGGGGATTCACACAAGAGATCGTGGTAGAGCATATTCGGGGTCTAAAGCTCAAGCTACTTCGGTGGCAAGTGTGGGTAATGTGCGACCTAGAAAGCCCGAGTGTCAGCAATGTGGCAGGCAACATTATGGTGAGTGTTGGGGGACCGAGCGAGCTTGTTTGAGTCTTGTTCTCATGAGCATTTTATTAGAGATTGTCCGGAGAAAGTTAAAGAAGAAAGATTTGAGTGCTAGATGAATACCACCGCTAGTAGAGGTAGACCACCGAGAAATCTTGGAGGTGGGACTAGTAGTAAAACGGTGATGAAAGATTTAACGGCAAGATCGAAGCTAGAGCACTGCTAGAGCTTATGCTATCGTGCGAGAAGATGCATCATCTCCGATGTCATTCTTGGTACATTTTCTCTCTATGATACTATTGTTATTGCATTGATTGATCCGGGTCCACTCATTCCTATATTTGCATGAATTTAGTATCCAATAAAAAGTTGCTGTTGAATTCTTGAGTTTACGATTAAAGTGTTGAACCCTTAGGCCAATATGTGCTAGTTGACAAGGTTTGCAAGAATTGCCCATTAATGATTCAAGGTCACTTTGTTTTCCTACCAACTTGATCTTGTTACCATTTGGTGAGTTTGGCGTTATCTTGGGAATGGACTGGTTAACATTGTATGATGCTAAGGTAGATTGTAAACAAAAGACACTAGAGTTGAAATGTGAAAATGGAGAAATTACGTGGGTTGAAACAGATGAATCAAATAAATTGCCTATGGTGATTTCGCACATGTCTGCATGAAATACATGAGAAAAGGGTGTGAAGCTTATCGGCTTATGTAATGAATATTGAGTTGCCTCAACTGAAATTTGAATCGATCTGATAGTCATGAGTTTCGGATGTATTTCTGAGGAATTGCAGGTTGCCTCCGAGCGAGAGATAGATTTTGCCATTGATTTGTTGCGGGTCTTGCACCGATCTCGATTGCTCCATATAGAATGGCTCAATGAATTAAAAGAATTGAAGGCTCGATTCAGGGAGTTAACGGACAAAGGATTTGTGAGACCGAGTTTCTCTCCTGGGGTGCTCTGTATTATTCGTAAGAAGAAGGATGGTTCAATGAGACTTTGCATTGATTACCGTCGACAATAAGGTGACTATAAAGAACAAGTACCCGTTCTTAGAGGATTGATGATTTATTCGATCGGTTAAAAGGGCTCTGATGTTTTCAAAGATTGATTTGAGGTCCGGTTACTACCGGTGAGAGTTAAGGAGTCGGATGTGAAAAGCGCCTTTAGGACAAGGTATGGACATTATGAGTTTCTTGTGATGCCTTTCGACAACAAATGCTCGACTATATTTATGGACTTAATGAATTGGATCTTCCGACCATATTTGGATAAGTTTGTAGTAGTGTTTATAGATGACATTTTAATTTATTCTCGAGATGAGTCTGAACATGCGAACACTTGAGAACTATATTGCGAGATCTTGAGAGAAAAGCTGTTTGCCAAGTTTAGTAAAAGTGAGTTACGGCCGTGAAGTCGGATTTTTGGGGCATATAGTCTCGGTGGCGGTATTCGGTGGATCCAAGCAAGATTTCTGCGATCGTTGATTGGAAACCGCCCAAGAATGTATCCGAGGTTAGAAGCTTTTAGGCTTAGCCGGTATTATAGACGTTTTGTTGAAGGATTTTCGATGATTGCCTCTCCTATGACTAAGTTGTTGCAAAAGAATGTTAAGTTTGAATGGGTGATAAATGTCAACAAAGTTTTGAAAAATTGAAAGCACGATTGATTGAAGCACCAATTTTAGTACAGCCCGAGTCGGAAAGGAGTTCGTAATTTATAGTGATGCATCATTGATGGCCTTGGATGTGTGTTGATGCAAGAGGGTAAAGTGGTAGCTTATGCTTGAGACAGTTAAAAGCGCATGAGAAGAACTATCCTACACATGATTTGGGCGGCATTGTTGTTTTTGCCTTGAAGATTTGGCGACATTATTTGTACGGTGAAAAATGCGAATTTTTACTTGATCACAAAAGTTTGAAGTACTTGATGAATCAAAAGGATCTGAATCTGCGGCAGCGAAGATGGCTTGAATTATTAAAGGATTATGATTTAGTGATTGATTATCATCCGGAAAAGCAAATGTAGTTCTTGGCGCCTTGAGCGAAAATTTCTTTTTACTTTGAGAGCCATGAACACGGGGTTAGCATTGTCGATGATGGGTCAATCTTAGCGAGATGAGAGCTAAACCGTTACTTCTCCAGTTGATTTGTGATGCTCAAAAGAATGATAGTGAGTTGCGGATCAAGAGAACTCAATGCGAATCGAGTTCTGACTCAGATTTTCGAGTTGGACCGGATGAGTATTTGATGTTTGAGACGGGATATGTGTGCGAAAAGCGATAAATTGATTGAAAAATATTACATGAGGCGCACAATGGCATTTTATCGTTCATCTGGTAGCACAAAATGTATAATGATTTAAGGAAGGCAGTATTGGTGGCGGTATGAAAAGGACATTTCGAATTTGTAACCAAGTGTTTGATCATCAACAAGTAAAAGTTTGAACATCAAGTGCCTTGAGGATTACTTCAACCGGTAATGGTGCACGAGTGGAAATGGGACAAGATTACCATGGATTTTGTAACCGTTTGCCTTTAACTCCTAAAAGAAGGATCTTTGTTTGGGTAGTGGTTGATAGATTAACAAAGTCAGCCCACTTTATACCGATGCGTACTGATTACTCACTTGATAAATTAGCGAATTATATATTGCTGAAATTGTGAAGTTGCACGGAGTACCTATGTCTATAATATTAGATAGAGATCCAAGATTTACCTCGAGATTTTGGAAAAAGTTACAAGAAGCTTTGGGTACAAAATTGAACTTTAGTACCGCATTTCATCCACAAACAGATGGTCAAGCGGAAAGAGTAATCCGGTACTCGAAGATATGCTTAGATCTTGTGTTTTAGAATTTGGAGGTAGTTGGGAGAAATATCTATCTTTGATTGAGTTTGCCTACAATAACAGTTATCAATCGAGTATACAAATGGCACCGCATTGAAGCCTTGTATGGTCGTAAGTGTCGAACTCCTTTATATTGGACCGAGCTTAGTGAGAAGCAGATTCATGGAGTTGATCTAGTTAAAGAAACCGAAGAGAAAATAAAAGTAATTGGGATTGCTTGAAAGTCGCTTCAGATCGACAAAAGTCATATCGATTTAAAAAGAAAAGAGATTGAATTTCGGTGGGTGATAAAGTGTTCTTGAAGGTGTCACCATGGAAAAGATTCGAGATTTAGTCGAAAAGGCAAGTTGAGTCCGCGTTTTATTGGGCCGTCTGAGATTCTTGAGAGAATTGGACCGATGGCATATCGGTTGGCCTTACCGCGAGAGTTAGAAAGAATTCATAACGTGTTTCATGTATCAATGTTGCGATGTTATCGTTCGATCCTTCACATGTGATTTCCCCAACAGAAATTGAGATTCGATCGGATATGACCTATGAGGAGAAACCAATAAAGATTTTGGCTCGAGAGGTTAAACAGTTAAGAAATAAAAGTATAGCTTTAGTGAAAGTATTGTGGCACAGACATGGGATAGAAGAGGCTACGTGGGAACTGAGGAAGCTATGAGGAAACAATGCCCAAACCTCTTTACGGTAAGATTTTGAGGGACGAAAATCTCAAAAGGGGGGGAGAATTGTGACAACCCGAATTAGGGCCTAATCGGAATAGTGGTTTCGTGACCACAAATCCGAGATAGAAATAATTGTTTTATAATTATTTTGGGGTTTATGATATGATTGCATGATTGTGTGAAAATTTCGTGATGAAATTCTATGCCTAAAGTGCTTAAATTGAAAGTAGGGATTAAATCGAATAAGTTGCAAAATTTGCATCCCAGAAGTTTTTAGTATGAAATTGTTTTGGAATATTAATTAGGAGGTCTTAAATAGCAATTTGACCAATTTTAAGTTCATGGACAAAATTAGGACATGGAAGGAATTTTTGAAAGTTTAGTAAGGAGGAGCATTTTGGTCATTTGGATATTAAATGAAATAAAATGGGAAAAATAACACAAAATTGATCATCATCCTCCTTAGTTGCTGCGAATTCTCCCTCTCTCCATAGCTAGGGTTTCTTCAATTTTCAAGCTCCATAGTAAGTGATTCCAAGCCCGTTTTTAATGTTCTTTACGTTTTGGAATCCGGAAGCTCGATTAAGCTTATGCTAGTAATAATTTAACCTAGGGTTCACATTTGGAAAAATACCCATAGGTGAAATTTGTGTATTTTGATGTTTTATGATAGAATATGAGGTTTTAAATTATGTTAAATAACTTGTGCTACTCGGTTTTAAGTGAAAACAGTAAAAGCAGCATAATCGGTAAAAATACCTATTGTTCATAACTATATGATAGAGTGAGAATTTGATGTTGTTGTAGAAGAGAAAATGTTCAGCATATCATAAAATATAAGAATAAGGGCTGAAATTAAATTCCGAGCCTAGGGGCAAAATTGTAATTTTGAAAAGTTAGGGGCAAAAATGTAATATTTCCATGATGTGATTTTTGGATTGAAATAAATAGTATGAGTATTAAATGAGCTAAATGTGTTATTATAGATCAAGAAAGAGCGGAATTGATCTTGAGCGGGGAAGGAAAAAGTTTTGGACTAAATTGCAAAATTTCCACATTTTGCACCAAGGTAAGTTGTATGTAAATATTTCAATAATTTCATGTACATTCTTATATTTCAGCCTATTATATAAATATACTAGCTGATGTTAAAATATAAATCGACTATTGGAAGAATGGAAATAAATATAGAGAGAGATCCGGTTGAACATTGGAGAGATCGAATGAAATAGAGGAGCGTAGCTAGGTCACATGTATGATGCTGAGTGCACATCATGTGTACAAGAAAGCTCTGAGACACCTGTAGTAGCTAGGTCACATGTGTGATACGAGATGTATCCCATGTAGACAAGAGAGCTACGTGAAAGATAAATGTAGCTAGGTGCATGCGTGATTCCAAGTGAAGGACACCATGTAGACAAGAGAGCTACGTGAAAGATAAATGTAGCTAGGTCGCATGCGTGATTCCAAGTGAAGGACACCATGTAGACAAGAGAGCTACGAGACAAATCGGTTGGGTCGCATGAGTGGTACTAAGTGTTCACCATGTGTACAAGAGAGCCGAACTAAGCGAAGTATGATGGTGGGGTTGTGTCTTTGAAACCATTAAATATCGAGGATTGATCCGAATTGTTCAACAGGATGGTTTTGTGGTGATATTGTGGTTTGGACCTACACTTATGGTGAATGAAATGTGGTGAAAATGATTTGTGGTATATACATATATAAGATAAAATGAGGTTAGCATAAAGAATGTGTGAAAGAGTGAAATTAGCATTAAAACTGTTTTTAGATGGTAGCAGTGACGTGATTTTGAAAAATCACCAAAATAGGAGGAATATAATTAGAGGTTGAATGAGATGTGAAATTAAATTTTAATGAGTCTACTTTCATATAAAAGAAACAGAGCAAGCAAAGGAATTCTATATTTTGAGATATTTACAATTGTATGTGACTTGCTCAGGATGAATACGTGATCCCCTGTTCCAACTTTGAAAAATCATTAAAAATTGTACAAAGCAAATTAAGAAATATAGTTTACATGCCTAAATTCCTTATTGAGACTAGTTTTAAATGAAACAGACTTCAGGGTTGTTTGAATTGTGTACTGAGAGAAATTCAATTTTAGTGAACAGAGGTCAGATCAGTCGAGCTGTGTAACAGGGAAACTTTAACTAATAAACTGTACTAATCGGCTGAACCAAAATTATAGAAAAAAATTAGCAAAAAGCTTTATGAGTCTAGATTCATGGAAATTTTACGGATTTGAATTTCGAGTTTTTAACTCGAGTTTTGATTTATTTAGTGAATATGACGCAGCGAGACAGCTTAATCAAAGTGGAATGAATAGTGAAGTTAAAGTAGATATTCTTGAATTGTTGTGTAAACATGTTAGATTTTTTTTTAATTAGTATTTACATACTTACTTACTAAGCTATAAGCTTACTTTGTTTCTCTCTTTTGTCTTATAGTGTTCTTGACTTGCTCGGGAGTTAAGGATCGTGAAGATCTACCCGCACTATCATACTTTAGGGTATTTGAACTAAACGTTTTGAATTATGGCATGTATAGTAGGCTTAATTATTTTGTTACGTGTCATATTTGTCTAGGTTTAAAATATTAGTTCTGATACTCGACCAGCTAATTTGTACAAGCCATTAAAGTTGGCTAATATTGTTCAAGACATATATTATACGATGCACTATCAAATTGGATGACATATTTATATTTCGGTTATGTTTAATGGTATGTGTTATGTTACGGTAATACCTTGTATCTGTTCCTGCGTGATAGCAGGTAAGGGGTGTTACAAGTCTAGCTATACATGCCAAATTGTTAGTGCTTAAAAATGTGATAACCGGACGGTTGAAATTTTTGTTTTGATTAGCAAAAGGAACCCGGGGTAGAGAGACCCTTGGCGGATAGCGTTGAAAGTGTAGCGATCGCTCCCGCGCAAGGGCGCCGCTGTTGAGCCTCGGTCATCCGCGAATAATCAAAATGAAGGCGAAACAAGCCTTCTTCACTATGATGAATGAGTGGGTCGCGCAATATGCGAACCAACCCGGCTGTCCAACCATTCCGAATTTAAATACTTCACCCCAAGAGCCCGTAATGCCTTCAATTCTCGATCCTGTGAAATTTGAGTAAACCACCAGACACGATTAGGAAGCGCGGGCTGAGGAGTTTAAGGCCGTGAGTTCTTGATGACGCCAAAAGGCCGAGTTAAACTCGATAACACCATTCGAGTGTTAGATGAACTATCATGCACACCGATGAATGTCTTAAGTGTGCTATATCCTTGTTGCGAGACTCGACTTACTATTGGTGGAGGACTTTAATTTCCATAGTCCCAAACGAACGAGTTACTTGGGATTTCTTTCAATCGAATTTGAAAGAAATACATTAGTCAACAGTTCATCGATCGAAGCGTAAGGAATTCTTGGAACTCAAGCAAGGCGGATGATCAGTGTCGAATCTGAACATGAGTTCGTAAGACTTAGTCGGTATGCTCGGGAGTGTGTGGTGATGAGGTTGCTATGTGCAAAAGATTTGAAGAAGGATTGAATGAAGATTTAAAGTCGCTAGTGGGTATTTTGGAGATAAAGGAGTTCGTAACACTAGTCGAACGAGCACGCAAGACGGAAGAACTTGGAAAGGAGAAGAAGAAGGCTGAATTTGAAGCAAGAGATTATCGTAAGAGATCGGCGAGTAAAGCTCCGTTCTCGGTAAAGAAGTTCGAGGAGGACACTAATAAGTCGAGGCGATCAGGGAATTTCCATCGAGCCCGACCATTGACGGACTCCCGAGCTACTTGATAGCTAGTGTGGGCAATAATCGTCAAGAGAGACTGAATGCCCCCAATGTGGAAGACGACACCTAGGTGAATGTTGGGGTAAGTCATTAATAGGGCTGTTATGGATGCGGTTCAAGGACCACTTCATTAGAGATTGCACGAGCTAGATGAGAAGAATAAGATGCAAGGTGTAAGACCTAGTGGAGCGACGACTAGGGGTAGACCACCGAGAATTTCAGGAGGTAGGGGTGGTAATCGAGAGGAGCCTCGATACGGTACTGTTCGATCCGAGACCCGTGCTCTGCTAGAGCATATGCCATCCGCACGAAAGGAGGCATCCTCCCCGACGTTATCATTGGTACTTTTACTCTCTTTGATAGTAGTGTGATTGCATTGATTGACCCCTCTACTCATTCATATGTATGTGAAACCTTAGCATCCAGTAAGACTCTACCTGTTGAGTCTACTGAGTTCGTAATTTGAGTGTCAAACCCTTTGGGTCAATACGTACTCGTTGATAAAGTGTGCAAGAGATGCCCCCTAATAATTCGAGAATCCTGTTTTCCGGCCGATCTGATGCTTCTACCATTTGATGAATTCGATGTTATTCTTGGTATGGATTGGCTGATCGTACATGATGCGATGGTGGATCGCAAAAAGGAAAACCATGGATTTGAGGAGTGCAAATGATGAGGTAGTCCGAGTCGAGTCTCTCGATTTAAAAGGAGTGCCGGCGATAATATCTTCTATGACCGCTCGGAGATATGTGAAAAGGGTGTGAAACATACCTTGCGTATGTGTTTGAAAGTAAAGAGACGGAAAGGAAACTCGAATCGGTACCGGTGGTTTGTGAGTATTCGGATGTTTTTCTTGAGGAGTTACTGGATTGCCACCGGTTCGAGAAGTGAAATTCGCATCGGTTGTACGGGTACTACGCCGATCTCAATAGCCTCGTATCGTATGGCATTAACGGAATTAAAGGAATTGAAGGTTCAATTGCAAGAATTGACGGATAGAGGTTTCGCTCGACCGAGTTTTTCTCCATGGGCGCACCAAAGATTGTTTGTGAAGAAGAAGGATGGAACTATGAGATTGTGCATCGACTATCGTCAGTTGAATAAAGTGACGATAAAGAACAAATATCCGTTGCCACGAATTGACGATTTGTTTGATCAATTAAAGGGAGCCTCGGTGTTTTCAAAGATAGATTTGAGGTCGGGTACTATCGGTTGAGGTCCGAGAATCGGACATACCCAAGACGCTTTTAGAACGAGGTACAGTCCTCTGAATTCTTGGTGATGCCGTTTGGGCTTACTAATGCCCTGGGTATTTATGGGTTTAATGAATGGAATTTTCAGGCCATACTTGGATTGGTTCGTAGTTGTATTTATCGATGACATTTTGGTCTATTCGAGAGATGAAACTGAACATGCTGAACACCTGAGGCTAGTGTTGCAAATCTTACGAGATAAGAAGTTATACGCAAAGTTCAGTAAATGTGAATTTTGGTTGAAAGAGGTTAGCTTTTTGGGGCACGTGGTGTCCGCATCGGGTGTCGGGTGGACCGAACAAAATTTGACCATAGTCGATTGAAACCTCAAGGAATGTTACCGAGGTTAGGAGCTTTTGGGGCTTGCGGATACTATCGACGATTTGTGAAAGGTTTTTCGATGATAGCTGCACCGATGACGAAACTACTCCAAAAAGATGTTAAGTTCGAGTGGTCGGAACGCTGTCAAGAAAGTTTCGATCGACTAAAAACTGTTTAACCGAGGCCCCAATACTAGTACACCAGAGTCCCAGTAAAGAGCTTGTCATATCTGATGGCGCATCCTTGCTTGGGTTAGGTTGTGTGTTGATGCAAGAAGGTCGAGTTGTGGCTTACGTGTCGAGACAATTAAAGCCACATGAGAAAAATCATCCGACCCATGATCTTGAACTAGCGACCATAGTGTTCGTCTTGAAAATATGGCGGCATTACTTGTTTGGAGAAAGGTGTCATATTTATTCGGACCACAAGAGTCTAAAATATTTTATGACTCAGAGAGATTTAAACCTGCGACAAAGACGTTGGCTTGAGTTGTTGAAAGACTATGAACTCATCATTGACTATCATCCGGAAAGGCCAACGTGGTGGCCGATGCTTTAAGTCGTAAAGCACTTGTTTGCTTTGAGGCGATGGATGCTCACCTATCCATTTCACCCGAGGAGGTGCTAGTAGTCGAATTAGAGGTCAAACCGTTATTGATTCATCAAATACTTGAGTCTCGAAGGTCGACGCTGAATTGGTCGCTAAGCGAGACGAATGTGTTTGAATGAAGAATCGAATTTCAGATTGACGAAAATGATTGCTTGACGTTCAAGGGGCGATTATGTATTCCAAGGAATTGAACTTGTTTCGATGATTTTGAGCGAGGCTCATAGTAGTCGAATGTCAATCCACGGGTAGTACTAAAATGTACAATGACCAAACGCCAATTTTGGTGGCCCGGTGTGAAACGAGACATTTCGAATTTGTTTCAAGGTGTCGATATGTCAACAAGTGAAAGCGGAACATCAAGTGCCATCGGGATTACTTGACCGATTATGATACCCGAATGGAAATGGGATCGAGTAACAATGGACTTTGTGTGCAGGTTACCATTGACTCGAATAAGAAAGACTCGGTTTGGGTCATTGTTGATAAACCGACCAAGTCTGCTCATTTTATCCTGTCATACGGATTTTTCGCTCGATAAGTTGGCGAAATTATCGTCTCCCAAATTGTTCGATTGCATGGGGTACCTATTTCTATCGTACGGGATAGAGACCCAAGATTTACATCGCGATTTTGGAAGAAATTGCAAGAGGCTTTGGGTACCAAAGCGCATTTTAGCACTTTTTTCATCCCCAAACCGATGGTCAATCCGAAGCGGCTAATTCAAATCCTCGAGGATATGTTGAGATGTTGCATCCTTGAGTTTAATGGTTCATGGGAGCGGTATTTACCTTTGATTGAATTAAACACAACAATAGTTTTCAATCAAGTATTAAGATGGCGCCTTACGAGGCTTTATACGATCGTAAATGTCGTACCCCATTATTTTGGACCTGAACTTAGTGAAAGTAAAATCTTGAGGTTGATTTGATTAAGGATGCCGAAGCGAAAGTTTGAGTAATTCGTGAAAGTTTGAAAGTCGCCGGATCGCCAAAAGTCGTATCGGATTTGAGAAGAAAAGACATTGAATATCGGGTTGGAGACAAGGTATTTCTCAAGGTCTCACCGGAAGAAGGTGCTTAGATTTGGCCGTAAAGGCAAATTGAGTCCGAGATTCACCGGTCCGTATGAAGTATCCGAACGAGTTGGACCAGTAGCGTACCGATTAATTTTACCCCCGGAGCTTGAAAAGATTCACAATGTTTTCCATGTCTCGATGCTTCGACGATATAGGTCTGACCCGACACACGTAATTACTCCGTCTGAGGTCGAGGTTCACCTAATTTGAGTTATGAAGAAGAGCCGTTTCGCATTCGATCTTGCGAAGTAAAAGAGCTGCATAATAAGAAAATCCCATTAGTGAAGGTGTTGTGGCATAAACACGAATTGAAGAAGCCACTTGGGAACTTGAGGACTCTATGAAAGAGCGATACCCGAGCACATTTCTACGGTAAGATTTTCGGACGAAAATTTCTTAAGTGGGGAGAGTTGTGACACCCTAAATTGACCCTAGTCGGAAAGTGGTTTGGGACCACGAAACCGAGTCTTATAAATAATTAATTGTTATATTCTATGTTTATGATGTTAATAAATGCATGTATGAAAGTTTCATGCATTAATTTGATCATTTCTATGTGAATTTATTAAAATGGACTTATATGAAACATTGTAGAAATGTGATAGGTTAATCTATAAGGACCTATTAAAGCATGTAGTGAAAATAATGGTTTTGCATGTCAAATACTCCTTTTCTTATGCATAGTGGCGGCCATGATGGAGCATATATTACAATATGTGGTAAATTTCCATGAAGTGGTCATTATTTTATGTGAAAGAAAGGAAATAATAAAAGAAATAGAAAAGAAAAAAAAGGGGTGATAGAAACAAAGCTTCATTCCTTTGTTTCTTCTTGACCAAAATGAAAAGTGGATGAAGGGGGAGTATTCGGCCATCCTAGGGTGATAATGAGGTAAGTAGTCTAGACTAGTTCTTGAAATTTTAGTTGATCTTGGGTGAGATATCAAGCTATTTTTGTAGCCCATGTGGAAATTTTGATATTGGAATGAGTAAGGTTTTCGGCTATGGTGATTGATAAGGGTGATAGTTGTTGTTTCATACTAAATCTAGATGAACAAGGGTAGTTGCTTACATCTTAATAATTATGAGTTCCTTTCTTGAATCTACCTTAAACCCATGAAGCATTCGGCCATGGTTGATAGTGAAGGGGGTTGATTTATTTTCTTTATGTTAAATGAATAAGTGTGGATGGGTGAAGCTTGAATTAGTTAAATGTTCAAATAGGTTGTTTGGATGCTAATGCCGTATATGAGGATGTTGAACTTGATTAAACAATATTCGCTAGCATGATAAGTATGAAATGTTAAGTAGATGATATAATTGAAGGGTGAAGTGGCTAATAGGGACTTTTAATGAAATTATGCCAAGGCGAATGTATCATGAAATAAATAAAATGCTAAATTGTGCTTATATGTGTATTCGCCAAGGAAGTGTGATATGAAGCTTTGATAGGCTTGAAAGATGAATGACCGAATGAGCTATAGGTCATGTATGGGTTAATTTTATGCATATGTGTGTGTGGCATTAGTAGTTAATGGCATTCGGCATTGTTTAACTAAAATTAGAAATGAATCTTAAAAGTTAAATAGGTTGCCCTAGTGGCGAATGTGTTAAAAGCTAGTGTATGGACAAATGATCTGAATGAATTGGTTTCGAAATGTATATGGTTGCCGTATGTGTGTGTTTGATTGAGAAGTAAATTTGTTTGATTTAGCTCAAGAGCTTAAAGGGTCAAAGTTGGACAAGGGAAAGAAAAAGTAATTGAATAGCCGTTGAAGGCGTTCGACAACATCCGAGGTAAGTCATTAAGCATGTATTCGGTATTGATTTAAATGGTCATAATATCCATGCAAATTGTGTTTAATGAGATGGTGTGTATATAAAATGTGTGTGTATGGAATGATGACATTGCTGAATGTATAAAAGTAGTAACTTGCGTGAGAGCGTTTGGTCTCGGCACTAAGTGTGCGGGCAATAAATGGGCACGGTGACAAGATTGGCACTAAGTGTGCGGGCTTGGAAGGTATGGCACTAAGTGTGCGAACTTAAATTATATGGCACTAAGTGTGCGAACTTAAATTATATGGCACTAAGTGTGCAAACTTAAATTATATGGCACTATGTGTGCGAGCTTAAATCGCATGGCACTAAGTGTGCGAGATCGTTTATTAAGCACTACGTGTGCGAATTTAATATGTATGTTCTATCGATTGAATATTTATATGGAGGTGTGATTTTATCGAGTTGAGTTTGGACAGCGGAAAGAGTAAGCACATTGAGTTCATGGCTAATAGATGCTATGTTCATGCTCGGGGTTGAGTTGGTAAGTTTTAAATCTATGTGATGATTTCAATTGCATGATTGTTGCGGAAATAAAATGATGTATGTAAATTGCTTCAAATATCCTATTAAATGGTATATGAAATATAAATGTATGACTTGGTATGAGATTGATCCGAAAGGTCTAAGGAACTATGGTATAGTTCGGTATGGCTGGAACACTTGGCCTTGTTTCATTATTTCATTTTATGATAATTTTAGTAATGGATGGTCGTGGAATGCTTATGACTTACTGAGTTATAAACTCACTCGGTGTTTTCTTGTCACCCATTTTAGGTCCCTTGGATTCGTCTCGTTTGCGTGCTCGGAACCGTCGTTGAAGTCATCACACCGGCTGGAAATCTTTTGGTATTGTCTTCGTAGTTGAACTAGGAGAACGTTTGGCATGTATAGGCTATTTTGTTTTGTTGAATTTTGGGTTGTAAACTTTAAGCCATGTGAAAATGGCCTATGTGGTCGTTTGAGTGGGATGCTAGAACCTATAGCCACGGGTCTTAGAAACCTTAATTTTGATAAGGTGGCCATAGTTGTGCCATGTATGATGAATGATTAGTAAGGCCAAGGAAAGATTCATGAAATTGGCATAGTCTACTGCCGTAACTGTTGCGGACAGCAGCAGTGATATGAGATCGAAAAATCACCAAAAATAGTAGAAGTGGAATTAATTGCTAAGAAAATTATGTACTCGAAGCTTGATGGGTCTATTTTCATATGGATGAAACAAAACGACCATATGAGCTGTATTTTGAGAGATATTCAAGATTTCGTGAGACAGGGCCAGAACAGTTTCTGGATCCTCTATTTCGACTTTGAAAATTTACCATAAATTATCCAGAAACAATTAGAAGTCATGCCTTATATGCATAGATTCCCCTTTGAGTCTAGTTTCATTAGAAACAAATGGCATGAGCATTAGAGCTCTGTACGAGATGATATCTAGGTCGTAATGTGCAAAGGTCAGTATAGTCGAACCCTGAAACAGGGGTGACTTTAACTAATAAACTGTACCAATTGGCCCAACCAAAAATTCTAGAAATAAATCCATGGATGGATATATGAGTCTAAATTCAGGGAAAATTTACGGATTTGGTTTTCGAGTTCTGGAACTCGAGATATGATTTTTAAGGTGGCAGTGACGCAGTTAACTAGCCTGCCTGGAACAGAAAAAGGAAAAAAAAAAATTTCCAAGAGAGGAATAAGTAAAGTAAGCCCGGTAACACCTTGTGGTCAAATCCGGTGACGGTCACGGGTTTGGGGTGTTACACAAACAATATTGCATAAGCCTACCCCACAGGGATAAGGCTAGGATAAAAAATACCAGAATTTGCCAAAAGTGGGACTTAAACCCAAGACCTCACACACACACCTAAAACACCTAAACACTAAAGCAAATACATATTTGTGTCAAGATTTACAAAAACAGAAATAAATTATTCAGGGCATTACAAACTCAGGCTCCTAATTGACAATGATGCAGTCATAGGTTCAAGTAAAGTGTTCGAACCTGTGGCACTCTACTATTTATTGCTTGGACGCTCGCCAGTTGATGGTGAAGCTAGGTTTACCAATTTGAAATTTTCCTAGTTAAAGGAAAATTTCAAAACCTTATCGAGTAGTGCCACTGAGTTGGAGAATATGTGCGTTGCTCGAGCGTATATACTGCAATTGAGCAGCTGATAAGGAGTATTTATGCCAGACGTAAATAGTAAAGTCCACATGATGTACTTGTCTCTATTGGCTGATTTGCAAGCTGCATGTTCATACAGTTAGGGATCAACAGTATTAGCAACATTATATTGTAAGCTTTTTCGGGCAGCAAAGCACTATACACAAGATATAGATGGGTGCCTAATAATGCTACAGTCCTAGGCACTGTACAGGATGTCATTTCTAGTATCAGTGAGTCATCAGCCACATGTGTTCCCATTTGTAAATAGGTAAAAAAATTTAAAATTTCCATCAAGAAATTTTTTTATGAAAATGTGTTCTAACAAGTTTGCTTTATTTTCAAATGTTTTACTTGTCCGAGTATCGGGAAGTCTGAAATCCTCGTGGTCTACCAGTAGATGATTGAGGCATGCAGGATAAAATAAATTTTAAAAAAATAGCTTTTAATTAAAAAATATTAGATCCTACTGAAAAATATATTTACATACAAATAATTACAAACTAACTTTATAAACTCGAACTTGATTTTTGAACTCTAAAACACAAATCTTTCTTCTTTTGTTTTCTGCTTTCTCCCTTTCTACTAAACATAAATCTTTCCATTCTTTTTTCTTCTCTTTAACAGAAAGCAAAAACTTCAACTCAAACAAAAAACTTAAACAGAAACCCAAAACTTCTACCGAATTGGTTGGGGGGTTGGGTATAAATACTAGTTGGTAACATTTGATGGTATCGCGGAACTATTAGTGTCACCTAACATGTTAGCAGCACCACTAATAAATTATTTTTTTCGATTTTCCTTTTTTTTTCCCCTAATAGCCTTTTTTTTTTAAATGTACAAGCGTCATTTGACACACCGACGACACTCATATAAAATATATTTTTTAAAATTATCAATGGTGTCGCCAAACACACCAACGACACCTATTAAAAAATGTATATTTTTTAAAATTATTAGTGTTGCCTGATACATCAGTAGCACCCATTAAAAAATAATTTTTATTTTAAAATTATCAGTGGTGCCACCTGATACACCAACGACACAAATTAAAAAATATTTTTTTACTGTCTCAACTTTTTTTGGACACCGTTTTCTTTTTTAAATTCATTGGTGTTGCTTGACACACCGATGGCACCCATTAAAAAATATTTTTTTCTTGTCTCAACTTTTTGTGTAACACTGTTTTTTTTTTAAATTCATCATGCTTCCTGACAGATTGGTGACTCCATTAAAAAATTATTTTTTTTGTTTTATTTCACCATGTATACTCATATTTTCATGGATATTTTAGAAAAATATGTATCAATGTTACGTGACACAATGGATGTACCAATAAAAAATTATGTTTTTCTTTAAAACACATGATAACATAATGATTGGCTAAAAAGAGAGGGTGGTACCGCCAAAATGTATCAGGCTGCACCAACGGGTACTGTAACAACCAACATATTTTCATAAATAATTTGTCCTCCAATTTATTTTCATAATTAATTAATTTTTTATATTATTTATATAAAACCCTCCTATTTTAGTTACTCTTATTCGAAGTAATCATTGTCTTTACAAATTTTAATAATTCATTAATGAATTACTATGGTGAGACATTAACCCATTGAATAATAGAAAGGTGATATATATATATATATTTTGGGACTTCTCTCTCTTTTTTTTTTTTCCTACTGCTTAACAACAACCATCACCATATAGCATCTTCAAGCCTCCTATCACTTATCCTCACCTGAGGCAGAGTCAAAGCCACCCAAACTCCCCCACGTACCCATCTCCACTGCAGCTCTATTTAGGGAACTTAAGTATTACGTCCTGAAATCTGTATTAATCATCATTCTCATAACAATTACTTGACTTCATCCATGCTTTCATTAAGCAGATCAGGCAATGAGATATGCATGTGTGTGTGTGTGTGTGTGTGTGTGTGCAAATGTTGAAGAAGCTTCTTCACCTTGGATGGTTTTGAGCTGCGCAGGTGTACACTTCTTCAAGTCGAGCTTCCAGCTTTTAGACGCCTTAATTTTTGTCAGCAGCACTGGGAACCAAAATCTTCTTAATTTGATCAAAGTTTAATATATAGAGATCCTAAAATTCAATTACTCTCAATGAGTTAACCACGTGAGCCTATTTAATTAAAGTGGTTAAATTAAAATAATTAAAATAAAATAAATTCTATTTTAAAATGAGTATAGTGTAGTTTATCCTAGTTTAATCAATCAAAAGCCCAATTGGTTTTTATAAAGAAAATCCCAATTTTGTAAAAGATTTTGGCCGGAAATTCCAAAAATGGCAGTCACCTGTTGAATTTGATTTCCTCCATGTCCAGTGTTGACAACTATTTCCCAATCTTGAAAACCCCGAAACACAAAAAAGCAAAGCCCATTTTCAATCCGTTACAGACTAACGAACGCCGGCACGATGGCATAGCACCTCAAAAAATGGCAGCTAACTTCTTCAGACATTCCCTTTGTTTTGCGATGTCAATGCTATAACATCCAAATTCGTACGTTTTTTTTTTTTAATAACCAATCTTTCTTTTCTTCTTCTTCCATAAAAGACTTTTTTTTTTTTAACACTCGAGAATTTCCCTCCAATCCCACAATCTTCATGCTTTTCACTTTCACTGTGTTTTCTTCGTGAACTTCTCGGGGATTACAAAGGTGGGTCAAGCACTTTCAGATCTGATTTACACTTCTGTTTTATATAATTTCCTGTGTTTATTTAGCTGCTGGGGTCGATATCTTTTCTGGGTTTTGATTAACGAAAATGGAACCTGGTAGCGTACGAATGAGATCAGATCATTTAGAGAAAGAAGGATCTAAGGAAACCCATGAAGAAAGTTTTGAGCTAGAATCATCCTATGATGTTAGTGATGATAACTACCAATTCCATTCGATGAATGCATTAGAGATCTTAAGAGAAACTGTTAGGATTTTACGGTACAATTCGTCCAGTTTTTTTATCATTGCAGTTTTGTTAATTTGCCCTGTATCTGCGGTCTTTATGTCTAATTTGTTAGTTGATCATTCCATTGTGAAGAGATTAACTGTTAGGCTTTTGTTAGTTGCCAAAACCTGTGGACTCCCATTGAAGCCTTTCATCCAACAGTCGTCACAAAGGTTCGCCGAGTCGGCTGTTTCCTCCGCAATGTGCTTCCCTTTGTTCATCACATTGTCTTTGTTATCCAAGGCTGCGGTGGTTTATTGTGTAGATTGTACCTACTCAAGGAAACCGGCCGATGCTTCAAAGTTTTTCACGATAATCCTAAAGTTTTGGAGGCGGCTCATTTGCACATATATGTGGATGTGTATGGTTATTGTTGCTTGTGTGACCACTTTCTTTGTTTTCCTTGTTGTGGCATGTAGCTTACTTTCTGTTGTTGGCTTTACACCTGACTTGATTGTGTACGTGGTGATAATGATGGGGCTAGTGTTCTCGGTTGTCTTCGCGTATGCCATTGTTGTTTGCAATATCGGGATTGTAATCTGCGTGTTGGAGGAAGTTTCGGGACCGCAGGCAATGCTTCGGGCCGGTGTTCTTATCAAGGGGCAGACTCAAGTTGGTCTCTTGATATTTCTTGGCTCTACAATTGGTTTAGCATTTGTGGAAGGGTTGTTTGAACATAGAGTAAAAGTATTAAGTGATGGAGATGGGTCTTCTAGGATCTGGGAAGGGCCTCTGTTGGTAATAATGTATTCGTTTGTGGTGCTCATGGATTCCATGATGAGTACGGTTTTCTATTTCAGTTGCAGATCGTACACTATGGAAGCCTCGGATGGTGAATGTCAATCAATATTGGATACACCATAACCACCCTTGCCAAATCGTTTGGTGTTCGATTACCATTTTCATGTCCATTGTTATGCTATCAGCTAATATTTATCGAGTTCTAACAAGAAAATAGCATTTCTTGGGAATACTGATGAAGATGAATTTGTTGTTGTTTCATCAAAAACTCGAGCAAGAAGGGTTTTAGCAGCTCATACTATGCTGAAGATGATTCTCCAACTCTTCCATAGACATACATGGTTCAGGTGCATAAAATTTCTTGTGATCTACTACAAGCCATGGAATAAAAGCAAAGGTAATACAATAATTTGATTCAATATAAGCTGCATAGAACTATTCATCAATTATCCAAAGGGTTCCATATCAAATTTTTGGACCTTTTCATGTTCCATTTTTTTTACTATCCTTGTACTTGCATTTATATTCTTGTTCAACATGCTTAATAAATAGTAAAATGTAGAGCTTGGAGTACTGATTAATCTGAAGATAGATTTGAGAGTGTTCTGGGAAATGGTTTTTTTTTTTTTTTATTTAACTTAAGTTTTATCTCAAATAAACTGACTTTGAAGATACAAAGATGGATTGAATGCTTCATCTTCTTTAAATGCCAGTTTCCAAGGGTTGCTTTGACTGCAATTTATCATAACTTGAGATTCTGATTGCTTGCACTTTCTACATCACTTTGGAATCTCTAAAGATTGAACTTTAAACTAAATGGCCATATGGAGAGAGAAGAATGCAAGGAAAGAGTTGTAAATTAGCAGATGATTATTCCTGCTATTAAGAAGAATTTCATTTTCTGGAAAAGAAAAGGATTTTCATTATTTCTGCTTTCTACTAGTAATTTATACGAACATGGGGTGGGCGTGCAAATTTATTTTATTCGCATTCTAAAATGACTAAATTATGCAGTTGGTCATCTAACTTTGCGTTTTCATTTTGATCCTCTAAAAGAAATTATTGCAATTTTGTCACTTAATTTTTAGAGTGTTTTCATTTTAATCACTTAAGCATTAAATCTTTAACAAACGGTTGATTGTACATGCCAAATCATGTCTACATCATGTTTACACTTCCGTTTTGGTCATTCAACATCTATGTCACTTTTATTTTGATCATTGAATATTTTTTGAAGTCATTCGGTAACCAAAATGAAAGCCTTTAAAAATTAGGTGATCAAAATAAAGGTAGTTTTGGTATCCAACCGTCTAAAAAATACGGATATTTTTTAAATTCTCTATAGGTGTGTTTGGACAAGAGATTTGAATGAATGATTTCATTTGAATCAAAGTTTTTAATATTCTAAAAGTGAATTTAGGTTCCGTTTGTTTGTCAATAAAATATTTTTCGGAAAATGATTTCTGAAAAATGATTTATTTTTCTGAAAATGATTTACTTTTCTGGTGTTTGTATGAATCTGTGTAAAATATTTTACATTGTTTGATGATTTTCGAAAATATTTTCCAAAAATCTATTTTTACATATATTAATAAATTTATATATTAATAAATTTATATTTTAAATTATTTTTACATATATTGCAATAATTTATTTATAAATAAATAAATCAAATTAAATATATAATAATACTCAATTATTGCATTGTTCATTCTTCATCCGAATTTATTGCATTGTTGCTCTAGATTTAGATAGAGCTTCATACTTCATCTGGATAAAGTGTTCAAAAACTCTAACAAATGTAACTTTATAAAGAGGAACAGAAAATCAGAAAGAAAACCATTTGTTTGACTATATAGAGCTAATAACTTATGCATGACCTCGAATGTTGGATCACATAAACAATATTTTGCAAGAGAACAGAAAAGATATATGACAAATGCACTTAAATGGGGGCATGCATGTCCATGTTACGCCAGTGCATGAAAACTTACCTAAACAATGCCCAGAACATCAATAAGCCTACACCTTGTAGAGAAAACAATAAATGCAAAGAAAGATTATAGCATTACAATGGAATTTTCTCCACCAATGAAGATGGCTATTTCAAGCAAATAAATGGCTCTGAGTTTTAATTGATTTGTGCATTCATGAAGCTAAGAAGAAGAGCACAAATGATGTTTTTCAAACAAAACACGTTTGCAGACATATATATGAAACACCATTTGTTCATATAAAAAGTAAAACCTGCAACTACAGATCAATTACAATGTTCTTCTCTTTGACTTTCTATCCATCGTCAACAAATTCAAAGCTATGCTAATGATGGCGACGCAACAGCAAATATTATAACCTAGCAATGACATGATTGAATGCAAAACCGGGACATTATCCTTAAAACAACATGCTCACAACATATTAGGCATTGAATTTAGCGTCATCTTCCATTTCTCGAACAGCTTGAAGAGGACCACTACCAAACATGAAGCCTCGACCGGAGAGATTGTTCAAAGGACCATCTCCATATAAACAAACATATGGTTCAATCCGATTCAAGCGGTTCCATTCATCATCTGACAGAGACCAGTTAAATATGTCAATGTTTTGCTTTATCCTGTCGGGTTTTAGGCTACATGGTAGAACACTGGTTCCTCTTTGAAACCCCCACCGTAGAATTACCTGCAAACAAGCAAAGCGAACGGACATGTCCAGAACATATTCAGACATCGATATGGAGATACAACCCTCCAAAAATCTTTCAAATACATGGACAAACTGAGAAAAATTAACATACCCACATCGAACTTAGAGTCCAAGTAACATAGTTCTAATAAAAATGGTTGTTATGATCAACATTTGCTCTACCATAAATGATCGTGATTCTAAATGCTCCGAAAATGACAGACATGCTAAATAACCCACAAATTTGGATTCTTGTAGTTGCAAGTTATTTGATAAGAAAAAACCATGCACTATACATATGAAGCTTTAAATACATAAGATATCCCATGCCAACCATCATGCTGATGTTAAAAGAAAAAAATCCTTGGGCCAATCCTGCTGCACATCTCATCGCACTTCCAAACACATCTATTACAGCCCAATCATGACAATACAAACATATATACTCATAAAAGCATAAGGCTGTTCCTTGCACAGATAACTTTAATCAGTTGTAGGCTTCCCTTATTATATGGTGTTATTTTGTTGGGACAAAGTTGAATGCAACTCTTTTTCTCCAATGTTCAAGCTTTGTGTTAGTTCTGTGAGTCTTTTGTCCACTTTGCTCAATGCAAGGTTATAGCATCTGAAAGATCTAAATTCAGCTACTAGAAAGTAGTTGGCCATACAAGACCTAGAGATTTAACAAATTTAACCATAAGCATACGGGGAAGAGTTGGGTAAGGAAGCCCCTCCTTTACTTTTGTTGTGAAATGGCAACTAGTCTTAAATTGTTTCATAAAGTCTGACACATTGATGCATATAAGTGAATCCTACAATATGGATTTTTTTTCTCCCACAAAAGATACTGATATTCCCAACTCTTCTCAGTTTTGTTTCTGCTAAAAGTATAGACTTAGTTTTGATAAATGATAAACACAAGCTCTAACCGAGCTCTTGTGTCAGGTCAGTGAATAGCTCAATGTTCAAGTAGACCCTAAGCCGGATGCATCTAAATTTTGTATCCGTAAGCATTCATTATATACTCATGCACTTTAGACACCGGTAATAATCTAAAATAGTTCGATTGTGTTTATTATTGTACCTTCCACCTTATATCATTTTGACATTCAGAAATGATCCCATAAATCCGACAACAAAGTAAGGGATAAAATAATTTGTCAGTTATCAGGATCAATAGGTTGATATTTTACATCAATGAATGAGGTCAACATACTGTCAACAAATTTGAAGTCGTTCATTAGCCTATTTTAGGTCCAAAGAAACACAGGAAACGGAAGGTAGAATGATAAATAAAGTAAAACTAGAGATGATATTGTTAATAAAAGGTATAGCTGCTCAGGTGTCTTTTTGTGCCTATCTGCTATCTCTCCAACAACTATTAATTTTAGCATCGGTCCATGTACTGATCTAGACCTCCGAAATGAAATCCGAGAAGTTCCGGGTTCATCATCCCCACCTGATCCACTATCGGACACTTCAGGACTTGAAGTAGTTACTCCCAAAGGTGTATGAGCCGATACATGGATACACTTCATTTGGCAGAACTTCACCACTCATCTTGCCTCCAAAAAGGATGCAACTCCACCTATAAAAAAATATGAATTAGTTGTATAACTCAATGAATTTTTCCAGATATGGGATTCAGAAAACAGAAAGCAATCAACAAGAACAATAAAGGTCAATATCTGGAAAAGTATTACGAAATCGAAGTGACAAACAAAATGATGTGCATCAACTACAACATAAACAAATATTCTAAGTCCATCAACTAGTAAAGTTTGCCTCAAATGTTGCGGACTCGCATTCGAACATTGTAGAAAGGACTGGAGCTTACCAACTCCCTGTTCTTAGCCAGGCAAATAGATTTGGATCAAAAAGAGAACTTAGAAATCATCTCAAATTAAATGAATGCAAGCAAAAGTTCATAGATTCATGCTAGCAAATTCCACATTTGAGTCACCAACAATTATTCCAATGACTACACATCAATCAACATATGGACAAATATGTAAGCATTCCTTCAATTTCACGGTAAAGTTCTCAACAAATCTACAAAAAGATCGAAGACTGTAACAAATGTAAAGTTAAAAAATGCGTGAAAATCTATTATACCTGATTAGCAACAGGTACGATTTTTGCGAATTTAAGCAATTCTTTGATCTGCTGAACACCGAAAGTGCTAACACCGATAGCTCGAACTAAACCAGAATCGACTAGGCCTTCCATGGCCTTCCATACCTTCTTGAAGCGATTCAGAAACTGCCTATGCTCACTCCCAGACTTCAAAGGCGGATCAGTTGCATCACCAAAACCAGAGCTCTCAGGCCAATGCATCAAATGAAATTGATGCCCACATTGAAGCTTAGCCCACGACCGATCCCCATTATCAGTAACCGTTTCGAGTCAAATCGAGCATGAAACAGAGCCAAAAGACTTCCCTACATTTTTGCAATCAACACATCGCTTGAAATACAGAAAATAAAAAGCATAAAAAACTGACAGAACGGATGAAGAAGGGGAAGGAAGATGAAAACGAAAGAAGGAGAAAGAATATGGTGAGAGGGGAGGAAGATTTTCTGGAAAATGTCTTTAATCTGTGTAAGACATTTTTCCTTAAATACTAATCTCATTTACCGTGTTTTGTAAAAGATTTTACATTAGAGAAATATTTTCAGCCGAACAAACACTAGAAAAGACTGAAAAGTTTTTCCAGAAAATATTTTACTTCCAAACAAAGGCACCCTTACTTATTTTGATAAAATTTTGAAGAATTTGAAATTTCTAGTAATTTTATAGTAATTTCTAGATAGAATTTTAGTAGCTTAATTTTTCTTTTCAAATTCCACCTAAATAGTGGTTTTTAAAATTCCTTAATATTTCATTTCATTTAATAAACATTGTCCAAGATAAATACTAAAACTTCAAAAATCGTTTTATTTAATTCTAATATATATTTTTATAAATTTTATTTTATTAAAAATATAAAATTTTATAAATATAATGATATGCATATTAAATATTTTTATGATTTATTTTTAATATAATTGTTCTTTTATAATTATTTTTAATTCATAAAAATCTAAGAAACTAATTTTCTTAAAACAATTATTTATCCAAGCTAAGTAATTAAAATTGGTAGCACAGTACTCCCATTTTAAAATCTTCAAAATTTTAAAATTCATCCATAATTGTGTTTCGGTGAGGAATTTGTAGAAGAAATTTGTGTATCGAAGTTTTCAAAATTCTAAAAATGAATTTATTTGTTTTGTAACCTCTCAAATCCGACCTAAATGTTAAGATCGAATTTAAAAGATTACATTGACTACCGAGATAACCTAGCAAAACTGTTAGAGTTTAAAAATAGTTGTCTAAAACACTTGCTTTAATTTTTGAAAAAAAAAATTTAGTGTGTTTCCAAAAGGTACAATTTAATTACAAAACCAATTGATTTTAATGGTTGTTTTGTAAAAGTTGAATTCTTGTTTTATATATATATATATATATATATATATATATATATATATAGATATAGATATTTCAAACCTCATTTACATATCATATTGTAGAAAAGTAATATTTATCATAGTTTTAATGAGAACTAAATGTCGTGCATAATTAATTCAAAACATCCTAATATCGAATTATATGTTATGCATGCCAAAATAACCCAAAGCTTAACTTTTATGCACAGTTCTAATAAATCAATAAAAAAATTTATAAAACTTAAATACTTTTTAATAAAAAAAGATTAATCCGAGTCGAGACTTTCCGGATGTCGAGTCCGGGCCCTAACCTGGTGGGTTGTCTATAAGATAGAAATTAAGGGGGTGAGCTTAAGAAGCTCAATGTGAGTCCGATCATAAGTAAACCGATGCAGAATAGTAAACAAAGCATACAAAATAATAGTTCTCAGAATAATCGCAATCGTATAGCAAAGTAGAATTTGATTGTTCATTTGAGCATGCTTATAAATGTCAAAAAAAAAAAATGGGAAAGGTCCTACCCATACTTCAGTACACTCCATAATAAAAGTTACTCAAAACTGATCCATCCGATAACACTCTAGTTTGTGGATGAACCACTAGTATTTTTAGTTAAAAGTTTGCAGACAAGCTGCAAATAGGTTGTGGATAAACCACCAGTGTTGCAGATTATTAAACTGCCAATACTTCCTCCTTTCAATCGTCCTACCCCATGCAATGTAATATGGCATGATAGCAACAGTACAATATAGAAACAATAGACATGTTTAACATGTATTTAGTTCAACAGTAGCAATAGACATGCTTAACATGTATTTAGTTAAACAATAACAGTAGGCATGTTGAACATGCAATCAATAATATATTCGCGAAATAACAACAACAATTTGTCAAAGATTCAATGACAATAAGCATGTATCATTCTCATATCATGCATTTACAAAATTGATTCAATAATTAAACCATAGATTCCAGCGTGATCACAATATCAAGGACTCAATTAAGTGTATGAAATCTAAAAAAAATAATTTGGGGATAATACAAGGACTCTGAACAATTCATAAAATTTTGGGAAAAACTGTAAAACAGGGTCACACAGCCATGTGGCCAAGATCGTGTGAGAAGGCTAAGCTCGTGTGAAAGGGTTACACTGCCGTGTGTCCAGGTAGTGTGAAAATTGATAAATTACCCTACAAGAGAGGCATGATCGTGTGGTAGTGTAACACCCCTAACCCACATCCGTCGTCGGAATAGGGTTTCAGAGCATTTTCGAAACTTTCAAAAACATTTAGAGATAAATCATGCAAGTTGCTATTCAAATTCTGAAATCATTCTTAACGTCCCTTAAATAGACCCTCGAGGTCCAATAAGAGCAGTAGAATCGAGTCGAGAGGTAATCGGGACCTTTAAGAATTTTTCGCGAATTTACAAAAAATTTCCAAGGTGCAGGGCTCACACATCCGTGTGGTCCAAGGGACACGCCCGTGTGATCATAGGACACGCCCGTGCTGGAGGCCGTGTTTGACCCCGTGTAATTCTCTGACTTGTGCACACGACCATGCCACACGCCCGTGTGCTAGGCCATGTGGTTAATTAATTTAATTCGAAATTAGGTGCAGGTTCCACACGACCAAGACACACGCCCATGTTCTTGGCAGTGCATCACACACGGCTGAGACACACGCCCATGTCTATGCCCGTGTGCTCAATTCTGAGCATGCTGTTTCTCAAAATTTAGGTGCAGGGGACACACGGCCTAACTACACGCCCATGTACCTGACCGTGAGTCATACACGGTCTAGACACACACCCGTGTGTCTACCCGTGCAGACAAAATAAAGCCACTTCTAGCTTCACTTCTCACTCAACATCACACCCATGACCTGCACTTGATACACACATCCAATACCGACCATTCCAACCATTTCAATCATTTAAAATTAAGCAATTCCTATCATTCAACATGGCATATCATTGCAGGCATACATGTTTACAATCTTACCTTAGTACAATCCATGTGTTAAACATGATTTGATCAACTACTTAACATATATGTAGCTACCATAGTTTCACATTACAAGTATAGCAAAACAACCATTACTAGTCATTCCAATGGCTAAATTACAATGACCATTTACATTTACATGCCAATATGACCAATATAACCTACACATGCCATTACAACCATTATTGATTTACCATATTGTACCGACATGGGCCAATGGATAGTGTGAGCTTCTAATCCAACGAGCTTCTGATTTACTTTAAAATAGGGAAATAAAACTAAGCATAAAATGCTTAGTAAGCTTGTATAACATGGTACATAACTTAACCTTCATTCTATTTTGAGGTAACTATGTAAGTTATAATCAATAAATTTGACCTCAAGCCCTACACACATTCTCATTGCCCCTGTTAGTCATATATTCCATAACAGCATCAAAACATATATGAGCTCAACAACAATCAAGTTTCCAAGCACATATGCTTTCCATAACATGTATCCATTCAACATGTATAATTCATCTCATTATTTTAAGTATAATTTCATAATAGTTCATTTCGAGTTTAGATCATTTCATATAAGAACTTTACTCATATCACTCGGAATATCAAGGTCACGATTAGTACACTCAAAGTGTACAAGTCTATAATCAAGAATGAACATATATTTATCAAATAAAGTCTATGTACAATTATCATCATCTCATGTTTTCATATATCATTTTTCATGTATCATCATTTGCTTGTATTTCAGATGGATATGTGTAATAACTCATTTCTTATCCATATCTTTTCATATCAAGATTTTTACCTATTGAATTTATCTGAAATATTAATGGTTACATAGGTAGTACACTCGAGGTGTACAAATCAGGATCCGTCAATTCATATTCAATGGTACTAATAAGGTACTATTTTAGAGAGTACACTTTTGAGCCACACATATATACAAACAACAGGAATACCAGATTAGGCTAAATCCATTTTATGACATATGCTTTAAAGAGCTTGATCTGGATTACCCGTCCGGGCTAAATCCAAAACATAACATATGCTCGAGAGGACTTATATCAGGATTACCCGTCTGGGTTAAATCATTTCATAAATGAGGTCAATAGGATTACTCGTCCGAGTTAAATCCTATCAGCAACAATTGTAGGACCTTATTCATTTCGGGAAATCACATATCCATCGATTTTCCATTTTATTCAACCGGGATTTAAACATTTTTCTCAAGCATTATTAGACATGTGATTATTTTATACATCCACAACATTCATATAATTCAAGTAAACACATTCCACATTCATTTCAAGCATATAAGTAATATTTTTATCATTTACTATTTATCTAGGATTAACGAGTATGTGATCATTTCACATATTTATGGCATTTATACAATTCAAAAACACAACATTAAATTCAACCATAAAAACATATACAATTTAGTTACACGAACTTACCTCGACAAATGTTCGTGTACATAAATCTACTAATTCGACTAGCTACGAATTTGGTCTATCCAAATCTATACGAGTAAATGTAACATCAATTTATCATATTTCATATTTAGGTGGACTCAATTTTCATCCTAGGAAAAATTACCATTTTGCCCCTAACTTTTCCATAAATTCCAATTTCGTCCCTAGACTCGTAAAATAAAACGTGTGCAATTTACTCCCTATTCCAAGCCTAACAAAATCTCATTACAAAATTCACAGCACATGTATTTATAAAAATTCAAAATTTTTCATCAAATTTCACAACTTTACATTTTAGTCCCTAAATCATGTTTTCATCAAAAATCGCTTTGTAAAAGTTGTTTATCTATTAACAATCTTTCATTTTCTACCATAAAATTCAAATTTTTAGCATATTCATCCATGACACAATTTTTATACTTGATAACTTTTCAAATTGATCCCCCAAATAGATAGATTAAGCTATCCCGGTTTCAAAAATATCAAAATTACTAAAAACGGGCCAAGAAAACTTACCCAATTTGGCCATGAAAGTTTCTTCTCTCTCTCTCTTAGGGTTTCCATGCATTTTTAGGGAAGAAGATGATAAAATAAAATGATATTTACTTTTTATCATCTTTTAATTAATTAAATATTTTCACTTTCCAATTTAGTCATTGCCCTTTTTCTAAATTTACATGGATGAGTCACCTAAATATCTACATGCTTTTCTTTAATGGTCTAATTACCATATAAGGACCTTAATTTTTGAATTCTATAGCTATTTGATCCTTCTAGCTACCAGAATTCAACTTTCGTATTTTATGCGATTTAGTCCTTCTCGTAATTAAACACTTAATCGATAAAATTTTCTTATCAAAATTTTCACATGACATTTCTATCATAATACGGACCATATAATAAAATAAAAATAAATTTTATTTTCGGCTCGGATTTGTGGTCCCGAAACCACTATTTCGAATTCACCGAAATTGGATTGTTACAACTCTCCCCCTTACGGAATTTTCGTCCTCGAAAATTGTACCAGTAAAGAGATTCCAATGTTACTTTCTCATGTTTCCATCCGGTTCCCAGATAGCTTTCTCTATATCATATCATTGTCAAAGAACTTTCACTAAAGCTATTTTATATTTTTCATTTCTTTCACTTCACATGCCAGAATTTCAACTAGTCTGTAATAGCCCGTGTTTAGTCAAATTAGAACAGTGGTTTCGAAACCAAAAATCCAAAGTCAAAATATTTATTTTATTTTTTTTTAAAGTTTACAGAATGATAGAATTATTGCGTGAAAGTTTCGTAAAGAAATTTTACTGTTTGAATGGTTAATTCGAGAAAAAGGACTAAATTGCGTAAAGTGTAAAAATGAAGTTCTATTAGTAAAAGTATCTAATAGCTATAGAACCTTAAAGTTAAGGTCCTTAAGTGGTAATTAGACCATTTTAATTGTGATTGGACAAAAATGGACAAGCATTAAGTGATTTTTAAGTTATATTAATAAGGTTAATTTGGTATTATGTTTAATAAGGTTAAATTAAATAAAACAAAGGCATTTTATTCATCTTTCTTCATCTTTGTTGCCAAAAATTTGAAAGAAAAGAAAGCCATTCTTTAGGTTTTCCATTCGGTCACTTTGAAAGCTAGCTTAAGGTATGGTTTTAGTTTGGTTTTTGATCGCGAAGTTTCGTGATAGGTTTTAAATATTTATAATTACTCGTTCTTGGACTAACTATTATCACGATGTAGGGAAGAGTACCTATCGAACAGTAGTATAGTTTTAGCAAGACCAGATTGTCGAACCTAAAGGAACTAAAAGTACTAGTAATGACTGTCTTTTTATTATCTAGCCTAAGAATAATGGGGTTTTGTTTCAATTAACTAATTATCTGAACTAAGAACGCACAGAGAAAAGAATTGGGGAATTGCTTTTAGGGAAATCGATTGAATGAAGACAATACCTAAGGAAAAATCCACCTAGACTTTACTTGTTATTCTGGCTCCGAATCGGACTATTTATTCATTCAACTTGTTCCGTAGAGATCTCTAAGTTATGTTATTATCCCTATTCAAGACTAATAACGTCTAATCCCTAGATTGAATAATCGAGACTTTTCTCTAATTAACATTCTAAGGTTACAGTAACTCGATCTATGGATCCCCTTATTAGGTTTCACCCTAATCCGAAAAAATCTTGTCACCCTATTTCTAGGCGCGCAATCAACTCCGCTTAATTATGATAAATGTACTCTTAGACAGGGTTTATTCCTCCTTTGAATAAGAGCTTATCTTGAGTCAGTATCCTGGGATATCAAAACAAGAATTAAGAACACATAATTAAGAACAAGTTAAATATTTATCATATGATTCAGAAAATAATAACAAGATTCGTCTTGGGTTTCATTCCCCTTAGGTATTTAGGGGATTTAGTTCATAAATAAATAGGAAAACATCTCAGAAGAATAAAGAATACAAAACATAAAGAAAACCCAAAATTCCTGAAGGGAAATTGAAGAGAGATCTTCAGCCTTGATGATGAATCCGACTTCTGAGATGGATCAATCGGCTTCCTTGGAGTAATTCCTTACCCCTTATTCTCCATCTCTCTTTTTCTCCTCTTCTAGGGTGTATTTATAGCCTTTGGAATGCCTAGAAGCCCTCAAAAGTGGCCTTTTTTAATTGGACTTAACTTGGGCTCAGCAGGGACATGCCCGTGTGCGATTACTTTAGGCCGTGTTTGAGCCTATTAGAATGGCACAGCCGTGTGCTATGCCCATGTGAGTTATGCTCCAATTCTGCCAGATTGACACGGCCGTGTGGTTTGCCAGTGTGAGGAGGTCCAGGCCGTGTTGATTTCGTACTTTGGCCCATTTTTCCATTTTTGGCCCGTTTCTCATTTCTTTCGCTCTCCTATGCTCTCCTAAGTGTAAAACATGAAATTAAAGCATTAGGAGCATCGAATTCACCAATTCTAATGGAAAATAATCCATAAAATGTGTTAAACATGGGGGGAAAATATGTATAAATTACGTTATCAGTTTTTAATGATTTTTACATTTTTGAGATAGTTGCTTCGTATTCTAGCTTGCCCGTACCTTAGATTTCAAAATCGTTAAAGTTTATCATGTTGCCATTGTTGAATGCTTGAGTAATTTGATGAATTATGATAGATTTGGAAGGTTTAATGTTAGATTAATAGTTTTTGTAAAGTGATTTTTGACAAAAATGTCAAAAAGGGATTAATTTGTGAAAATGTGAAATTTTTTGGTTAAAAGTATCAATAAATTGAAGATTAATAGTTTTTGTAAAGTGATTTTTGACAAAAATGTCAAAAAGGGATTAATTTGTGAAAATGTGAAATTTGTTGGTTAAAAGTATCAATAAATTGAAAATATGGGTTGCTGGTAACATATATTAAATTCGGCTAAGCATGGGTTTGTACTAAATTGCATGAATTTGCAATTTTATGTGATAAGGACTAAATTGTAAAAAATGTGAAAGTTTAAGGGCAAATGTGTAAAATAGCCCTAATGTGTGTTTGGACTGATTTATATGTAATGTATATCACCCAAGTATCCCTCGATATTCTAATAGATTCAATAGGCATAAATTTTGTTATTGGTTATGTGAAAAAGCTATGTGGTATACTGATGAATAACTGTTATATGGATAAAGTACTGTTTAAACTGATGAGTTACTGTTATCGAATGAATTACTGTTTATATGATTGAGAGTGAAATGTTACAAATGATGTACATGATATACGAATTTGATATGATACAATGTATTTAGTATTAAATTGTGATAATGGATGATTACATGCACTTATGTGACTAACTTGTTGATGGATGCTTGTGTATAGGCATTTGGCAAGTGAATTTGATATACTTTATTTAATTGTTTGATTATGAATAAATGGTAAGTTAAATTCTAAATTATATGGGCTTATTAAGCCATAAAGCTTACTCAGTTTCTTTTCCATGTTTTATAGAGGTTTAATAGCTCGCTCGATTCGGATAAGTCGGAGTTACGCATCAGACTAACCAGTTGTTGATTGGTACCTTTCAACTCATGGATATTTGTAAATATGGCTTGTATTGGCTAGTTATAAAGATGATAGTTATGGTTACTTGAGATAGTGATTTTGGTGCATGTTGTGGTATAAGTTAAAGCCATGTGATTTGGCTTAACTTGGTATAATGTTTTGGTTGTGTATAAGTATTCAAATATGGTATGTTTTAGCAAGTAGTAGATGGAATGAAAATATGCATGATATTAATTAGGTATTTGAATACTATGTCGTATAGTAGGCATATGAATGGAAAATGCATGATATTAATTAGGTATTTGAATACTATGTCGTATTGGTATAAAATGTGTATGAAATGTTGTGGATTGATTGCCTAATGGGTTATAAAATGTTGCAATTTATGCTTGTATAGGCATGTAAAAATAGGGTGGCAAAATGGCTTTGCAAATAGCTTATTTTTGTCCATATGGGCAGACACACAGGCGTGTGTCTCGGCCGTGTGTGACACACGATCATGTTACACGAGCCATATGCCCCCTGGTGTTGAAATTACAATGAAGTCAATATGCCCCACACGGTCTCACACACGAGCATGTGACTGGCCGTTTGGTACAAGTTAGTATACCCTATAATTTGCACACGTTTTAGCACACAGGCGTGTGACTTGGCCATGTTGCATAAGTTAGTATACCCTACAGGATTGGCACGGCCTAGCACATGGTCTGGCACACGGGCATGTGTGGCCATTTCGAATGGGCACACGAGCTAGACACACGGGCGTATGGTTGGCTGTGTGACCCAAGTCAGTATGTACCCACTATTTTCACAAGGTCAGTGACATGGGCGTGTCTGATGGCCGAGTGAGACACATGGCCTGGTCACATAGGCGTGTGTCCCCTATTTTGAGAAAAATATTACTAAGTGTTGAGAAATTTCCCGAGTATCCGGTTTAGTCCCAAACCACTCTCAAAGCATGTTTAAGGCCTCGTATGCTATTATAAGGGACAAATTGATTGAGATTGAATGAGAATTGTATGAATTGATCAAATGTATGAGAAAAGTACGATTATATGTGTTATAAGTCCGGTAATGCTCTGTAACACTATTCCGACGTTGAATACAGGTGAGGGTGTTACACAGTTCCTCACTGTAAGTCATGTCAGACTGAATTTAATATTTATCAAAGCAATAACAAATGATGGGTCTGATCGATACTGTCATAACACATATACTCATAAAAACATTGTGAATTTTATAGAACTCTTATAATAATACCAATCAATACGCAACAGTTCTTATTCTTTTCAATGATCTCATATGACCCATTAAACTACAGAATTAATTTGTCTTTACTGCTAAACCGGAGAACTTTCTTCCATGGCAAAACTTTTAAAAATATTTTGTCGCCAATCCAAAACTCTATTTCTTTTCCTTTTTGATTCACATCATATTTTTGACGATCAAATACTGCTTTTTAAACTGTCTCAGATAACTTTCATCCTTCTTCAGGTTCAATGAATTAAATCTACTAAATGTATCTTTTCTCACTGAACTCTGTCCAAAACACTGAAGTTTTATATTTGTGGCCATATAAAGCCTTGTACAATAAAAATTTTGTACTTGACTGTCAACTGTTCTAATAAGCAAATTCAACCAGAGGCAAATACTTTTCTCAGTTACCTTCAAATTCAAGTACACAACATCGAAACATATCTTCCAAAATCTGAATCATGTGTTCAGATTGATCATCCGTCTGAAAATGAAACACGGTACTAAAATATAATCGTATACCCAGAGTTTCTTGTAACTTTTTTTAGAGTTAGAATATAAACTGTAGATCTCTATAAAAATAACAGAAGCTCGAACATCATATAATCTGACAATCTCAAAAACAAATCATTTAAGCAATCTATCAAGTGAGAAATCCACTCATACCAGGATGAAATGTGCAGGCTTCATCAAATAGTCGACAATTACTCAAATAGTATATTTCTTTCTTTCTTTTTCTTTTTAATATAAATAGGAAGAATCTTGATATAAAATTCATAGTAACTTTGTCCAATTTCTTTTTCGGTATTTTCACTGACTATAACCATCTTGAAAGTATCATCTCTATCTTACTGATATATCCTGCATTTAAATATAGATTCAGAAATACCACCTTTCATTCTGAGCTACCAATACATCTTTTTCAAATCGTTGTGCATTTTATTATTCCCTAGATAAACAGACATAGTACCACTGTGATCATTCATGTTTAATTTTCTGTACAAGATTCAAATTCTTCAATACATAGACTCTGTCTCTGAATGACAAACATTTATCAGATCTATTCTGAAATTCTGAATCAGAAATTATTTCACACTGTATTCATTTAACTTACAACTCATTATCACATTTCTGAGTTTCACCGTTCTGTTGTAGAAACATCAGTTAAGCTCTATACTAAGCTAAAATTGAGCTATTATCAGACAATCATAATCGGTAGCTTGCAAAATATACAAAGATTTTCTACTCAGAACATTGGTAACCACATTCGTTCTTTCCAAGTTATATACAATTTTCAAATCATAATCTTTCAACAATTCAAGTCATATATGCTATCTCAAAGTCAAATCTTTTTGTAACATCAGATACTTCAACTTTTTGTAATCAGTGAATATATGACATTTTTCACCAAAAAAGTAATGTTTTCAGATTTTAGTGCAAAAACAATAGTTGTCAATTCTAGATCATGTATCAAGTAATTCTTTCCATGTGGTTTTTCACTGTTTGAAAGTACAGGCTATTACCTTGCCTTACTGCATCAAAACATAGTCTAATCCTGTTCAATAGTGCAGTACTATAAATAACGAATTCCTTATCCGATTCAGGCTGAACCAGAATTAATATTTTGATCAACAAAGCTTCTAATTGGTCAAAACTTTACTAACATTTGTGAGTCTATTCCAAATCTTACATCTTTCTGTAATAACTATGTCATCAATGTAGCTATTTAAATTATTAACATTGATGCTTTGAGTTTTTCCAAAGCCACAACTATCAGATAGACTTAAAACCATTGTGCAATAATATGACTGACATTTCAGGGGTATAGATAAAGCAACACTTCAACATCAATAGTGCATCTCAACTTAGAAGAGGGAGAACCGAAAGTGGCCCCAATAATAACCAATGCAGTAATACACTTTCTATAATTTATGATCTCTATCATTATACCTCATGATCGAGTCAATATTTATAATGGTAATAAATGTAATTACCTCCGATCAAAGAATATCTTTCACAGATAACCCATGTTTACATAATAAAGAGATTAATGATATCTCAGAGAAAATTCAGAAGAGTAATATCACGCATACTCAATAGAAACAACTGTGATAAATACAATATAACTTGCATATTCACAATTTAGGGCTTCAATCAGTAGAAGTAGAAAATGATATCATATGAACCTTATCATCAAATCTTATATCAATCATGATAAATTAGGAAACCCAAGTGTGATAGAGCAATATCGCTCATGAATCAACCAGATTTCAGTAATTCCATCTATCATAATTTACTAGCCTTTCAATACGACAAATATTGCATCTGTACATGCACAATTTCATATGCCTCTGAGAATAACAGAACATATAGAATAACCAGAAGATTTTGTTGTAATATACTCAATTATAACAGCTGTATTCACATACTTTGCAATTTTATTACTATTCCACTGACTAATAAAGTCATCAATGATCTTACTTTATTCAGTTCACTGAAAGAGTCAATTCGGAAGAATTTTTGGCTAATCTGTTCTATAAATATCATATCTAGATAAGTGGATTACTCATGAATAATCTTCTTCCTTAACAATGACATCACATATTCAAAATAATCTTCGAAAAAATCTAACATCTTTTTTAATACCGTCTTTACTTACTAACCCATTCTCAATTCTGACTACATCATTAATCATTCAACCTTTGAACTCTTCTTTCACACTTATGAACTTAATTAATATAAATCTTGCAAATTTCATTGTATAAAATTGTACTGGTGTAGGGGTGGAGATCGTAAGCTCTAAAATTTAACTTTCATAAATACACTTATATAACATAATATTTATCATTCTCATGTACAATAAAACATTTATCTGTACTTTTTCGAATTCTATTTCATCATGAGTAACTTTTTTTACTCATGCACATAAATATTACTTTCAGCAGTATCAGGATTAGCTCGGTTGGAAAGCATTTCTGTCTATTTGTAAAACAATTTTCATTAGAGTCGGGACATATCACACTATCACAGGTTATATAATGGCATGTATTTCTAGACTCCACATATTCTACGTTCAGTCAGAGAACTGACTAAACCGTAGCTCTGATAGAACTAAATGTAACACCCCTAACCCATATCCATCGTTAGAACAAGGTTTCAGAGCATTTTCAAAACTTTTAGAAACATTTACAAATAAATCATGCAAGTTACTATTCAAATTTCGAAATCATTTGTAGCGTCCCTTAAATGGACCCTCTAGGTCTAATACGAACATTAGAATCGAGTCGGGACTTAATTGGGACCTCTAAGATTTTTTTGCAAAATTACAAAAAATTTCCAAGATGTAGGGATCACACGCACGTGTGGTCCAAGGGACACGCCCATGTGACCCTAGGACAAGCCCATGCTGTAGACCGTGTTCGGCCCCGTGTAACTTTCTAACTTGTGCACACGGCCACGCCACATGCCCGTGTGCTAGACCGTGTGATTAATTAATTTAATTTGAAATTAGGTACAGGTTTCAGACCCGAGTGCTCGATTCTGAGCATTCTGTTTCTCAAAATTTAGGTGCAGGGGACACATGACCTAACTACACGCCTATGTACTTGGCCGCGTGTCATACACGGTCTAAACACACGCCTGTGTGGACAAAATAAAGCCACTTCTAGCTTCATTCTCATTCAACATCACACTCATGACTTGCATTTGATACACACATCCAATACCAACCATTCCAACCATTTCAAGCATTTAAAATTAAGCAATTTCCATCATTCAATATGGCATATCATTGCAGGCATACATGTTTACAATCTTACCTTAGTACAATCCATGTGTTAAACATGATTTGATCAACTACTTAACATATATGTAGCTACCATAGTTTGACATTACAAGTATATCAAAACAACCGTTACTAGCCATTCCAATGGCTAGATTACAATATCATTTACATTTACATGGCAATATGACCAATATAACCTACACATGCCATTACAACCATTATTGATTTACCATATTGTACCGACATGGGCTGATGGATAGTATGAGTGATCTCCGCCAAGCTTTCGATTTACTCTAAAATAGGGAAATAAAACTAAGTAAGCATAAAATGCTCAGTAAGTTTGTATAAAATGGTACTTAACTTACCATTCATTCTATTTTGAGGTAACTATGTAAGGCATAATCAATTAATTTGACCTCAAGCCCTACACACATTTTCATTGCCCTTGTTAGTCATATATTCCATAATAACATCAAAACATATATGGGCTCAACAACAATCAAGTTTCCAAGCACATATGCTTTCCACAACATGTATCCATTTAACATGCATAATTCATCTTAGTATTTCAAGTATAATTTCATAATAGTTCATTTCGAGTTTAGATCATTTCATATCAGAACTTTACTCATATTACTCGGAATATCAAGGTCACGATTAGTACACTCAAGGTGTACAAGTCTATAATCAAGAGTGAACATATATTCATCAAATAAAGTGCATGACAATTATCATCATCTCATGTTTTCATATATCATTTATCATGTATCATCATTTGCTTGTATTTCAGACGGATACGTGTAATAACTAATTTCTTATCCATATCTTTACGTATCAAGATTTATACCATTGAATTTATCTGAAATATCGATGGTTACATAGGTAGTACACTTGAGGTGTACAAATCAGGATCCGCCAATTCATATTCAATGGTACCCATAAGGTACTATTTCAAAGAGTACACTCTTGAGCCACACATATATACAAACAGTAGGACCACCAGACTAGGCTAAATCCTTTTTATGACATATGCTCTAAAGAGCTTGATCTAGATTACCTGTCCAGGCTAAATCCAATACATATAATCGAGAGGACTTATATTAGGATTACCCGTCTGACCTAAATCCTTTCAAAAATAAGGTCTATAGGATTACTTGCCAGAGTTAAATCTTGTTAGCAATAAATGCAGGACCTCATTCATTTCGGGAAATCACATATCCATAGATTTTCCATTTTATTCAACAGGGAATTAAACATTTTTCTCAAGCATTATCGAGCATGTGATTATTTCATCATCCACAACATTCATATAATTCAAGTAAACACATTCCACATTCATTTCAAGCATATAAGTAACATTTTTATCATTTACCATTTATTGGGCATTAACGAGTATGTGATCGTTTCACATATTTATGGCATTTATACAACTCACAAACACAACATTAAGTTCAAGCATAAAAACATATACAATTTAGTGACACGAACTCACCTCGACAAATGTTCGAGTATATAAATATACTAATTTGACATTTTTCTCCTTTCCTCATTCTAGCTCCGAATTTGGTCTATCTGGATCTATACGAGTAAATTTGACATCAATTTATCATATTTCACATTTAGGTGGACTCAATTATAATCATAGGAAAAATTACCATTTTGCCCCTAACTTTTCCATAAATTCTGATTTCGTCCTTAGGCTCATAAAATGAAATTTGTGCAATTTACTCCCTATTCCAAACCTAACCGAAATTCCATTACAAAATTTACAGCACATGTATTCATAAAAATTCAGAATTTTTCATCAAATTTCACAACTTTACATTTTAGTCCCTAAATCATGCTTTCATAAAAAATCACTTTGTAAAAGTTATTTATCTATTAACAATCTTTCATTCTCTACCATAATTCTAATTTTCAGCATATTCATCCATGACTCAATTTTTATACTTGATAACTTTTCAAATTGATCCCCCAAATAGATAGATTAAGCTATCCCGGTTTCAAAAATATCAAAATTACTAAAAAGGGCCAAAGAAACTTACCCAATTTGGCCATGAAAGTTTCTTCTCTCTCTCTTAGGGTTTCCATACATTTTTGGGGAAGAAGATGATAAAATAAAATGATATTTATTTTTTATCATCTTTTAATTAATTAAATATTTTCACTTTCCAATTTAGCCATTGCTCTTTTTCAAAATTTACATGGATGAGTCACCAAAATATCTACATACTTTTTTTTAATGTTATAAATACCATATAAGGACTTGAAGTTTTGAATCCCATAGCTATTTGATCCTTCTAGCTACTGGAATTCAACTTTCACATTTTATGCTATTTAGTCCTTCTCGTAATTAAACACTTAATCAATAAAATTTTCTTATAAAAATTTTTATATGACATGTCTATCATAATACAAACCATATAATAAAATAAAAATAAATTTTATTTTCGTCTTGGATTTGTGGTCCCGAAACCACTATTCTGATTTCACTGAAATTGGGCTATTACAGGTAGCTTGTGTAATAGGCTGAGGTCATATGGTTCACGAAATCCCTACAATCTATAAGTGTACATGGCCGTGTGGTCCACACACCTGTGTGGGAGACCTTGTGGCCTTAATCCTACACACGATCACTATAAATTCACTTGAAAAAGACTTCCACCACAGGTCCGATTGGCTCTTCCCACGATCAACTTTGGTCCGTTTCATCTAAATCTAGTCCTTCAATGACAAATATTCACAATTAACAATTTGTGTCAAGATTGGCAAGATTTGCAAAAGATTTGACAAGATTTCAAATAGATCGATTAATCGAACTTAAAGATTAACATTGGAGATTCATACAACGAGATTACTAAATCTAATAATAGGAACGAGGTGTATTTACCATTTCTTAGCAAGAATAAGGATGCTATTGACGACAATTACCAAATCGGTAGAAAAATTATTAAACAGGGGAACGATTTTGATTCGGGTAAGTAAAATAATTAACAACAATAAGATGCAAATATGATGTAAAGAAAGGAAATGAAAGGAACGAAAGAAGAAATATAGAGAGGAAGGAAGAATTCTATTAGAAATTGAAAAAAAAAAAAACTAGGTGCCAAGTCTAATTAGGAAAAGATCGGTTAAATACCTAGGGTGTGAAAACCCTAGGGGCAAAAACAACAATTATCCCAAAATTTTGTCAAATTTAAAAGAAATGCAATAGGGAAGGAGGGACTCAAATTGAAAACCTCTTAAGATAGGGGACTATTCTTAACCATTAAGCCTAAGCCCTTTTTTTATTTAATTATTTCAACTAACCCTATTTATTTTGGAGGGTGACAATTTTCCCCTCCTTAAAAAAATTTTATCCTCGAAATTTACCTGTTTTGATTAGATGAGGATATTGTTGGCGAAACGTATCTTCCAATTTCCACGTGGCCTTCTCAGTGCCATAGTTTTGCCACAGAACTTTAACAAGTGGGATCCAATTCCTTTTTAGAACCTTTACCTCATGATCTACAATTTGTACGAGTTGTTCCTGAAAGGAACCTTTACATTTAACAAGTGGGATCCAATTCCTCCTCACGATCTCTTCAATAAAAACAATATGGGAAGGATAAGATTGGTATCATCTCAACATGAAGACGTGGAATACATTGTGATTATGGTCCAACTCAGGAAAATTCTAATTGGTACACTACTAGACCAACTCTTTTAGGGATTCGATAAGGATTGATGAATTTAGGCCTCAATTTGCCTTTTCATTTGAACCTCAACAATTTCCTCTATGGAGAAACTTTCAGGAGGACTTGATCTCTTACACTGTATTCAATGCCCTTTCTCTTTAGATTCACATACGAATTCTCCCTATCAAAAACCATTTTCAGTCTATCTTGGATTAATCTAAATTTCCCCTAAGACTCCTGTACCACTTCGGGACTCAAAATTTTCCTTTCACCTAGTTTAGTCTAACATGGTGGTGTTCGACACTTGCGACCATACAAGGCTTCATATGATGACATTTGTATACTTCATTGGAAGCTATTATTATAGGCAAATTCAGCTAGAGGAAAATGTTCTTTCCAACTACCTCAGAAATTGATAATATAGGCCCATAACATATCATCTAATATCTAGATAACCTATTCGTATTGTCCACTAGTCTGTGGATGGAAGGCTGTACTAAAATCCAAATGAGTATCTAGTGTCTCATGTAGCTTCTTCCAAAATTGAGATGTAAAACAAGGATCTCAATCATAAATAACTGATACTTGTACTCCATGCAGTCTTACAATCTCCTAGATATATAACTTAGCCAGCTTTTGTAAAGAATAAACCGTACGGATAGGTAATAAATGACTTGACTTAGTTAATTGATCTACTATCACCCAAATTTAATCTTTCTTAGTGGGTGTTAAAGGTACCCTACAAACAAAGTCCATTATTAGTGTTCTACTTTCACTTGCTTAATCCATGGCAACAAGGACGCATCCAATACTTTCACTTGTTTATTAGTTTGGAAAAGCTGAGTTGGTGTTGTAAAAGATACTTTTAAAAGAAGGTTAAAGTGAATGGAAACTGTGCACCAGGTAGGAAACCAGGAAAAAGAGGAGGTGAGTCCGTCGGACTGCTTAAGTACCAAGCTCTCTTCGGATCCAATCCTAGACATGCACACCGCCATTGCCACACTCTAACATCTTGTATAATTTTGAGAAAACCGTTTGATTATGGCCATCTTAAGAAAATGATTAAGGTTGCAAAACGTTTGCTTAAATTATTTATTTTTCTTGGGAAAACATTTACTTTGCGGAAACTTTGCGCGTCATCGTGATCTTTTTAAAAACAAGTAGATTTTATAAAACGAACCCTAGTGCTAGCCAATTTAATAATCCCCACAATAAAAGTAATTAAAAATAGCGGCCTTATTACAACTTTAAGCATAATAAAAATAAAATAATCCAATTAAAGGCTAAACTTCTTTAAAATCGGCAATTAATCTTCATGGCCACTCTGAATCCCTTGACTCCAAGTCCACCAATTCTAGGGCTCACCGCAAGGATGGAAGAGGAAGGGGTGAGTTTGGGAAAACTCGTGTATCTGAAACCCATCCAAAGCCCAAATCAGCTCGAGCCCATTAGGCCTAAGCCCTATTCAGATAACAAGATTACACGAGGGTCAAGCCCTTTTCGAATCACATGAGCAAGGCCTTAGCCCTTTTTACATAACGATGTGGCCCATAGGCCCGTTCGATAACATGAGTAACATCGGTAATAATGAATGCAAGCCCATCCGGGAGACTACTCAACCCACCAACCGCTACACCGCCTGCACAGCCCTACACACCATGTGGGAATATCTCAACCCACCCACCCTACACACACAGTTGCGACAACACTCAAATTCGATCGATTGAGGCAAAGCCTCCAAGACGTGGATGAACCACTTTCAATACTTCCTCCATTAATACCCCAACCCCATGCAGCAGATATTAGTAAAAGCATATCATGTAAAATACAACATTGATCAATCATGCGTTCACCAATTTAAAACCCTAGGGTATATCGGTAATTTTGCTCTTTAGGGGTAATTTGGTAATTTTGCTCTTTAGGGGTAATTTCGTGATCTACGCTCTTGCACAAGCTAATTCAGTAATTTTATCAGTTTTATGCAATTTGATTCCACCATCTACCTAATGAGCTAATTTGCCCATCTCTTACCCATATTGGTCCGTAAGCCCATTGGGCCCAGCTTTTGGCCCATCGAGCCCTTTTTCCAAATATGCTAAACGTCACACGAACTTGCTTACCACCTTGCGGTGCGGATCTAACAATTACTCTATGCCTTGAGAGCATTCGCATACTCACATGACCATGAAATGCCGAAATTTGGCATTTAAACTTTTGCTTAAATTGAACTAAGAAAGGGTGTTAATTTTTGATTTGCGACGGCGCTTCGAGATCCCTTCGATGTCCTACAATTTATTAGCACAGTTCTTATTTACAAACTATAATCACTAAACCCCAAAACTTACTTATCCATGATCGAACCATATCCCTAAAACCTTTGAAACCTTACCTTTTGCCAAAATCGATAGTTAGCTCGAATCCGATTGCTCCAATGAACCACGCCTTAGATTCAACGCTTAAGAAGACTCTAGTCACCGAAAGAAAACATCGTTAAAGACCCTTAGAGCCATATGCCCAAATCGATGACCTCCCTAGATTTTAGGGACTTGACTTTTCGAAGTTGTAAAATAAGACTAGATCTGAAGTGATGAGCACTTACCACTTGTTCCTCTTTGATTTCTACGCAGATCTGATGTAGATTTATCCTCTAAATGATGGTAGAACTCGAATCTAGAAGATCTGAAGTTTCGGCTATAAGTCCCTAAATCTATGGTATTTCGGCTTTTTAGGTGATGAAGAAGATGATGGTTTGAGGCTATAACCTTGGAGTAACGATGCCGACAGATATTAAGGGTTTAGAGAAGATGAATGTTGATCACAAGGAACAAAAATACTGAAGGATTTGGCTTTGGAGAAATCGACACAAGTAGTGAGTTTTCAAGATTTCGGCCTTTTAATGGCGATTGGTGATGAAGGTTTAATGGAAGATAGGATCGACAAAGAAGGTGAATAAGATGGTCAGAAGGTTTCGGCTAGAAGGAGAAGCATAAAGGAAGAGAAAATATGGAGGAAAAGAAAAGAAGAAAATTCGGCACAATGAGAAATAGACTTGTGTTTTCGGCCTTTGTGAGAATTCAGAAAAGATGAAAGAAAGCTTTCAGGTGGCTAACCCTAATTCTCCAAGATAGAAAAGAAAAGAACCTAACCCTAATATTAAATTAGAGCAATCGGCCCATCTCTCTAAGGCCCTTGTCGAAATTTACTTGTGTGATCACATGCCTAGTACATGCCTAAAAATTAAAAGAAAAACAATATGCCTACCTTACAACTTGAACCTGGACCTCCAATTCCTTCCCAGCGCCACTTTTTAGGAACTTAGTGGCGTCACCTTGCCACTTTACCAAGGCCTTATTTGTGTCATAACTTACGCAGTTCTTCTTAAAAGCCCACTTAACCAAATCTCCTATTCACTTAAAAATCCCACCTTGATATTTTACCGTGTTTAGCTTAGTCTTGGGCCTTCTAAAGGTCTACTAACACATTTAAACATAATTCCAATATTTAGAACATGAAAATTTCAAGATTTACTAAAATCACAAAACCCAAAAAAATCCGAAAATCGGGTGTTACAACTAATATTTTTTTTCCTTTCCAATAATAATAATTTTATAAATATATCTAATAATAAAAATTTCAAATATCAATAATACAAGAAATAATAATAATTTTCATAAAAATTTTCAAACATACATACAGTAATATTTTTCTAATAATAATAATTTTATCTCATAATACTAATTAAAATTTCATAAAATTTAAAATATCCGTAATAATAAATACAATAAAAATTTTCTAGTGGTAATTTAATAAAATAAAATTTTTCTAAAACGATAATATTTAAAACTTCCTAATTATTCAGGTTTTCTTCTATTCGAATCCCAGACTCAAAACCCAACTCTTCTAGGCCCCAAATTCAGGATGTTACAACTCTACCCTCCTTAAAAAAATTTCGTCCTCGAAATTTCAAACTATCAACTAACCGTATTACTCAAGTCAAACCACTATGCTTTCATGCGACTCGATTAAAAATAATTTTAGTACGACCCGAACATCTAATTACCGAAATAAAGAAACGTTTATCAGGCACGCATACAACTCGTAACATATATTTAAATAAAACAAACTTGGCAATCCCGAGCTCGATGCTCCTTGGACCCACATCTACGACATGCTCCTGTCTTCCTATGGCATTCACCCGAATGACGTCCGTTGTAGTCTTTGCAGATTGGATAGTTTGGTCATGCCTTAACATGTTTCACGAAGCGAGGCTTGGTTTTACGAGAACTAGAATCCTTCCTTTTCTTACACTCCAAGCACCACGCTTGAAGCGCTTCCCTAATTTCCTTAATTTTTGTATCCAATACTTCCTCTACCACTTTCCTTACTAACTCGGCCAGTGCCTCAGTACCAAGCTCTGAGTTACCGCTACCCAAAGTTGGCAGACTTTGCTTACCCGCAGAATCCATATCAATGCTCTACATTACCAAGACACATATCAAATAACTACAAAGGTCTCAAATTTTTACTATTTATTCACATGTCTTATGCAGAGATAGTATTTTCAAGTTTCTATTTTCACAGAATCATAGCCTAGCTACAGTCTCGGTATTCTAGAGTTTTTAGGGTTTCCCTAGTTATAATGTCATGATATGGTCTCAGTTCTATCTACAATAATATCTTAATACAGTGTAATATGAGGAACAAAAATACTTACAGACTTGGTGCCGGGGATTCAGTGTGCCACTTCCTGATCAGTCCATAAAAACCCATGTTTTTGTTTTATCGAAAAAAATATTTAATTTGAAAACACTTTTATTTTAAAACTATTGATTTAACCCCGTTTAACAAATAGAAAAACTTGAACATCTTCGAAAAATCTACCGTTTCCAAAAATACCCTTCTTAGGCTCAAGTTTTTGAAAAGATTTTCGGACCCGATCCACAGTCGAGTTGTTGCAACCTAGGCTCTGATACCACTAAATGTAACACCCCAAACCCGGCCTGGATGTTATGACCGGATCTGATGCGCCAAATTGGTGCGTTCAAAACACTTAGTTTGGAAAAGTTGAGTTGGTGTTGTAAAAGATACTTTTAAAAGAAGGTTAAAGTGAATGGAAACTGTGCACCAGGTAGGAAACTAGGAAAACGAGGAGGTGAGTCCGTCGGACTGCTTAAGTACCAAGCTCTCTTCGGATCCAATCCTAGACATGCACACCGCCATTGCCACACTCTAACATCTTGTATAATTTTGAGAAAACCGTTTGATTATGACCATCTTAAGAAAATGATTAAGGTTGCAAAACGTTTGCTTAAATTATTTATTTTTCTTGGGAAAACATTTACTTTGCGGAAACTTTGCGCGTCATCGTGATCTTTTTAAAAACAAGTAGATTTTATAAAAACGAACCCTAGTGCTAGCCAGTTTAATAATTCCCACAATAAAAGTAATTAAAAATAGCGGCCTTATTACAACTTTAAGCATAATAAAATAAAATAATCCAATTAAAGGCTAAACTTCTTTAAAATCGGCAATTAATCTTCATGGCCACTCTGAATCCCTTGACTCCAAGTCTACCAATTCTAGGGCTCACTGCAAGGATGGAAGAGGAAGGGGTGAGTTTGGGAAAACTTAGTGTATCTGAAACCCATCCAAAGCCCAAATCAGCTCGAGCCCATTGGGCCTAAGCCCTATTCAGATAACGATTACACACGAGGGGTCAAGCCCTTTTCGAATCTGATAGCAAGGCCTTAGCCCTTTTACATAACAATGTGGCCCATAGGCCCGTTCGATAACATGAGTAACATCGGTAATAATGAATGCAAGCCCATCAGGGAGACTACTCAACCCACCAACCGCTACACCGCCTGCATACCAGCCCTACACACCATGTGGGAATATCTCAACCCACCCACCCTTTCTACACACCACAGTTGCGAAAGCACGCACTCAAATTCGATCGGTTGAGGCAAAGCCTCCAATACGTGGATGAACCACTTTCAGTACTTCCTCCATTAATACCCCAACCCCATGCAACAGATATTAGTAAAAGCATATCATGTAAAATACAACATTGATCAATCATGCGTTCACCAATTTAAAACCCTAGGGTATATCGGTAATTTTGCTCTTTAGGGTAATTTGGTAATTTTGCTCTTTAGGGTAATTTAGTGATCTACGCTCTCGCACAAGCTAATTCAGTAATTTTATCGGTTTTATGCAATTTGATTCCACCATCTACCTAACAGGCTAATTTGCCCATCTCTTACCCATATTGGTCCGTAAGCCCATTGGGCCCAGTTTTGGCCCATCGAGCCCCTTTTTCCGAAATATGCTAAAACGTCACACGAACTTGCTTACCACCTTGCGGTGCCAGATCTAACAATTACTCTATGCCTTGAGAGCATTCGCATACTCACATGACCATGAAATGCCGGAATTTCGGCATTTCGGCTTTTGCCGAATTGAACTAAGAAAGGGTGTTAAATACACACCGATTTGCGACGATCGCTTAGAGATCCCTTCGATGTCCTACAATTTATTAGCACAGTTCTTATTTACAAACTATAATCACTAAACCCCAAAACTTACTTATCCATGATCGAACTATATCCCTAAAACCTTTGAAACCTTACCTTTTGCCAAAATCGATAGTTAGCTCGAATCCGATTGCTCCAATGAACCACGCCTTAGATTCAATGCTTAAGAAGACTCTAGTCACCGAAAGAAAACATCGTTAAAGACCCTTAGAGCCATATGCCCAAATCGACACCCTCCCTAGATTTTAGGGACTTGACTTTTCGAAGTTGTAAAATAAGACTAGATCTGAAGTGATGAGCACTTACCACTTGTTCCTCTTTGATTTCTACGCAGATCTGATACAGATTTATCCTCTAAATGATGGTAGAACTCGAATCTAGAAGATCTGAAGTTTCGCTATAAGTCCCTAAATCTATGGTATTTCGCTTTTTAGGTGATGAAGAAGATGATGGTTTGAGGCTATAACCTTGGAGTAACGATGCCGACAGATATTAAGGGTTTAGAGAAGATGAATATTGATCACAAGGAACAAAAATACTGAAGGATTTGGCTTTGGAGAAATCGGCACAAGTAGTGAGTTTTCAGGATTTCGGCCTTTTAATGGCGATTGGTGATGAAGGTTTAATGGAAGATGGGATCGACAAAGAAGGTGAATAAGATGGTCAGAAGGTTTCGACTAGAAGGAGAAGCATAAAGGAAGAGAAAACATGGAGGAAAAGAGAAGAAGAAAATTCGGCACAATGAGAAATAGACTTGTGTTTTCGGCCTTTGTGAGAATTCGAAAAGATGAAAGAAAGCTTTCGGTGGCTAACCCTAATTCTCCAAGATAGAAAAGAAAAGAACCTAACCCTAATATTAAATTAGAGCAATCGGCCCATCTCTAAGGCCCTTGTCGAAATTTACTTGTGTGATCACATGCCTAGTACATGCCTAAAAATTAAAAGAAAAACAATATGCCTACCTTACAACTTGAACCTGGACCTCCAATTCCTTCCTGTGCGCCACTTTTTAGGAACTTAGTGGCGTCACCTTGCCACTTTACCAAGGCCTTATTTGTGTCATAACTTACGCAGTTCTTCTTAAAAGCCCACTTAACCAAATCTCCTATTCACTTAAAAATCCCACCTTGATATTTTACCGTGTTTAGCTTAGTCTTGGGCCTTCTAAAGGTCTACTAACACATTTAAACATAATTCCAATATTTAGAACATGAAAATTTCAAGATTTACTAAAAATCACAAAACCCAAAAAAATCCCAAAATCGTGGTGTTACAACTAATATTTTTTTTCCTTTCCAATAATAATAATTTTATAAATATATCTAATAATAAAAATTTCAAATATCAATAATACAAGAAATAATAATAATTTTCATAAAAATTTTCAAACATACATACAATAATATTTTTCTAATAATAATAATTTTATCTCATAATACTAATTAAAATTTCATAAAAATTTAAAATATCCGTAATAATAAATACAAGAAAATTTTCTAGTGGTAATTTAATAAAATAAATTTTTTCTAAAACGATAATATTTAAAACTTCCTAATTATTCAGGTTTTCTTCTATTCGAATCCCAGACTCAAAACCCAACTCTTCTAGGCCCCAAATTCAGGATGTTACACTAACCAATATGGGTTTCACTTATAGTTCTGCTAGTAAACCTCCATCATTCACTAGACTTAACCTAGCAAACATTACTCTTAAATCAGTCATCTATTTTCTAGTTAGATCATCTACCACTACATTGGCTTTTTCGAGATTTATAGTCCTTTAATAATTCTATTCACCTCTGTTGCCTCAATTTTAACTTTTTTTGGGTGAGAAGATACTTGAGGCTCTTATGATTAGTATAGATAGCACTTCTCACCATACAAGTAGTGCCTCCATTTTTTTAGTACGAACGCCACTACTCCAACTCCAAATCATGAGTCAGATAGCTATACTCATGTTTTTTCAATTACCTTGATGTATAGGCAACTACTTTTCTGTTTTGCATCAAAATACATCTCAGACCAGTGTAAGATGCATTTCTATACACCACATACACTTTTCTCGACTTAGGCTGAATCAACATGGGAGCTTGAGTCAACAAAACCTTTAGCTTTTCAAAGCTATCTTGTTGATTATGTCCATTTGAATGGAGCATTCTTCTTCAAAATCATAGTTAGATGAGCAGCAATCAAAAAGAAACCTTCTACAATTCTCCTATAATACCTAGCTAAACCAAGGAAACTTCAGATCTCAGTAACGTTTTTAGGCTATTTTCATTCCAAGATAGCCTTTATCTTTATCGAATCTACTCTGATACCCTCTGCGGATACCACATGACCCAAAAACATGACTTCCTTAAGCCAAAACTCGTACTTACTCAGTTTCACATGAAGTTTCTTTTCGCGGAGCATTTGCAAAACTATCATAATATATCAATCGTGTTTGATTTCAATTTTAAAATAAACTAAGATGTCATCTATAAACACAATGATTAATTGATTATGAAAAAAGTTGGAACACTTAGTTTATTAAGTCCATGAAGGTGGTAGGAGCATTGGTTAATCCGAATGGCAGAAAAAAGAACATGTAATGACTATACTAAGTTCAAAATTTGGTTTTAGACACATCCGTGTCCTTTACCTTTATTTGGTAGTACCCCAACCTTAAATCTATTTTGCAAAACATTGTTACACCACGAAATTGATTAAATAAGTCTCCAATCCTAGGAAGAGAATATTTATTCTTAACAGTCAGTTTATTCAACTTTCGATAGTCAAGGCACAGCCTTAGAGGGCCATCTTTCATCTTAAGAAACAGGACCGGAGCTTTCCATGGAGAAACACTAGGTCTAATAAACCCACAATCCAAAAGCTCTTGTAGTTGGACTTTCAGTTCTTGAAGCTTCTTAGGTCCCATGCGGTAGGGAGTAATAGACACTGAAGTAGTTCCTGGAAACAACTCAATTTCGAATTCTACCTTACAATCTGGAGGAAACACTAGCAGTTCCCCAGGAAATACATCTAGGAATTCCCTAACTGTTCGGATACTATCAACAGTAGAGCTATTTCCATTCACATCCAACACATAGGCTAAATTAGCCTTACACCCTTTTCAAACTAATTTTTTGATGACCATAACGGATATCACATTAGATAAATAGTTTTATCGCTCTCCAACCATAATGATCTCACTGCCTTCTACTACTTTCAAGGTCACCCATTTTGAGGTATAGTCCAGACTAACTTGGTGTTCTACAAACCAATCCATTCCTAGAATTAAATCAAACTTTCTGAAAGGAAATTCTATAAGATCGGTCGAAAACACTATCCTTTGAACCCCCAATGGACATCTCCTATATATTTTATTTACAACAACCGGTTGTCTTAAAGGGCAAACTATAGTAACATCAATAGTGGTTTTCTCTACCCATTTCCCAATTTATCAGTCATTCCATAAGAAACATAAGAATGGCTAGATCTTATAACGATCAAGATATGGAATAATAGGAATGGTAAAGGTACTTGTGATGAAATTGAATGCACCTCTATTCTTGCAGACTCTTACAATGTAAACAAGGGTAGACTGTCTAGCCTCAGTTTGGTTCGTATCCTGATTACCTGTCGCTACATTATTAGTGGCCCTATTCTAATCTCGACCCCTCGGAGGTAACTAACCTGATCTCTGATTTTCGGCCTGATTTTGAGCCAGAGCTTGCGTTTTGTCGACCCGATAAGGACAATCTTTAATCTTATGCTTAGTTAACCTACACCTAAAACAAGCACCCAACTTTTTCTAGCATTCGCCCAAATGGAACTTATCACAATATGAATAGTTGAGAGTCCTACCCCTAGAGTTAGCCACAACAACCCCTTATTTCAATCTGCCCTTTCTGGCCCATTTTTGTGGGATAGGAATTTGAACCAGTGGAACTAGAATCTCTCTTAACCGAGACCTGATTTTTCTCTCATTTTTCACATTCCACCTATTTGATCTCCTTCACAATCTTGGTTTTCTCCACTATGGTCTCAAACACTCATTCATGGTGTGGAGTAACATGTATTTTAAGATAGAAAACGCAAACCATTTTTAAACCTCATGCATTTATCTTGTTCCGTGGGGACCATCCTTAAGCATAATGACTAAGCCTAAAAAATTCAGCCTCATGTTCCTTCACAATCCTATCTTATTGTTTCAACTCGATAAACTCAAGTCTATTGGCTTTCACATACCTAGTGCCCACATACTTCTATTAAAACATGGAAATATCCCTAGATCAAACGTTTAGCCTATGTACCCCTTACAATAGACTACCACCAACGGTAGGCCTCATCCCTTAGTTAAGACACAATACCCCTAAATTTTTGTTCTAGGGTACAGTCTAAATCGTCCAAAATCTTATTTGTTGACTCCATCTAGTACTCAGTCACAATTGGGGTTCTTCTAGCAACACCCTTGAATATCACAACCTCATTCAATCGGAGCCTCCCGGTAATGGATTCGTTATTTTCAAATCTAGTTTGGGCTCCAGCAACCCTCTGTAGAACCCTTAACAGTGCTTGCGACACTGTATCATCTCCATTCTCATAGCTTCTGCCACCATTAATGGTAGAATTCTCTACGTACTACTCTTTAGGGATAGGGTTTTCATGCTAAATAGTGGCGGCTTAATGGGTGTAGCCCTATGTGGCCTACCCCTAACATGTCTTCCTTGAGTGTTCATAATGATCTCACAGAAATTTAGAGTCAAAAGTTGTTGGGAAATGTGCCCATGTTGTAGTAAATCTATAATTATTTTTTATGTATTTGAACGATGAATAAATAAATAAATTTAATTTCACAATTCACTATTATGTCTTTTGTTTTTTCTTTCATGTTTTGCATGTATAGAAAAATTGTGACGAGCAAATATTAGCTCATTGATTGTGTAAGTTCAAATTGATCATAAGTGGCATTGTAAGAATGTTTACATTCCGAGAAAGACAACTTACTTCAGTAGATAATGTAAACGAGTCTGTAATCTTATAAAAGAATCAAAGTGACCATTTGATTCAAATACTTAGAAGGATTATTATGTCATCTACAATTCCAATTGGGGAGATGGATAGTCTTGGCTATCGGAGCAATTGACCCAACGAGTAGAGACATATATGTATTCATTAGAAGAATGATAGATGAGATTGGACCAAAGATAAATTAATTTTGAATCCATTTGTGAATTAATTCACTTGTGACATTTATGGTGTGATTTATCTAAATCCTGAGTTAGTCACTAACCATGAGTATGTAACTCATGTGTTTTGTGTTGGGAAAACAGGTTTGAAAAATGCAGCAAAAAATATATTTTAATGAAAAACAAAGTTTTAAAATTTTTTCCAAAACTAGAACTTGGTTGTGATATCTAAAGTAATAAACACTTAACCAAAATTGTATCTTTTCGATTTGTTTAGGATGAACGCTTCGACCAAATAGTCTTCTCCGCTACCATCAAGCTCACATTTGCCTAGTGTGCCCTCGCTTCGAATCAGAAAATTTTCCACAAAATTACCAGTGAGGTAATTTCGCAATTTCTCTAAACTTTTGGACCAAGTTGTAAATGAAAAAAAATATCTATCAAAATTTTCTGAAATAATCTCTTTAGAGAATTTTCTTTCTACAACTTTCTCTTGAATTTAAGTGTGTCAAAAATAATGACTCATGTCTCTCTTTATATAAGGAGAGTTTAGAGAATTCAAATATAATTAAACTTAATCACTTTAATATTAAATTAATATAATAATTATTAAGATAAATATTAGATTAAATTTAATATTAAGATAATAAATTTAATATTAAATTAATAAAATACTATCAAAATAAGTATTAAATATTAAATTTATTAAAATAATATTATTTTAGAATAGTTAATCTGAAATCAAAATATCCGCTAAAGTCTCAGTAAGAGTTTGATTCTTCCTCTGCTCAATCGTCGAATGACAACTAGTCAACCACCGGAATGTTGCTGCCATCGCCACTGGCATCATCGTGTTTGGTGGTGCAAGTACGACTCCCTCACGGCACCTGAGCCGATTCGGCTGTTGTCGGTTTGGTCTGAACTAGTGCTGGCCTGACCGATTCGGTCCAACCACTGATTAGAATGTCGACCCAATTTCACTATCGAGCTGTGCTCGACCAGTTTTGGGTCTCGGTCTCGATTTTTGGTTTTCGGGTTCAATTTTCGATCTCAATTCTAGTTTTCAAGCTCAATTATCCATTGGGCCAATTGTTTGATTTAAAAATTAATTTCCAAAAATATAAAATTAATTTTAATTAATTTGATTGATTTATTTTTACTTGGTCAAAATTAATTTTTCCAAAAATCACTAAGATTTTCCAAATTAATTTTTCAAGAAAATTCTTTAATCAAAATTTCTAATCGAACAATTCTCACTACTGCCTAATTTAATTCCACATCAAATAAATTGACTCAATTAAATTATTTCCAAAGTCGTAGAATTTCTTTCTAATTCAAATGCAGTCCGATCGAGCTTTTGTTGAGCTAGCAGAGGGACATATACATTGTTGGAAAAATCTCAGTTTGAAAATGATTTCCTTGCACAGCTGAAAATTAAAATTTTGAAAACCAACCTGGTTTGTGATATCCATAGCAATAAACCTTATCTGAATTCGTACCTATGTTTTCAGATTAGCGGACATTTTTTGTACCCAACTTTCAACCAAACATTCTTCTCCGTTATTCTCATACCACAACCTACTTCGAGTGTGGGCTCGAACCAATTGATCAAAACACAAAACTAGAAAAAATTTTCTCTCCTTTTGGGGTGAAAACAAAAATTCTATCTTCTTAATAGAAACTGGTAGAATTGTGATTCAGAAAAAATATATGTAATAATTGCGAATAAATTTTTTTCTATTTTTGGTAGAATAACAATCTCTCAAAGCTGTCTTAATAGCTCTATTGGTGCTATCTATTTACCGGAAGAGAAGGTAGAACCCTTGTTGAGTTGTAGTGATTTATTTCAAATAGAAAAAAAAATCCTACTTAGAATAAAACTAGGGTAGACGGCACACCCTAGTATTCCGACTAGGGTTGCTGCCCCTTCATGTCCATGAGGGGTTTTTGGGCCTCTCTCATATCAGGTCGAATTAGGAGTACTTCTTAGGTCTTTTTGACCTAATACTCTGTAATGTGATCCAACAGGTTTAGTTTTTTTATTTCCCAAAATAAACTTTAATATTTATAGATAAAAAATTATCTCATTTCTATTTTACCCCAGCAAAACTTTGAGGATTTTACCCCTAGTAAAATTTTGACGATTTTGTCCCTAGTAAAGTTTCAAGAAAATATGTTCAATATTTCACAACTCGACATGTTCACTATGACCAAATAGTTTATTTTCATTTTTGGGCTTCAAAACAGTCCAAAAACATAAACTCATTCTTTCAATCATTTTTTAAATAGTCCATATAGGATTGCAAATGGATCATTCCCATTTTCCTTATCATTTCTATTTTTAGAAACCTATATTCATTTCCAAATGAATTTATTTCTCCATTTCAGAGAAAACCAAAATCATTCCTGGATGTTTCTCATTTCTCATTTCATATTCATTTCATTTATGGTTTCAACGAGCTAGCGGATGGAACAATTAAACATATGTAGTTGAGGCTCAAATGATTTATAATTAAGTTTTAAAATTTTTCCTATTAATTATAAACTCATTTACTCATGAAGTCATTCCACTATAGTATCGTGACTGAGCTTTCCCTAACGACATACCATTATAAAAGCAACTGCTTAGTGCTCGTCCAATGACTTTATCATAAGTGTGTTACCCTCATAAGATATCCTTGATCTTTTTGGAATAATATCCATTCTCCTAATATGATCCTATTTTATCGCATGAAAACCATTACATCTTCCTTCATGAAAAGACAATCGCTATCAAATAGAGATCAAGTCTTCCATCACAAAGATAGATGACCTGTGGCCATGTTTACTTTTCATCAACCATCCAATGCCAATGATAGGATATCATTTACCCATGTTTTGGGCTATGAATTCCATTATTGTGAATGAAGTTACATACTAAAAAAATCATACACCCAATGCACTAGCTTTTGGTTCCTTATCTATTTGAACCCAAGCTTTTACTTACATCAAAATGTATGAGTCACGCATAAATAGTCTTCTATCCACTCAAGATTTAGGTATGCCACATTATGAAAGCCACAAGTGAATAAATTAATAAACGAATTCAGTATCTATTACGCTTGGGTTTTGTCCGATGTACTATCAGTCCTGTCAGTCACATCTATGCCTCTATCTTTTGGGAGTATCATTTCTTGCTATAGAGCCTGAAAAGGGGTTGTGGATACAATTGTACGGACATCAGATGCTGGATAGCTTATGTACAGACTTGTTGAAATAGTTCAACAAATTGTTGTAGGTAGAATAGATTGTGGCACCACTCAAGGGATTTCTGTGAGCCCTCAAAAGAGGACACTTTTGAAAAAAAAATTTATCCTCAAAAGAGGACACTTTCGAAAAGAATTTTTATCCAAATATTAACTGGTCATGAATTAGCGAACGTTATATATGGGTCTACGGTGCATTGCAATTCGAAATCAAGATATTGGGCTTGGGCTTTTCGATTGATTCAAAGCTTTTCAAACATAACCAATATCTATTCGAACTCCTTTTACTTGTAGGAGTACATCTTGGATTTTTCGATTATAGTATGGTCGGAGCCCCACTCATAATGACTTGGTTGATTTGGGAGAAGCTGTAGGTGTTATTACGGGGCAATCTATTGGAGAATCGAGAATGCAACTAACATTAAAAATTTTTCATACCGTCGGAGTATTTATAGGGAAACTACAGAACATATACTAGCCTCTTTTAATGGAAAAATCAAATTCAATAGAATTTGGTTCATCCTACACGCACACGTCACTGGCATCCTGCTTTTTTATGTTATTTGGACTTGTATGTAATTATTGAGTGAAAATATTATACATAACGTGACTATTCCACCAAAAAGTTTTCTTTTAGGTCAAAACGATCAATATGTAGAATCAGAACAAGTGATTACTAAGATTCAAGTGGGAACATACACTTTAAATTTGAAAGACAGGGTTCGAAAACATATTTATTTTGACTCAGAAGGGGAAACACACTGGAGTACCAATGTGTACCATTCACTCGAGCTTCTCCCCAATTGGACTTGATAGACAACATATTAGTATTTTAATTGATTTGCTCATTTATGATTAGACTAAATACATGTTTAGGTTTGTCTACTAATAAAAGTTGTTTTTCTGTACTACGATCTGGCCACGTAGTACCGCTTAGTATTAATTAAACATTTAGAAAACCAATGAGAAACATTTGCTTCCATTTTGATATGTGTACAAAAACCATGTGAGGAAAATTATACAAAGTATATTAATGTAATAAATGAATTTGTTTTATTAGCCAATCTGTTAGAAAAAATTACAAGTTTACAAACGAATATACTACACTCAAGGCACCAAATCCAACAGTCTTCCACTTGCCCTAGTAAAGTAAATGAGGAACATTTTGCATTCTCATGCACTCCACGTGTTACTTAAAATTCCTAGCTAGAATAGTCTTGGTAAACGGGTCAGCAAGGTTGTCCTCAGATGCGACCCTGGTTACATCCACGATTTTGTCTGCAACTACCTTCCTTATGATATGATACTTTTGATTAATATGTTTCGTCCTCTTGTAGTTTCTCGTCTCATTGGTATTTGCGATTGCCCACTATTGTCACAATGTAGTGTGATAGCTTTTTCCATACCAGGAAAGACTTTAAGATCTGTGAGGAACTTTCAAAGCCATATTACTTTTTTCGTAGCCTCAGAAGCAACCACATATTCAACCTTCATAATGGAGTCAGAAATACAAGTCTGCTTTACTGTAACACCCCGAACCCGAGACCATCGCCGGTGTCGGACACGAGGGGTTTACAAGCCAAGTTCACTTGTTTTGCCCATCCATTTGACATTTCCAGTCAGGCTGGAAAACTGCATCACTGTTGCCTTAAAAATCATATCTCGAGTTTCAAAACTCGGAAACTGGTTTCGTAAATTTTCCCTGAATTTAGACTCATATATCCATCCATGGATTTATTTCTAGAATTTTTGGTCAGGCCAATTGGTACAGTTTATTAGTTAAAGTCACCCATGTTACAGGGATCGACTGCTCTGACCTTCGCGCGGTATAACTTGAATATCTCTCTGTACAGAGCTTTAATGCTGGTTCCGTTTGTTTCTAATGAAACTAGACTAAAAATAGAATCTGTACATATAAGGTATGTCTCCTAATTCTTTTTGGATAATTTATAGTAAATTTTTAAAGTTGCGACAGGGAACCCAGAAACCGTTCTGGCCCTGTCTCACAATAGCTTTAATATCTCTTAACATGTAACTCCTATGACCATTTCGTTTCTTCCATATGAAAATAGACTCATCAAGGTTCATTTACATAGCTTATTCACTATTTAATTCCATTCCTACGAATTTTGGTGATTTTTCACATTCACGTCACTGCAGCTGGCAGCATCTGTTTTTAAGGTAGGTCTTACCTATTTGGTAGTCTCCATGAACCAACTAGTCTTGCCATACATAGGTTCATATATGATCATTTTAACCATGCCAATGGCTGATCATATGACCAACATTCCCATTTCCAAGCCATAGCCACATCATGACACCAAATATATACATACAGCCCACAATTAGTCTAAGTCGATACTTCACTTTTACGAGCCATTTTCGCATGGCCGTACATATATACATCACAACATATTCAACCAACAAGGGGTAGTCCTATACATGCCATTTCAAAGTTCAACCAAAATTTATACCAAAATAGAGGCGTGGATAGTGTGGATGACTTCGACTTTATTGATCCCGAATCCGATTGCTATCGAGCGAAATCTATAAAACAGAGAGCCAAAGTAACGGGTAAGCATTTTTTATGCTTAGTAAGTCTCAAGGAATATAATCAACTCTAATTACAGCAATACATTCACATAGCCAAATGCATCATTTCATTAATACACATTCTTACTTCACACTTCATCATTATATACTTTCACAAAGTATCAATCAATTCAATAACTGAAATTCATTAGTCGATTGAGCGAATGTTGCTCAAACATGTCGACTTTCCAATGCACATATAACGTACCTTATCCTTTGGGCTTTTCGAGTGTACTAATTGAATTCATTACAGCAACCAACACTCACCTCCAGCCCAAGATTCTTCGAATATAACCGGATATAATCACGTGCACAAATGCCTTCGGTCTTAGCCGGATAGAATAACTCGCATACGAATGCCTTGGTCTTAGCCCGGATATAGCCACTAGCACAATTGCCTTGGGTCTTAACCGGATATAATTTCCAGCATAATTGTCTTGAGGCTTAGCCCGGATATCATTCAATTTCTCATGTACACATACATCAATAATCATTGGACATACATATTTCATTTTCGTTACTAAGGCTCAAACGCACATATATTCACAAGCATATTCGCCTTGGGACTTAGCCCGGTATCATTCAATTTCTCATACACACATAAATCAATAATCATACACATCCATACTTCATCTCACATAATTCAAGTAAGGTCACTTCTTGAGGACTTACCTCGGATGTTGTCGAACGGCTTTTTCGGCTATTCGATCACCTTTTCCTTCCCCTTGTCCAATTGTGGCCCTTTTAGCTCTTGAGCTAATTCAAACAAATTCAATTTATTAAAACCTCATTGTGCTTGCTTATGGCGAATATGACAAGGAGTTTAAATGGTCATATGGCCACTCTTTAGCTTGAATACACAATGGTCATGCACATTTTATACTACATCAAGCAATTCAATACAATTTATTTGAGCATCAAGGAAAAGCCAAGGCCTTCAATAGGCTACCCAAGGCCGAATATTCATGTACATGTTGAGGCCAATTTTGCACTTAATACCTCACAAAAACAGCATGCATTTTACTAGTTAATGCTTTGCACATTGTGGCCCAAAACTTATAATATAGCATCAAGCACTTATATGTGTGCTAGGTCAATTGTGCTTGCAATTTCACAAGCATTCTTCCACATCTTCTTCTTTAAACCAATATATTCATCACTTACTTCATAGCCAAAACATCATGTGCAAACATATATATACAATATGAGCATGGCCGAATTTCAAGGTGTCCATAGCCATCCAAAATACAAATTTTAACTAACATGCAAGAAGCATGAACCATGCTCATGAATGCATCATGGCGAATATGACAATCATGCTCCATTCAACTTCAATCATGGTTAAACACAAAAGAAAACTCAAAATCTTACTCAAGAGTAGACAATCCATCATTGCATGCATCATCATCAAGCTTCACACTTAGCATGCAATGGCTTTATCACCATAACAACTTTGGCCAAATACCATTTCCATGGCATAACAAGGATTTGAGCCATGGCTAACATGCACATCAAATTAGCAACCAAACCATGCATGAAACTCCCAACACAACCTCATACATACCTTAATCTTGATGCAAACTTAGCCAAATCTCCTTCTAGGTCTCTTCCAACCCAAGCATGAAGCAAAAATCCTCCCCCTTTTCCCTTAGTATTTTCGGCCAAGAAGATGAGAAAGGATGAACAAATTTTTCTTTTCTTTCTTTAGGACATTCGGCCAAAGTGTTTAGAATGGATGAACAATTTTTTTTTTTTTAATGCTAGTCTTTATTTTATGACTTCCTACATACACCACTAGCAAAACAGGTTGGAAACATGTTCCCTTGCCCATAACCTTGTCATGGCCGGCCACTCCTCCTTAGGAAGGGGATTATTTGACATGCAACTCCACCTTTTTGTTAACATGTACTAACAAGCCATTTAAAATTAGCCTATCATATTTCACCATGTTTCACTTTGATCCCTATTTAATACTTTCTCATACAAATGGGTAAAATTAGAGAATGAAATTTCCACATATGCATGCACACACATAGTAAGCATAGAATATAACAATTAATTATTTTTATGACTCGGTTTAGTGGTCCCGAAACCACATTCCGGCTAGGGTCTATTTTGGGCTGTCACATTTACACTTCTCCACACAATGGACCCTAGGATAAAAACACAACTTGATCTTAACACGTTTGGAAGTTAGAATCTGTGTATCCAATAGGAGTAAGGTTTCCTCCAGAATACAAAATCATATAATCCCACGTTATTCGTGAAAACTTGAGTATATGCTTAATTATTTGCCAATGCCTTGGCCCTAGATTCGCCTGATATCAACTTACCAACCCCACTGCAAAATAGATATCTGGTTTGTCCATAGCATAGCATACATGAGACATCCTACTATTGAAGCATAAGGAAACTTTCCTGTGCTCTCTCTTTCTTCTGCTGTTTTAGGACAGTCCTTTAAAGAGAGATGAAATCTCGATAATCCCATCTTCAAATTGGTCATTGTATAACGTTCCAATATCTTGACTATGTATGAGGCCTAAGACAGTGCTATCATTTTATTCTTTCGATCTCACGTGATTCGAATAACTAGAACAAAATTAGCTTCTCTCAAATCCTTCATGCTAAACTATTGAGTTAACCACAGTTTAACAAATGAAAATGTTTGTACATCATTCCTAATGAGTAGAATATCATTGGCATATAGAACGAGAAAGACCACCTTCCCTTCCCCTAAACATTTATAAACAAAAGGTTCATGTATGTTTTTTTCAAATCCAAAAGTTTTGATCACTTGATCGAATCTTTGGTTCCATGAGCGGGATGCTTGCTTAAGCCTATATATGGATCTAAACAGTTTGCAAACTTTATGCTCGTTTCCTTTAAATATATATGGGGTAGGTTGCATCATGTAGATGCTCTCTTCAAGATAGCCATTCAAAAACATCCATTTGTCAAATCTCATAATTGAAAGTCACCATAATGGATAGTAATATGCGGATTGACTTGAGCATGCCAATTGGAGAGAAGGTTTCTTCGTAATCGATGCCTTATTTTTTAGTATAACCTTTTGCTACAAGTTTAGTTTTATAAATTTCCACTTTTCAATTCAGATTTCTTTTCCTCTTGTATATCCACTTACACCTTATGGGTTTTATCCCTTTGAGTAAGTCTACTAGTTCGCATACTGAGTTGGAATACATAGAGTCCATCTCAACTTTCATATTTATTTTCGAAAACTTGGAATCAACATTTTACATCGCTTCATCATATGTGAGTGGGTCATCGTCTTCCTGTTTGGTAGAATTAAAGTTAAAAAACCTTCTGCCAGATTGGAAGAACTCAGGCTTTTGGGAGACCCTCCCACTACGATGAGGTTCCCTATGTTGCTTTTCATTTGTAGGTCTACTATTAAGAGTTGGTTCTGGAACTATTTCTGCAGGGTTTTGTATATTTCCTAAAAGTTTCATAAGTACCTTTTTAATTCGAGATTTGAAGTCATCCATGTAACTTTCTTCAAGTAAAGTAGCATGAGTTAAGGTTATAATAGTTTGCTCTTTTGGGTTATAAAACAAGCCGCCCTTTATTCCCTTTGGATATCCTACAAACATGCATACTTTTGTTTGTAAGTCCAACTTCCTAGCATATTTATTCAATACGTGGGTCAGGTATCCCCAAATTAAAAAATGATTAAGATTCGGCTTTTTGCCATGCCAAAATTCGTATGAGGTTTTTTATGCTTCCTTAGTTGGCACATTATTCAGAATATAGCAAGCCTTTTGTATAGCGTATCCCCAAAAAAGAGATTTTTAGCTTTGAATAACTTAACATCAAACATTCCATGTTTGACAATGTTTGATTTCTTCTCTCTACAACGCCATTCTGTTATGGAGTGCTTAACTCTGTTAAATAGGATAAAATCTCATTCTCTATGAGATACCCTAATAACTCATCCAATAAATATTCCTCACCTCGATCATACTAAATTTCCTTTATGGGTAATCCTAGTTGTTTCTCCACTTCCACACGAAACTTTTTGAATTTATCAAAGGTTTCACAATTGCAGTGCATTAGGTGGACATACCCATATCTGAAAAAGCCATCAATAAAGGTTACATAATACTCATAACTACCTCTTGCACTAATGCTCATGGGGCCGTATATGTCAGTGTGCACAACTTCTAGGGGTTTTTCGACCCTCACTTTTTCCGCATTAAAAGATTGCTTAGTCATCTTACCCTTCAAGCAAGATTCACATTTTGGAACATCAACTTTTTTAAGGGAACTTAAGATGTTGTCTTTCACAATTTTAATGATTCTTTCTCGACTAATATGACCAAGTCTCAAATGTCAAAGGTATGCCTCATTAGAGTGAGAAGTTTTAGGTCTTTTATTCAAAATTTCAGTTTCAAACAGTGTGTACATCTTTGGTTTGATAAAATATAGATTATTTGTCATCCATTTATTATAAATAAGATTATGATTTCTAAATATTGCAATTCTTTTATTAAAAGTCACGGTCAAGTCGTCTTTATATAAACATGAAACAGAAATTAAGTTTCTTTTGAAACTTGGTACACAAAAATTTTTTTTTAAAATAATCTTTCTAAAATTATCAAAATAAAGATGTACGTATCCCACTGCTTCAGCTACCACACTTGTATCGTTATCAGTCCGCAACCATAAGCTCTTATCTCTAAGATCTTTTGTCTCATCGAACCCATTCAAAGAAACACAAATATGATTAGTGGCTTCCGAATCAAGGACCCAATGGTCTATTGAGTCCTCCACTAAACAATTTTCTATCATCATGAGTTTCATACCTTTTGCCTTTGGTAGCATGTATTCTTTCCACACTTTATAATTTGCCTTAAAGTGTCATTTCTTGCTGTAGAAGAAGCATTTAGACTTAGATAAGTCTTTTGGCTTTCTGGTTCTCTTCCTTTCCACTTGTAGTGGCCTAGAGACCTTAGCCTTATCTTTATTAGTGCACTTTCTCTTCCCTTTTGAGGAAAAAGTGACGACTATATTCACTTCTACTCTTTGAATCGCCTAACCGTTGTTCAACATCAACTCATGTAATTTATTTCCTTCATGAGTTGTGTAAGCATCAGGTTTTGGTTGTCAAGGTTATATGTGGCTCGAATACTAGAAAAATCATTAAAAAATCTTTTGAACTCTATCTCAATTTGGGTGTTTTGGTCCAACTTGGCCTCATTGTTTGCGACCTCGGCAAGTAGCCCATAAGAGTGATCATATGGTCTTTGACTGGAGTGTTGGGTTTTTGCTGGGCATTTATTAAGCTAGTTATAATAGACTGTCGAGCCAAGGAAGCTTGGCCTCCAAACATGTCTTCTAGCTTATATAGAATTGCTTTATCAGTCTTACAGCTTTCCAGTTGTTTATATAGAGTGTTGTTCATGCTTGCCAGCATATAGCAATGACCTATCTCATCAAACACTTCCCAGCATTTTCTAGTCTCAGTTTGAGTGGTTGGAGGGAGCTTAGTATCAAGAATTGTTTTAAGTTTCTCACAGCTCAGGAAAATTATCAGGTTCTTTTTCCATTCATTATAGTTATTTCCTTTTAGTTTGTCAGTGAGTATGTTCAATAAGTGAGTTGGTGCCATTTTTGAACTGAAAATAAAAATAATTATATATTAATATCTTTGTATTAAGCAAATGTTTGAAAACCTTTTGCAACATTACGACATGCATTAAGATGATGCATGGGTCTTACATTAAACCTTGAAAACATTTTGTAAGTCATTGCAATGATAATTCCCACACCCATTGAATTAAACCATCATTGGGTGATCATGATAAACTAATAAGAATATTGTAACACCCCTAACCTGGCCTAGACGTTATGGCCGAATCTGGTGATGTCACAAGGTAAGGTTTTTGAAAACATAGTCGTCTCGTCAAATCATTCTGGTTTCAAAATTCATATTCATTTATATCTATTTTTGAAAGCATTTGTTTAGTTTATTTATTTGCCCAAATGTAAATACAACGTTAGTCATAAAACGTTTAATTTGGTAATCCCGTTCGTATTTTCAAAAAACCGTTGTTTTAGTAGAACCTACATAAGATCATGTCAATATACAAATTTCATCACAATTGACACCGATTCATCCATAGAAAGAACATTATATGCATTCATCAAAATGAATAATAGCCATTATTCCAGGCTTGATACAAAGTGAAGGGCCTTTGACTTAAGCCAAAAATACATGAATAATTCTCTTAATACAACATCCTAGTCTACCCCTATACATGCCACCTTAAAAAATATAAATCAAACTATACCGAGTGCTGCGGCTGATAGTGTGATCAATATCTCTGACTTTTTGGGATCCTTAAGCTAGCCTGTCGATACTAAAAGAAGAAGGAAAGGAAAAAGAGTAGGCATAAAGCTTAGTAAGTTGTATATAAATAAATATACAAAAACAATCCCACCATTTTCCATCATGCTTATAGCTCAAAGGTAAAGATAACTTAACTTACTCATTATCATCTACTCGAGTCTCATTTTCTAAATTAAGCTCGTTACTCATGCTTATCATATAGGTACCTATAACACTCACACATGATCATCCTTTCTTTATCAAAATTGAACTATAACTTTCACCATTGAACCATTTGGAATACTACTGGAAATTCTATGAACCTCCAACATGGGATAAATTACCGATGCCATGTCACAGACATGGTCTTACACTGGCTCTCATATATGCATGGTGATGCATGTCCCAGACATGTCTTACACTAGCACAACTCTTAGCCAATACGTGTCCCATACACATCTTACACTGGCTATCTCTGTCGAGGCCGATGCATGTCCCAGACATGGTCTTACACTGGCGCACAAATCACCCAATGTCTTGGCACGAATATCCAGTTCATATCCTAAGGTTTCAACGATATATTTCTACTCTCTCAAAGATTACAAGGCATTCTCAATTTATAACTTAACAGCTCGTATAATATCAATTCAATGACAATATGAATATAAGTATTAACAGTATAGTTGTATCATTTACGTACAACTTACCTCGGTTTACAAAAAGTTCTTGACTAGTCGGCTTATTCGGATTGCTTGGGTTTGCCCCAGTCTAGGATCGGTTTTTGCAAATCTTGATCTATACTAACAACATGCATCCATTTAGTCACTAGACACAATTAGGCATTCATAAATTCACAAATTTGGTAAAATGACCATTTTGCCCCTAGACATTGGCAAAATGACCATTTTACCCCTATGCCCGAAAATCAATTTTTATCGAATTTTTTCAAGCCTAGCTAAACTCTTTTTACTACTAGAGCAATCCCAAATTCTTACTATTTCACACACTAACCACCTATTTTGCAACTTGTGCAAAATAGTCTATTTAGGTGTTTTCATGCTAACATCTTTCACAAAAGTTGTTTATAACACAACTAGGACTCATATTCTTCCATAAAAAAACTCAGCATATATCACAAATACATCCATGGAAAAATCCTAAACTCTTGACTATTTTGTAAGATATCACCCTCATCTGAAAGCTCCTGCTTCAAGGGTCTCAAAAATGCAAAAATCATTAAGAGAAACTATCAAAATAACTTACTTATGAGTGCTTCAAGTTGCTGAAATTTCAAGCTCTTAAACTCCAAATATTTGCTGATATTTTCTGCTAAGAAGGGAGAAAAGATGATAGCTCTTTCCTTCTTTTTCTTTTTTCTTTTATTAAAAATAAAACTAGTCAAAATTGGTGACCTAAGCTTCACCTAACTTTGACAATTTTGTCTCCCCTCACTCCATGGCCGGCTAACACTATTAAAAAGGGTGCAATTACCCTTTAAAAGCTTTCAAATTTTATTCTCTAGCTATTTAACACATTTGGGTACTAAAATGTAACTTTTGCCTTTTATACGATTTAGTCATTTTTTGAAATTGGACTAGAAGTCGCTGAAATTAACTTACCAAAATTTACATGCACTTATATAATCGTACCATAACCTCATAAAAATAATAAAAATAATTTTTTAACTTCGAATTTGTGGTCCCGAGACCACTGTTCTAACTAGACCCTAAATCGGGTTATTACATTTCTCCCCCATTAGGGATTTTAGTCCTCAAAAATCTTACCAGTGAATAAGTTTGGATACTGCTCTCTTAGAGACTCCTCGGGTTTCCATGTGGCTTCCTTGATTCCATGTCTATGCCAAAAAACCTTCACAAATGGTATATTCTTATTCTTTAACTATTTGACCTCTTGAGCTAAGATCTTAACTGGTTCTTCACCATAAGTCATATCTGGAAGAATCTCAACTTCAGTTGGTGTAATTACATGCGAAGGGTCTGATCTGTACCGACGTAGCATGGACACATGAAATACGTTGTGAATCTTTTCTAACTCTAGCGACAAACCCAAACAGTAAGCAATAGGCACTACTCTTTTGATAACCTCATAAGGTCCTATAAAACGATGACTCAACTTGCCTTTCTACCAAATCTGAGGACTTTCCTCTACGGAGAAACTTTCAAAAGTACCTTATCCCCGACTTCAAATTTAATCTCCCATCGTTTCAAATCTACATAAGATTTTTGTCTATCCGAGGCAGCTTTCAAAAGTTACGAATCACCTTAACTTTTTCCTTAGCCTCTTTGATCAAATCAACCCCGTGAATCTGACTCTCTCTCAACTCAGTCCAGAATAAGGGCGTTCAGCACTTTCTGTAACACCCCAAACCCGGCCCAGACGTTATGGCCAGATCTGACGTGTCACATGGACTTACGACTTAGTATGAATTCGTTGGTTTAAGTGATTGGGGTGGTCTTTGTAAAAACAGCGATTGAATGAAAAGCCGGTTTATCAATCTTTAGGCTATCCATTTGTTGTGCTTGTTGAGTCTTGAAAACGTTCATTAATTTTGAAAACCCGCGCAGCCTAACACTAGTAGTTTCATCATAGTATAAATATAATCAGAAAATAAAACCATAGCGGAAAAAAGAAATTTAAATAGCGGCCTTATTACAACTTAAAACCCAAAATTAAATCAGAATATAAAAATAATAAAAATAAACTAACTTGGAAAAACCAACTTTGCAAATGATGTGGCCACCCCGAATCCCTCATGGCTCCAAGCCCACTATGGTTGGGGATTTCCTGCAGAGATGAAAATAAAGGGTGAGTTCGGTAAACTCAGTGTGTAACATAACCCAACCATAGCCCAAAACAGATCAAACCTCAGAGTCAGACTTATTTGGGCCTTGGCCCAGTATAGAAATCAGAATGAAACCCATAGGCCCATAGCAAATACAAAACAAATATATCATGAATGCAGAAGTCCCAACCCAGAGCCATCCATAACACCCCCGTACCAGCCTTACACCATGTGGGGAGATTACTCGACCCACCCAACCGCTACACACTATAGAAATTGTAGCGAGGCTGCCAGATATTGTGACGAAGTCACCAGATACAGATATTGTGGCTAGGCCACCAGAACAGATATATATATATATATATATATATATATATATATATATATATGTGTGAAGCCACCAGATTGCAAAAGAGGTCAAGTGATATTGTGACGAAGTCACCAGAACAGATATATGTGGCGAGGCCACCAGATTGCAGCGAGGCTACCAGAACGCTTCCTCCATCAATATAAACCTATTTCGCATGCAACAGAAATAATATGTCATGGCATACGTATACAGAAACAAAACATCATGTTTTTCAGGAAAAAAATAACCCTAGGGGTAAAATCGTAATTTCGCATGCATAAGGGTATTTCAGTAATTATTACCTATTGCTAAGGTTTCATGCTCATTCTAACGTTTACCAAGTAATTAGAAGTACTTACCTCGTCTTTTTACCAAAGTAGGCCCGTTGGCCCATTGGCCCATTTTTGGCCCATAAGCCCAAAAATACCGTTTTGCACGAAAATGCACACTCTGCACTCTAATCATCCAAATGCACCATATTCATTAACAACTGTCTCACGAGCGCTCGCACGCTCGTGAGTTCACAAAATACCAACGTTTCGGTATTTCGGCTTTTACCGATTCAGTCTAAAGGAGGGTGTCGTTTACACACCTGGTTGATGACGATTGATGACGATATCTCCCACGCGATAATCCTACAATCTATCACTAATACATTAGACTTACGAATTAATGGTAACTAACATAAATCCACTTCAACTAACTCAATCATCACACAAGTTAGTCATTTACGCACGAGGGGCAAAATAGTCATTTTACACTACAGGGGTAAATCGGTAGTCCTACCCTATAGGGATATTTTAGTAATTCTACAACTTATCCACTTGGGCCTATGGACCCATTGGGACAACATGGCCCATTTCAGCCTATCGTGGCCCGAAATAGCCGTCTTACTGCTAGAGTAATGAGAAATACACACCTGTTAGGAGACTGCAGTTAATCCGCGCTCCAAACACTCTTAGCTGACGCCCAACCCAAACGAGCACGTCACAAAGTGAAAGGGATCAGCCAAGAAGGGTATGCCTACTCTCCTCATGGTTTGCTCTATTTAAAGCCAACTCTCCATCTACTCTTATGTTAGCTTCCCGATGTGGGATCCCTCCATCACCAGAGTTTAAAACCAACACCAACTCTTGCCGTTCCAACATAGCAAAATAATCAACCTTTACGTGCCAAGGGATTCGAACCAAAGTCCTCTCACATGCCAACTCACGCCACCACCACTAGGCCATCAACTCATTTCTGTCAAAAATCCAACATATTAAACTTTAAAGCGCACCTACTTGCTTCCAGATTTATTGAAATGAAAAACCAAAATATATTGCAAGAGCCAAGACTTGAACCTTGGACCCTTTTCTTCTTCTATGGCGTCACTTCCTTGTCCCCTAAGTGGCGCCACCTTGCCACTACACCACACTCCTTTTTGTGTCATCTTTTACCCCTTTACTCTTAAAAGCCCAAATGCCAATTGCATCACCTGTTCATAAAATTAAAATTCCGAAGACTACCACGGATTTAACTTAAGTTTGGGCCTTCCAAAGGCCCACTAACCTACTAAAATATATATTTTAACCAACCAGAACACACACAAATTTTAAAAATCACAGAAACACAGAAAACTTGAAAATTGGGGCGTTACACTTTCGCCCATACAAAGCCTCATAAGGCACCATTTTCAGACTCGACTGATAGCTGCTGTTATAGGCGAATTCAACCAATGGTAAGTATTTTTCCCAACTTCATTGGAATTCAAGAACACAACATCTCAACATGTCCTCTAAGATCTGTATTACTCTTTCTGACTGTCCATCAATCTTGGATGAAAAGCCGTGCTAAAACTCAACTTGGTTCCTAAAGCCTCTTGCAATCTCTTCCAAAATCTCAAGGTGAATCTCAGGTCTCTATCTGAAACAACCGACAACGGTACACAATGTAGTCTCACAACTTCGAAAGCATACAAGTCAGCTAATTTCTCAAGGGAGTAGTCGGTACGCACTGGTATGAAGTGGGCTGACTTAGTGAGTCTATCGATAATAACCCATACAACATCTCTCTTTTTCGGGGTTTGAGGCAAATTGGTCATGAAACCCATGGTGATACGATCCCATTTCCACTCTGGAACCATAATAGGTTGAAGTAGCCCAAAAGGTACTTGGTGTTAAGCTTTTACTTGCTGACACACTAAACACTTGGAAACAAACTCTGAAATATCTCTTTTCATTCCCGACCACCAATACATTTTCTTCAGGTCGTTATACATTTTTACACTGCCCGGATGGACGGACAAACTACCACTATGTGCCTCTTGTAAAATCTTCTGAATGAGCTCACTATTTTTAGGTACATAAACTCTACCTTTGAACATTAAACATCTGTCGGTACCAATCTGAAAATCTGATTCAACACCTGACTCACACTGACTTTTCTGAGCTTGCAACTTCTCATCACTTTTCTGAGCTTCTCGGATCTCATGAAGAAAAGTTAGCCTAACTCTTAGCTCTGCTAGGATCGAACCATCATTAGATACAGTCAACTGAGAGTTCAAAGCTCTCAAAGCAAACAATGACTTTCTACTCAAAGAGTCGTTGACTACGTTCACCTTTCCTGGATGGTAGTCAATGATCAACTCATAATCTTTTATTAGCTCTAACCATCGTCATTGCCTCAGATTCAACTCTTTCTGAGTCATTAAATACTTTAGACTCTTGTGATCAGTAAATACTCAGAATCTCTCACCATACAAATGGTGTCGCCAAATCTTCAGTCCGAACACTACAGCTGCTAACTCTAAATCATGGGTCGAATAATTCCTCTTATGAGGTTTTAGCTGTCTCGGGGTATAGGCTATAACCTTGCCTTCTTGCATTAGCACACACCCTAAACCGTTTAGGGAGGTGTCACTAAAAACTACAAATTCCTTGCCCGACTCAGGTTGCACCAAAATTAGGCCTTTGGTCAACAAAGCCTTTAATTTCCCGAAGCTCTGTTGGCACTCTTCTGTCCATTCAAACTTGACATATTTCTCCAGTAGCCTTGTAATCGATGTAGCTATCATGGAGAATCCATTTACAATTCGTCTATAGTTTCCCGCTAGCCCCAGAAAACTACAAACCTCTATCACATTCCTCGTGGTTTCCACTCCACAATGGCGGGGATCTTATTTGGATCAAATCAGATTCCATCACCCGACACTATATGTCCTAGAAACCCGACCTCTTTGAGCCAAAAATCGCTCTTACTAAACTTGTCATAAAGTTGCTTATCCCTCAAGATCTGCTACATAGTTCTCAAATGCTCCGCATGCTCATTTTCGTTACGCGAATAAACCAATATGTCATCAATAAAAACGATGATAAACCTATCCAAAAACGGTTGGAAGATGCGGTTCATCAAGTCCATAAATACCGCTGGGGCATTTGTCAATCCAAAACGCATAACAAAAAACTCGTAATGCCCATATCTCGTCTGAAAAACAGTCTTCGGCACCTCTTGTTCTTTAACTCTTAACTGGTAGTAACCCGACCTCAAATCTATTTTATAAAATACAGTGGCTCCTCTCAGTTGATCAAAGAGATCATCAATCCTTGGAAGGGATCGTTCTTTACCGTTACTTTGTTAAGTTTTCTATAGTCGATACATAACCTCATTGACCCGTCTTTCTTTTTCACAAAAAGCACTGGAGCACCCCATGGTGAGTAACTCGGTCTAGCAAATCCTTTATCTGTTAATTCTTGCAACTTTACCTTTAACTCGGTAGGGGCCATTCTATAAGGTGCAATCGAGATTGGTGTTGTACCAGGAGCTAACTCGAAACCAAACTCAACCTCTCTCTCTAGGGGTAACCCTGGTAACTCCTCCGGAAAGACATCCATAAACTCACAAACCACTGGTACTGACTCAATCTTCGAGTCAGACACTTGAGTATTCAGCACAAAAGCTAGATAAGCTTCATAACCTTTTCTTAAATATCTTTCAGCTGCCAAAGATGATATTACTACAGACAAGTTATCTGACTTATCTGGCCGAACTCGAAGAACATTTCCATTCTCACATCTTAACTGAATTACTTTTCTCCCACAGTCTACTACAACGCCATGGGAGGTCAACCAATCCATCCCAAGAATTACATCGAATTCATTAAATGACAATAACATCAAGTTGGCCGAAAAACAGTGGCCTCTAATCATCAAAGAACAATTTCTACATGCTTGGTCCACTAATACATGCTTACCTAACGGGTTAGACACTTTTATTACAAATTTGGTGGACTCTACTAGCATGTTTATACGAGGTATTAATTCCATACATATTTAAGAGTGGGTAGATCCCGGGTCAATTAAAGCGACAATAGTTATATCGTGAATAGAAAAGGTACCCATGATCACGTCTGGAAACTCTGCCTCTTCTCGGGCTCTGTACCATAGGTCCTCGCTGGCACTTTGCCTTTAGACCTCATCGTGGCATCTCTCGGGGCACCTCTACTACTAGTCCCACTCCTAGAGTTCCTTTGAGGCCTACCCCTCAAGGGAGCACTGCTTGCTTTCACATCTTGTTTTCCCCCTCTCTCATCCATCTCAGGACATTCGCGGATAAAGTGGTCAAGTGACCCACACTTGAAACAGCCGCTCTCATTTACCCAACATTCGCCCAAGTGATGTCTTCCACATTGCCAACACTCTAGCCTATTTGGCCGAGCAGTACCGACACTTGCAACTGAAGTAGTTTGGGCTTTAGATGCCATGTTCTGTTGATTCTTATTCCTTCGTGAAAATCCCAATAAAGTGTTCGATCGGGTATAATTTCTTTAGACCTCTTGGAGGAGGACTGATGCGTCTTCCCCATCTGTCTTCTCTTGAAATCTCATGACTCGATGGCTACCTTCCTCTTCTCCTTCACCAGCTCTTCTGCTTTACATGCTGTCTCAATGAGCACCACAAATTCTCTTAACTCTAGGATGCCCACAAACACTCGAATGTCTTCATTGAGGCCATCCTCAAACCTCTTACACATAATAGCTTCAGTGGATACGTATTCTCGCGCATATTTCCTGAGCTTTACAAACTCACGCTCATATTCTATCACAGTCTTATTACCTTACTTCAACTCTAGAAATTTCTTCCTTTTTTGGTCCATGAACCTATGGCTAATGTACTTCTTTCGGAACTCTCCTTGGAAGAATTCCCAAGTTACTCTTTCCCTCGGTACCACAGACACAAGAGTATTCCACCACTGATAAGTTGAGTCTCGTAAAAGTGACACTGCACACTTTACGCACTCTTCAGGCTGCAAGACAGTTCATTGAATACCCTCATGGTATTTTCTAGCCAAAACTCCGCTCTCTCTGGGTCATCATCTACACTAGCCTGAAATTCCTCGGCCCTTTGCTTTCAGATCTTGTCTATTGGAGGCTTCTCTCATTTGAACATGTCCGTACCTTGCAGAGCCATCAGGGCATACTGAGGAATTGGGGGAGGTAGGGGAGGTGGAGTGTTCGGGTTCACACGAACGAACTCCGTACACCAAGCATCCATCATTCGGAGGTAGGCTTCCCTAGCCTTTCCACCTTGGCCGATACTTAAGGGCTCACTCTCTACCAGCGCGGTCCCTTTTGTGGGAACCTACGCATTACTTTCTACGTCATCTGCTGTGGTTCTATCAGGATCCATTTACTATGTAAGAAAAACACAATTTATAATTGTCAGGAATCGTCACACTATCAATATGCATATACGTGGCATGTATAGCTAAACTCGTACTCTAGCTAGTTTAGTCCTAAAATCTACTAAACCATGCTCTGATACCACCAAATGTAACAACCCTCGCCAGTATACGATGCTAGGATAGGGTTCGTGATACTACCTGACTTAAACTCAACCAACTGTATAAAACTGGGCCGTGAAATCTCAAAAAATTTTGAAACTTCTCTTTGCACAAGCAATCTGTCTCATATACGGGTTTACGAGTCCCAAAATATACATCTGGAGTGGTTCAGAATCCAACCGAGAACTCATGAAAAACTTAGAAAATTTCATGCATCAAGGCTCCACACACTCGTGTGGGTATAGAACACATGACCGTGTGCTAGGGACACGCCCATGTCCCAAATCTGTGTCTGAAAACCTGGGAATTCTGTCAAAACCACACGGCCCAAGAACACGCCCGTGTCCTATAACCGTGTCCTTGCCACGATTAAGACACATGGTCGTGTCTCTTGTCCGTGTACTACTAGCATGCATACTGACTTTATGACACGGCCTGGGCACACGCCCGTGTGGCCTACTCGTGTACTAAAATGACTTTAAAGTTTTAAGTGCAGGGGACGCACGACCATAACACACACTCATGGGTGTGAGCCTTGTGTCACACTTGGCCTAGACACACGCCCATGTGTCTCACCTGTGTGGACAAACTAGGTTATTTCCCAAGCCATTTTGTCACCCATTTTGCACAACCTATATAAGATCATGTCAATATACAAATCTCATCACAATGGGCATCGATTCATCCATAGAAAGAACATTATATGCATTCATCAAAATGAATAATAGCCATTATTCCAAGCTTAATACAAAGTGAAGGGCCTTTGACTTAAGCCAAAAATACATGAATAATTCTCTTAATACAACATCCTAGTCTACCCCTATACATGCCACCTTAAAAAATATAAATCAAGCTATACCGAGTGCTACGGCTGATAATGTGATAGATATCTCTGACTTTTTGGGATCCTTAAGCTAGACTGGAAATACTGAAAGAGGAGGGAAAGGAAAAAAAGTAAGCATAAAGCTTAGTAAGTTGCATATAAATAAATATACAACAACAATCCCACCATTTGCCATCATGCTTATAGCTCAAAGCTAAACATAACTTAACTTACTCATTATCATCTACTCGAGTTCTATTTTCTAAATTAAGCTCATTACTCATGCTTATCATATAGGTACCTATAACACTCACCATATGATCATCCTTTCCTTATCAAAATTAGACTATAACTATCACCATTACCATTTGGAATACTACTGGATATTCTATGAACCTTCAACATGGGATAAATTACCGATGCCATGTCTCAGACATGGTCTTTCACTGGCTTTCATATATGCGTGCTGATGCATGTCCTAGACATGTCTTATACTAGCACAACTCTTAGCCGATGCGCGTCCCAGACACGTCTTACACTGGCTATCTCTGTTGAGGCCGATGCATGTCCTAGACATGTCTTACTCTAGCACTCATCTTTGTGCCGATGCCATGTCCCAGACATGGCCTTACACTGGCTCTCATAATGTGGCTGAAGCATGTCCCAGACATGTCTTACACTGGCGCACAAATCACCTAATGTCTTGGCACGAATATCCAGTTCATATCCTAAGGTTTCAACGGGATATTTCTACATCTCAAAGATTACAAGGCATTCTCAATTTATAACTTAACAACTCGTACAATATCAATTCAATGAAAATATAAATACAAGTATTAACATTATAGTTGTATCATTTACATACAACTTACCTCGGTTTACAAAAAGTTCTTAACTAGTCGGCTTATTCGGATTGCTTGGCTTTCCCTAGTTTAGGCTCGATTTTGGAAAACCTTGATCTATACTAACAATATGCATCCACTTAGTCACTAAACACAATTAGGCATTCATAAATTCACAAATTTGGTAAAATGACCATTTTGCCCTTAGACCTTGGCAAAATGACCATTTTACCCCTATGCCCAAAAATCTATTTTTATCGAATTTCTTCGTATTTCAAGCCTAGCTAAACTATTTTTACTATTAGAGCAATCCCAAATTCTTACTATTTCACACACTAACCACCTATTTTGCAACTTGTGCAAAATAGTCCATTTAGGTGTTTTCATGCTAACATCTTTCACAAAAGCTGTTTATAACACAACTAGGACTCATATTCTTCCATAAAAACAAATCAGCATATATCACAAATACATCAATGGCAAAATCCTAAACTCTTGACTATTTTGTAAGATATCACCCTCATTTGAAAGCTTCTGCTTCAAAGGTCTCAAAAATGCAAAAATCATTAAGAGAAACTATCAAAATAACTTACTTATGAGTGCTTCAAGTTGTTGAAATTTCAAGCTCTTAAACCCTAAATATTTACTGATATTTTCGGCTAAGAAGGGAGAAAAGATGATAGCTCTTTCCTTCTTTTTCTTTTTCTTTTATTAAAAATGAAACTAGTCAGGTGACTTAAGCTTCACCTAACTTTGACAATTTTGTCTCCCCTCGCTCCATGGCCGGCTAACACTATTAAAAAAGTGTAATTACCCTTTAAAAGCCCTCAAATTTGATTCTCTAGCTATTTATCACATTTGGGTCGAGGCATTAAATTATTGGATCAGTATTTATGGGCTATAAAATCTACACGAATTATCCAATAATGATAATAAGATACTATTTTCTGTTCAATCCGATGTCATTACTGTTTGATATGAATTTGAATATGAAGTGGTTAATTCTACATGATGCTATTGTAAATTATAGGCGAAAGTATGTTATACTGTAAAAGTCAGATGATGAAATGACTTGTTTAAATCAGAGATGATTGAACTAATTGTCTATTGTGATATTGAACATGCCAATATAGACATATGTCGGAAAGGGGTCATGATACTTACTTCGCTTTTGTATTGAATACTAAAGTATTCAAGTTAAAGTTTAAATTAGTGACAATGGTGCGAGAGAATTCTGATGTGTTTCTAGAAAGGTTACCTGAACTACTATTAATTGAAGAAGTTGAATCAGCTATAAACCTTGTGACTGAGATGATAGTAAAAAGTATATTTGAAGTCAGAAATTTTTTGAAGTTAGTTGGGTACTACCAGGAATTGAAAGAAGGATTTTGAATGATATGGTTACTATAGAAAATATGGAACCGGAATGATCTGATAGATGTTAGCAAGATTCTAATTAGTTGAAAGTTCAGTTAACTGAAGTATTAGTTCTGGTTCAGTCTGAAATGCAGTAAAGAAACTTATGATTTATAGGGATAGTAATGTTTTGATACAAGAAAGTGAACTACGGGTTTATGTTTTCAGAAATGTAATAATGAGTTACCGATTATATGTAGGTAGTATACGAATGACTTCTGGATAAAAATGTCTGATTGGATTTGAATTGAAATGATGTTTTTTCTGGATTTCTTTTCTCTGAAGAATCATTGAGGTCTTCAATATTTTTCTTATGAATTTTGTTCTCAGTCTTTTGATATACTATCGTGATCCAGATTTCTATGTCTGGGACTTTTTCATGTTGGATATATATATTCTGGATTTCTCCATTATGGGTTTCTTTATTCTGGATTCCCTTATCTTGAGTTTCTCTATTTTGGACTTTTCTAAATTTTGTGTAAGGATTTGACAACGGCAAAAGCAAAGGTGACGAAGTTGCGAATTCAATTGGTATGAGGGACCTCTATGAGTATTTAATTTGTATGAATTATTTATTTAAAAGATTTCATGTGGCAAATATGTCATGTAACACCCCAAACCCAGTCCAGACGTTATGGCCAGATCTGACGTGTCACATGGACTTACGACTTAGTATGCATTCGCTGGTTTAAGTGATTAGAGTGGTCTTTGTAAAAACAGCGGTTGAATGAAAAACCGATTTATCAATCTTTAGGCTATCCATTTGTTGTGCTTGTTGATTCTTTAAAACCTTCATTAATTTTGAAAACTCACAGCACTAACACTAGCGCTTTAGTCATAGTATAAATATAATCGAAAATAAAACCATAGCGGAAAAAAAATTTAAATAACGGCCTTATTACAACTTAAAACCCAAAATTAAATCAGATTATAAAAATAATAAAATAAACTAACTTAGAAAACCAACTTTGCGGATGATGTGGCCACTCAATCCTCACAGTCCAAGCCCACTATGGTTGGGGATTTCTGCAGAGATGAAAATAAAGGGTGAGTTCGGTAAACTCAGTGTGTAACATAACCCAACCATAGCCCAAAACAGATTAAACCTCAAAGTCAGGCTTATTTGGGCCTTGGCCCAGTACAGAAATCAGAATAAAACCCATAGGCCCATAGCAAATACAGAACAAATATATCATGAATGTAAAATTCCCAATCCAGAGCCATCCATAACACCCCCGTACCAGCCTTACACCATGTGGGTAAATTCCCAATCCAGAGCCATCCATAACACCCCCGTACCAGCCTTACACCATGTGGGGAGACTACTCGACCCACCCAACCGCTACACACCACAGAAATTGCAGCGAGGCTGCCAGATATTGTGACGAAGTCACCAGATATAGATATTGTGGCTAGGCCTCCAAAATAGATATATGTATGTGGCGAAGCCACCAGATTGCAAATGAGGTCGCGATATTGTGACGAAGTCACCGTAACGTATATATGTGGCGAGGCCTCCAGATTGCAAATGAGGTCGCCGTAACACTTCCTCCATCAATATAAACCCATCCCCATGCAATGTAAATAATATGTCATGGCATACGATACGTAAATGAATATCATGCTTTTGAAAAAAATAACCCTAGGGGTAAAATCTTAATTTCCCATGCATAAGGGTATTTCAGTAATTATTACCTATTGCTAAGGTTTCATGCTCATTCTAACGTTTACCAAGTAATCAGAAGTACTTACCTCGTCTTTTTATAAAAGTGGGCTTGTTGGCCCATTGGCCCGTTTTCGGCCCATTAAGCCCAAAAATACCGTTGTGCACGATAATGCACACTCTGCACTCTAATCATCCAAATGCACCATATTCATTAATAATCGTTTCACGGCTTTCGCGACGTCATGAAGTTCACAAATATCAACGTTTCGGTATTTCGACTTTTACCGATTCAGTCTAAGAGATAGTGTCGTTTACACACCTGGTTGATGACGATTGATGACGATATCTCCCACGCGATAATCCTACAATCTATCACTAACACATTAGACTTACGAATTAATGATAACTAACATAAATCCACGTCAACTAACCCAATCATCACACAAGTTAGTCATTTACGCATGAGGGGCAAAATAGTCATTTTACCCTCCAGGGGTAAATCGACAGTCCTACCCTGCAGGGGTATTTTAGTAATTCTACAACTTATCCACTTAGGCTTACGGACCCATTGGGACCACATGGCCCATTTCAGCCCATCGCAGCCCGAAATAGCCGTCCTACTACTAGAGTAATGAGAAATAAACACCTGTTAGGAGACTGCAGTTAATCCGCGCTCCAAACACTCTTAGCTAACACCCAACCCAAACTAGCACGTCACAAAATGAAAGGGATCAGCCAAAAAGGGTATGCCTACTCTCCTCATGGTTTGCTCTATTTAAAGCCAGCTCTCCATCTACTCTTATGTTAGCTTCCCGATGTGGGATCCCTTCATCACCAGAGTTTAAAACCAACACCAACTCTTGCCGTCCCAACATAGCAAAATAATCAACCTTTGTGTGCCAAGGGATTCGAACCAAAGTCCTCTCACATGCCAACTCATGCCACCACCACTAGGCCATCAACTCATTTGTGTCATAAATCCAACACATTAAACTTTAAAGTGCACCTACTTGCTTCCAGATTTATTGAAAAGAAAAACCAAAATATATTGCAAGAGCCAAGACTTGAACCTTTGACCCCTTGCTTCCTCTATGGTGCCACTTCCTTGTCCCTTAAGTGGTGCCACCTTGCCACTACACCACACTCCTTTTTGTGTCATCTTTTACCCCTTTACTCTTAAAAGCCCAAACGCCAATTGCATCACCTGTTCATAAAATTAAAATTCCGAAGACTACCACGATTTAACTTAAGTTTGGGCTTTCCAAAGTCCCACTAACCTACTAAAATATATATTTAACCAACCAGAACACACACAAATTTTAAAAATCACAGAAACACAGAAAACCCAAAAATTGGGGTGTTACATGTCAAGATCAGTCTTCTCAAGTTTGATAATAGAATTTCTATGAGTTTCGAATTGGAATTATCAAAATATGGGTTTCTGAAACCGTCAAAATTATGGTATATCAGTTTCTATTATTTCTGATTAAGATATATAGTTTATATTCTGAATATAGAACAAGTACAAGGAGTTCTAAGCACGTGATAACAGTTTACAGCACTGCATGAAGCTCTGTATGATTGAAAATGTAGAACTTCCCAGTATCTGATTGATTATAGTGAGAAAATGAATATGCAAAGCTGTTTGATTTGTGAGACTGAAGAAAAGAATAAGAGATTGAAATAGACTGAAACCAGTTTTAACAGACGGAAATTATGTGTATCGAGTATTCTGTCAGTGATGAGGTATTTATTAAGTTACATATTGAAAGAAATTTTGAGATCTAATTGAAAAAGAGAAGTTGAGTTCTCGTTCTGTTTGGGTACTTGAAATTATAGAAAGAGTTGCCCGGGTAATATATTGATTGGTTTCACCTCTGAAGCTACAAAAAATTTGTGATGCTCAGAAAATGTAGGTCAAATCTCTTATATGTTAGCTTGACAAGGGATACTGAAATTTAAATTGATTCATTGTATGAAGAAGAAGAACTGATTGAGATACTAGATTGCAATGTGAAGTTATAATACTGATGAAGCAATATGGGAACCGAAAGAAACAGTGAGATTTCTGTACCCCCACCTCTTTTCTGGAAAATTTCGAAGACGAAATTTATTAAAGGGGGAGAATTGTAAAGACCCAAATTTTACAGTTATCGAAAAATGCATTTTCGGGTCTCCTTTTTTGAAAAATGGATTCGTAAATTTTTATTAAAAATATTTACAAAGTTAAGTGAGTGATTAATTTAAAGTTTAATAAAGTGAATTAACTTAAATTAAGAATAATTAGATAAAAGGATTAAATTGAATGAAGAGTGAAAGTTTAATTATAGAATAAAGAAAAGTGAAGGGACTAAATAAGTAAATAAGCCAAAAGGGGTGACAAATGTATGGTTAAAATAAGTTAAATGTGTACAAATATAAATGGTACACATGTATTATACATGTGTATTTAGTTATTATATAAGTAAAATAATAATAATTAAAGTTTATTATATTAATATTATTTTATATTAAATAGATAAGTATAATAAATAAAAGACAAGTGTATGGTGATATATGAATACATATTTACTAATAATATACACATGTATAAATGATAAATAAGTATTATTTAATAATAATATTATATTAGAATAGTTAAATAAAGAAACAAAAGAAATAAAAGAAAGAAAAGAATAGAAAGAACAGAACATGAAACGAAAATGGGTAGAAAGAAAAGAGAAAATACGTAAAAGGGAAAACTAGGGACTTGGAGCTTGAAGTTTAAATTGATAAGTCAATTAAGCCCTTTTTTACTTAATTTTGATGCTTTAGAAGTTTTAGAACAAAGTTTTGATGAAATTAAGTTGATATTTTGAAGGTTATTAGATTTTTAGATATTATTAATATTGAATAAAATGATGAATTTTGAGTTTTATTGATGGGAATTTAAGTTAGAAGTGGGAAAATGATTAAATTATAAAGAGAAAGTTAAGTTTTGACATAATAAGGACTAAGTTGAAAGAAATTTAGAATTTAAGTTTTATGTTGAATATGAAAAGCTGAAATTTATTTTAAGCAAGCATAAAGATGAAAACTTAAGTTAATTTTGAAAAAAAAGAATGGTTATGGTGGAAGGACTAAATTGGAATTTATGGAAAATTACATGAAAATCTTAAGAATGTGATATTAATGACTTTGAATGAATGTAAATTTTTTCGTAGCTAACGTAGCACCGGAAATGTCATCGAAGAAGGGGAAAGAAAAAGTGGATGAGGATTTCGAGTAAACTCGAGAATTACGATTTGTATTTCTATAAACCGAATTTAATAATTATTTGTTGAATTTATTATTTAATATGAATGGTAAGTATTATTATTATTATTATTATTATGGTATTGACTTGAATAAAAATTCATGAATTATTAGTAATTATTGATACTGAATTGAATATGTGAATGGTAGGTGAATATTGAATGAAAATTTGAAAAATGTATATTGTACTGAAATTGAATTGTACGTGGATTGATATGGAAAAGCGTATTGAAATGAAACTGAAAATTTGAAAGTTTACTAAAATCTCTATTAACTGTATCGGGCTAGTCGGATATAGTTGGCATGCCATAGAATTGGAAGTGTTCAGGGATATTCCCACTATGTGTCAATGAGACACTATATGTGTCAACCATCGTGGATCGCTCGGATTCGTTCAAGAAGTACTCCGTACTGATCATTCTCAATTATCGTTCAATTTGTTCTGATGAGGTACTTTGTGTACCACTACTATTACTATTACTATTACTATTACTGTTACCCTTATGGTGTATTCAGGCTTCGGCCGATGAAACACTGTATACTATCCCCGGTGTGTGGGTTGGATCCGTGTATTCGTCCAGGTCCGAGTCATGTTAATAGGGTAATAAAAGTATTAAAGACCGCGCTCATCAATAATTGATATTATGTAATAAATGACCGACCTTCAATAAATGAATATTACTGATTAATCGATTATTACTGTTGACTGACTGGTACTGAATGAAAAGATGAATTGGTTGTTACCAAAGAATATTGACTGTTATTGAAATAAGATAGTACAAAATATTGAATGAAAGTTGAATAATCAAGGATATCAAAGAATATATGTTGCTAATTTTTTTTTATTGACTGTTATATCTAAAAAGACTGCTTGATTGTATGATGATGAAGATTATCAGATAGTAATAAAAGTATATTGAAGACCGATTAATAAGGTTTTAAAGCTAAATAATGAAGAGTAAATGGTTAAAGTATTAAGATTCTAAAGTAATGTTTAAAGTTTAAGAATACATGAGTGTTGACTGCTAAAGAAAGTTAAAGTTTAAAGCTCGAACGTATATATGAATTATGAGTATTATTATTTAGTTATTTACAAGATAACTATGATTAATATATGACTTAAGTAAATGTTAAATTTCATACACTATTCAGTAATTCTATTTATAGAAATACCACTGAGTTCATACTCAGCGTACGGTTTGTTTTCGTGCACAGGTTAGGTTAAAGACAGATCGTCAAATCAGCATCTTAAGCCGATCCCAAACTCAAAAAGGTAAAGCATGTTAATTATCAGTAGTGGCATGTACCTAGGATGTCTTAAGTGTGTCATATTAAATTGTGATTGTAATAGTGAAATAAGTAAATTGATAATTGATAATGATACGTGATAAGTATTTAAAGTTAAGTATTGGATAATATATAAAATGCGTTTAGATTGGTATTTGTATTGGTTGTGGATTGAAATTACAGGGTTAGTAACTTGCAAAACAAAACTTATCATAAGTCCACACGGCCAGATCACACGGGCGTGTGATCAGATCGTATGAGACACACGGCTCGCCCACGGGAGTGTCGTTAGACTGTGTGTCCCCTGCACCCAAAATGTTCTCCAATTAGTAAATTAGAAATTCTACATGGGCTAAGCACACGGGTGTGTGCTTTGGCCGTGCGAAATTAACAGATTCTAAAGAAAAACAACACGGTGTTCCCATATAGACGTGTAAGAAGGGAACACGGATGTTTCCTCTAGGTCACATAGGCGTGTAACACTGTTCACAAAAGGAAACTTTTAATTTTTCACGAAAATTTTTATAAGCTTCCGATCGAACCCCGGTTGGTTTCAAATGTTTATAGTAATCAATATAGGCCCATTTAAGATACAAAATGACATAATTTTAATTTTTGTATCATAATTATCCCCGTTTAATGTATAAAAGTATTGTAAAGACTGGTAATGCTCCATAATCCTGTTCTGGCGATGGGACGAGTTAAGGGGGTGTTACATTTAGTTGTATCAGAGCTAATCGGGTTTAGCCGATTCTAGGATTAAGTCAAGTACAGAAAGGAGTTTAGAGGTACATGCCATAAATAAATCGAAATTGAGTCGGGATCAGATGCTGATATAATTGTTTGTTAATGTTTTATAGTTGAAAATGTTAAATGAATATATTAATGGTATTGATTATGAAATGTATACTGGAGACGAATAGTCTCATGAATTAAACAAAAATTGAATCGGTAATGTTAAGTGTTAACTCAATGAACAATTGATTACTATATGTTGACTGAAGAAATGATAGAGAAAAGATGATATATAATTATTTAGAATTATGACTAATGCTCCACAGTAAATAGAAGGAACTGTATCTATTACAATATTTACCCTTCCTGTTTCTCAATCGGTTCCCGAAGTGCCTCAACGTACAGAGCTTGACTGAACAGGTAAGTTATCTGTTGTTAATACTCCATAAATATAGTGTGGAAGAATTGAGAGTTATAGCTAAAAATGATCTTGAAAGAACTGGAATCTGGTTAAATAATGTTATCAGAATTGTAATTGAATTGTTCTGTTCACCGATTAAATGATAAAAAGGTATGATACTTTTGTTAAAAGATTCAGCCTGTCAGTGGTGAGAAATATTTCTCTATGTTGTGATTAATAAAGGGTTATTTGAAAACTTTCTGAAATGAGTTCTGAAAGAAATGTATATACCAGCCAGAGATTTTCTGATCAGAGATGTGAAGAATTCCTAAAGTTTAAACAGTGTTATATGATTATAATTGTATATGAAGGGAATGTATTTGATTGAATGATTATACCAGAGGGTGTATTCCGATGGAAAATGTAAGATACAAATGGTTTGAAGACATATTAAATGAAGATATAAAGCAGAAGAGTTTAGTAAAGAGAAAAGACAGAATGAGATGAAAGTTAAAACTTCAAGTATAAGATTGAGATACCCGATGTTTTAGTCCAAGATTCTGAATTACATTTGAAGAAGGTATGGAAAATGTGAAATGAAAAGTGGAATATGTATTAGACATGATTTACTTGATTATTATTTTAGTGATTGTTTGAAGAAAGTTGAGAAAGGAAATTATTCAGATTTCAAGACCAAGTAACACAACTACTAGAGGTAGATTACTCTATAACTCTGGAAATACGAATGATAGTCGAAGTGTGACAAAGGACTTCACTGCAAAATTGGAGAAGGAACATTAGTCAAAGTATATGTTAATCGTATAAGAAGATGTTTTTCTACTGGATGTCAATACAGGTATTTTCCTCTTTTATCAACACCAAAATGATTATTTTAAATTGATATTGGTTTGATCTATTCCTATGACTGCATAAATTTAGTATCTACTAAAGATTTATTTGCTGTGTTCGTTGAATTTGGGTTAAGGCATTAAATTTTTGGATCAGTATTTATGGTCTGATAAAATCTACAGGAATTATCCAATAATGATACTAAGATACTATTTTTTGTTCAATCCGATGTTATTACTGTTTGATATGATTCTGAATATGAAGTGGTTAATTCTACATGATGCTATAGTAAATTATAGGCGGAGGTATGTTATACTGTAAAAGTAAGATGATGAAATGATTTGTTTGAATTAGAGAAGATTGAACTAATTGTCTATTGTGATATTGAACATGCCAATATAGACATATGACGGAAAGGGGTCATGGTACTTACTTCACTTATGTATTGAATATTAAAGTATTCAAGTTAAAGTTTAAATTAGTGACAACGGTGTGAGAGAATTCTGATGTGTTTCTAGAAAGGTTACCTGAACTACTGTTAATTGAAGAAGTTGAATCAGCTATAAACCTTGTGACTGAGATGATAGTAAAAAGTATATTTGAAATCAAAATTTTTTTTAAGTTAGTTGGGTACTACCAGGAATTGAAAGAAGGATTCTGAATGATATGGTTACTACAGAAAAAATGGAACCGGAATGATCTGATAGATGTCAGCAAGATTCTAATTAGTTGAAAGTTCAGTTAACTGAAGTATTAGTTCTAGTTCAGTCTGAAATGCAGTAAAGAAACTTATGATTTATAGGGATAGTAATGTTTTGATACAAGAAAGTGAACTACGGGTTTATGTTTTCAGAAATGTAATAATGAGTTACCGATTATATGTATGTGGTATACGAATGACTTCTGGATAAAAATGTCTGATTGGATTTGAATTGAAATGATGTTTTTTCTGGATTTCTTTTCTCTGAAGAATCATTGAGGTCTTCAATATTTTTCTTATGAATTTTGTTCTCGGTCTTTCGATATAGTATCGTGATTTGGATTTCTATGTCTGGGACTTTTTCATGTTGGATATATATATTCTGGATTTCTCCATTATGGGTTTCTTTATTTTGGATTCCCCTATCTTGAGTTTCTCTATTTTGGACTTTTTTAAATTTTGTGTAAGGATACGACAACGGCAAAAGCAAATGTGACGAAGTTGCGAATTCAATTGGTATGAGGGACCTCTATGAGTATTTAATTTGTATGAATTATTTATTTAAAAGATTTCATGTGGCAAATATGTCAAGATCATTCTTTTCAAGTTTGATAGTTGAATTTCTATAAGTTTCGAATTGGAATTATCAGAATATGGGTTTCTGAAACCGTCAGAATTATGGTATGTTAGTTTCTATTATTTTTTATTAAGATATATAGTTTATTCTGAATCTAGAACAAGTACAAGGAGTTCTAAACACGTGATAACAGTTTACAGCACTGCATGAAGCTCTGTATGATTGAAAATGTAGAACTTCCCAGTATCTTATTGATTATGGTGAGAAAATGAATATGCAAAGCTGTTTGATTTGTGAGACTGAAGAAAAGAATAAGAGATTGAAATAGACTAAAAGCAGTTTTAACAGATGGAAATTATGTGTATCGAGTATTCTGTCAGTGATGAGGTATTTCTTAAGTTACATATTGAAAGAAATTTTGAGATCTGATTGAAAAAGAGAAGTTGAGTTCTTGTTCAGTTTGGGTACCTGAAATTATAGAAAGAGTTGGCCGGGTAATAAATTGATTGGTTTCACCTCCGAAGCTACAGAAAATTTGTGATGCTCAGAAAATGTAGGTCAAATCTCTTATATGTTAGCTTGACAAGGGATATTGAAATTTAAATTGATTCATTGTATGAAGAAGAAGAAGCGATTGAAATACTAGATTGCAATGTGAAGTTATAATACTAATGAAGCAATATGGGAACCGAAAGAAACAGTGAGATTTCTGTACCCCCACCTCTTTTCTGGAAAATTTCGAGGACGAAATTTATTAAAGGAGGGAAGATTTGTAATGACCCGAATTTTACAGTTATCGAAAAAGTGCATTTTCGGGTCTTCGTTTCTGAAAAATAGATTCGTAATATTTATTAAAAATATTTACGAAGTTAAGTGAGTGATTCATTTAAATTTTAATAAAGTGAATTAACTTAAGTTAAGGATAATTAGATAAAAGGATTAAATTGAATGAAGAGTGAAAGTTTAATTACGAATAAAGAAAAGTGAAGGTACTAAATAAGCAAATAAGCCAAAAAGGGGTGACAATTGTATGGTTAAAATAAGTTAAATGTGTACAAATATAAATGGTACACATGTATTATACATGTGTATTTACTTATTATATAAGTAAAATAATAATAAGATTAATATTTTATATTAAATAGATAAGTATAATAAATAAAAGACAAGTGTATGGTGATATATGGATACATATTTACTAATAATATACACATGAATAAATAATAAATAAGTATTATTTAACAATAATGTTATATTATAATAGTTAAATAAAGAAACAAAAGAAAGAAAAGAAAGAAAAGAATAGAAAGAACAGAACATGAAACGAAAATGGGTAGAAAGAAAAGAGAAAGAAAAGAAAAAGGAAAACTAGGGAATTAGAGCTTGAAGTTTAAATTGGTAAGTCAATTAAGCCCTTTTACTGAATTTTGATGCTTTAGAAGTTTTAGAAAAAATTTTGATAAAATTAAGTTATATTTTGAAGGTTATTAGATTTTTAGGTATTATTCATATTGAATAAAATAATGAATTTTAGTTTTATTGATAGGAATTCAAGTTAGAAGTGGAAAAAGGGTTAAATTATAAAGAGAAAGTTAAGTTTTGACATAATAAGACTAAGTTGAAAGAAATTCAGAATTTAAGTTTTAAGTTGAATATGAAAAGCTGGAATTTATTTTAAGCAAGCATAAAGATGAAAACTTAAGTTAATTTTGAAGAAAAAGAATGGTTATGGTGGAAGGACTAAATTGGAATTTATGGAAAAGTTACATGAAAATCTTAAGAATGTGATATTAATGACTTTGAATGAATGTAAATTTTTCTGTAGCTAACGTAGTGCCAGATATGTCATCGAAGAAGGGGAAAGAGAAAGTGGATAAGGATATCGAGTAAACTCGAGAATTACGGTTTGTATTTCTATAAACTGAATTTAATAATTATTTGTTGAATTTATTATTTAATATGAATGGTAAGTATTATTATTATTATTATTATTATTATTATTATTATTATTATTATTATGGTATTGAATTGAATAAAAATTCATGAATTATTAGTTATTATTGATACTGAATTGAACATGTGAATGGTAGGTGAATATTGAATGAAAATTTGAAAAATGTATATTGTACTGAAATTGAATTGTATGTGGATTGATATGGAAAAGCGTATTGAAATGAAACTGAAAATTTGAAAGTTTATTGAAATCCCTATTAACTGTATCGGGCTAGTCGGATATTGTTGGCATGCCATAGGATTGGAAGTGTTTAGGGATATTCCGACTGTGTGTCAATGAGACACTATATGTGTCGACGAGACACTATATGTGTCGACTCATCGTGGATCGCTCCGGATTCGTTCAAGAGGTACTTTGTACCGATCATATCTTTATTATTATTTTAGATTTGTTCCGATGAGGTACTTTGTGTACCACTACTGTTACTATTACTATTACTATTACTATTACCCTTACGGTGTATTCCGGCTTTGGCCGATGAAACACTGTATACTATCCCCGGTGTGTGGGTTGGATCCGTATCCGCCCGTGTCCGAGTCATGTTAATAGGGTAATGAAAAGTATTAAAGACTGCTCTCTTCAATAATTAATCATTACGTAATAAATGACGATCTTGAATAAATGAATATTACTTGATTAACCGATTATTATTGTATGATCGGTATCGAACGAAAAGATCAATTGGTTGTTACCAAAGAATATTGATATTATTGAAATAAGATAGTACGAACATTGAATGAAAGGTGAATAATCAAGGATATCAAAGAATATATGTTACTAATTTATTTTTTATCGATCGTTATATCTAAAAAGACCGCTTGATTGTATGATGATAAAGATTACTTGATAGTAATAAAAGTATATTGAAGACCGATTAATAAGGTTTTAAAACTAAATAATGAAGAGTAAATGGTTATTAAGATTCTAAAGTAATGTTTAAAGTTTAAGAATACATGAGTGTTGATTGCTAATGAAAGTTAAAGTTTAAAGCTCGAATGTATATATGAATCATGAGTATTATTATTTATTTATTTACAAGTTTACTATGATTAATATATGACTTAAGTAAATGTTAAATTTCATACACTATTCAGTAATTCTGTTTATAGAAATACCACTGAGTTCATACTCAGCGTACGGTTTGTTTCCGTGGGCAGGTTAGGTTAAAGACAGATCGTCAAATCAGCATCTTAAGCCGATCCCGAACTCAAAAAGGTAAAGCATGTTAATTATCGGTAGTGACATGTACCTAGGATGTCTTAAGTGTGTCATATTGAATCATGATTGTAATAGCAAAATAAGTAAATTGATAATTGATAATGATACGTGATAAGTGTTTAAAGTTAAGTATTGGATAATATATAAAATGCGTTTGGATTGGTATTTGTATTGGTTGTGGATTGAAATTACAGGGTTAGCAACTTGCGAAACGAAACTTATCATAAGTCCACACGGCTAGATCACACGGGCGTGAGATCAGATCGTGTGAGACACACGGCTCGCGCACGGGAGTGTCGCTAGACTGTGTGTCCCCTGCACCCAAAATGTTCTCCAATTAGTAAATTAGAAATGCTACACAGGCTAAGCATATGGGCGTGTGCTTTACCCATGCGAATTTAATAGATTCTAAAAAAAAACAACACGGTGTTCCCACATGGACGTGTCCCCTAGGTCACACTGGCGTGTGACACTGTTCACAAAAGGAAACTTTTAAGTTTTCACGAAAATTTTTATAAGCTTCCGATCGAACCCTGGTTGGTTTCAAATGTTTACAGTAATCAATATAAGCCCATTTAAGATACAAAATGAAATAAATTTTAATTTATGTATCATAATTATCCCCATTTAATGCATAAAAGTATTGTAAAGTCTGGTAATGCTCCGTAATCCTGTTCCGGCGACGGGACGGGGTTAAAGGGGTGTTACATACCGTATCATGCCATTATGGCACATATCAGATAAAGTGCAACCACGCTGCCAGGATATAGCGGTGTACGCCATACAGAACACTTCCTCCACATAAATAAATCCCGCACAAAACAGATGCAGAATACAGATATAGATACAAATATAACATGCTTAACATATTTGTGTATATATATCGGATATACATATACCAGAATAATCAGACATGCATAACAATGTCCTACTCAGAGCATACTATCGTAATAACAAATCACATAATCTAGGGTTTAATTAGCCCTTATCGACCCTACGGTAGGCCTGAAATCAATCAAAACAACCCGTATGACCCTAGGGAAGATTTTAAAAATATGGGCCATACAGAACATTTAACTACTAAAGCAGATACACATTTGTGCCAAATATTTACAGAAACAAAAATAAATTTATTAGGGCATTACAACTCTACCCCCATAAAAGAAATTTCGACCTCGAAATTTACCTGATCAGAGCAAATGAGGATACTGTTGACGCATCGAGCCTCAGATTCCCACGTGGCTTTTACAATGCCATGATTCCACCACTAAACCTTCACTAACAGTATGGACTTCCTCCTTAGACCCTTAATATCACGATATAGAATTTGAATCGGCTTCTCCTTAACAGAGACAATGTGAGATGGATTAGACCGATACCACTTCAACATCGAGACGTGAAACGCATCGTGGATACGGTCTAACTCTGGAGGTAGATCCAACTGATAAGCGATCGGTCCTACGTGCTTCAAAATCTGATATGGCCTAATAAATCTAGGTCTCAACTTGCCCTTTCAATCGAATATCAGAACTTTCTTCCACAGAGAAACCTTAAGGAAAACAAAATCACCTACAGAGTACTCAATATCTCTCCTCTTCAGATCTGCATAAGATTTCTGTCTATTAGAAACTGCCTTCAGATGATCTCGAATCAGTCTAACCTTATCTTCAGTATCAGAAACCAACTCAGAACCCAAAACCTGTCGCTTACCCAACTCAGTCCAACATAACAGAGTACAACACTTACGACCATACAAAGCCTCGTAAGGTGCCATCTAGATGCTAGACTGGAAACTGTTATTGTAGGCAAACTCAACTAGCCGTAGATAATCCTCCCAACTACCTTGAAAATCAATCACACAACTCTGAAGCATATCCTCCAGTATCAGAATCACCCTCTCAGATTTACCATCAGTCTGAGGATGGAACGAAATACTGAAGTCCAATCTCGAACCTAGAGCCTCATGCAATTTCTTCCAAAACCATGATGTGAATCGAGGATCTCTATCAGAAATAATTGAAATAGGAACCCCATGCAGTCTTACAATCTCAGAAACATACAGCTTCACTAATTTCTGCAGAGAATTGTCTATCCTAACTGGAATAAAATGAGCGGACTTGGTTAATCGATCCACAATAACCCAAACAGAATCCTTCTTAGTGGGTGTCAAGGGCAACCTAGTAACAAAGTCCATTGTCCCTTGTTCTCATTTCCATAAGGGGATCTTAACGGGTTAGAGAAACCCGAAGGCAATTGGTGTTCATCCTTAACTTGTTGGCACATCAGACAATAAGCAACGAAATTCATAACCTCACGTTTCAAACTCGGCCACCAGTACAGTTCACAGAGATCCCAATACATCTTATTACCATTGGGATATATAGCATAAGGGCTACTATGCGCCTCCCTTGGAATCAACTGCCTCAAACCAAAATCATTCGGCACATAGATCCGACCTCAAAAACACAGAACTCTATCGTTATTTAGCCCAAATTTAGAAGTACTACCACTCTCAATTTGACAAAACTGCAAACCCAGAGACTCATCCCCCAACTGCTTATCTCAAATCTAATCAATCCAAGTTGACTTAACTTGCACCTCAGCTAACAGACTCTCATCATCAAACAAACTAAGGCAAGCGAACATCGCCCTCAAATCAGTCATCGCTCTTTGACTTAGAGCATCAGCCACCACATTGGCTTTACCAGGATGATACTCGATTGTGCAATCATAATCTTTGAGCAGCTCAATCCATCAACGCTGCCTAAGATTCAACTCCTTCTCTGGTAAGGAGATATTTTAGGCTCTTGCGATCAGTGTAAATAATACGCCTCTCACCTTACAGGTAGTTCCTCCAGATTTTCAACGTAAAAACCACAGTAGGCAACTCGAGATCATGAGTTGGATAATTCCCTCTGTGTGTTTTAAGCTGACAGGACACATAAGCCACAACCTTACCCTCTTACATCAACATACATCCCAAACCGACGTGCGATGCATCACTGTATACCATAAACTCTTTGCTGGATTCGGGCTGTATCAGAACAGGAGCCTGAGTCAGAACAGACTTGAGTTTCTGGAAGCTTGATTGCTGCGCATCAGTCCAAATAAAAGGAATACCCTTGTGCAAAAGCTTAGTCAAAGGAGCTGCAATCAGAGAGAACCCCCATTCTAACTGACCCATTAGATATGGCCTTTTTCTTAGGCCTCTGAATTAAACAAGAGGGCTCCGAATCCCTCTTATTCTTGCCTCTCTCACGGTTCCTATTTTGGTGCTCCACACGTTTAACCTTTTCGACGATCTCCGCCTTATCAACCAAAACCGTGAACACTCGCTCCCTCTGTGAAGCAACCAGAACCTTTAAATTGTTTTTGAAACCATCCTCCAAATGGACGTATTTCTCATACTTATACACCACCATGCCTCGAGTGTAATGGCTCAACGTTAGAATCTCGGCCTCATACTTAACCACTGATCTATCGCCTTGCGTGATATTCATGAACTCACGCCTACAGGTATCTACATAGCTCGTCCCCATGTACTTACCCTAAAAGGTGGTCTTAAAGAAATCCCAGTTTAGATGATCAGGCTGAGTACCCTCCTCAACTGTTAACCACCATTGATATGCTTCATCGCAAAGCAAAGAGACTACACCCTTTAGTTTCTTCTTGGGAGTACAATTTAAATCATTCATGATCCTCTCAGTGGCGTCCAACCAATACTCGACCACAGTAGGGGCGACTCTAGTGACACCCTTAAACAACTCAGCATTGTTAGACCAGAGTCGTTCAGTTACCGACTAACGGCCCCCAGACGGATGGCATTGAGACCCAATCTCAGTAGTAGGCGAAATCGGTGTCTCATTATCTAAATTTGGCATACTGCCTAGAGAGGAAAACTCAGCTCGAGCCCCTCTACGACCTCTACCACAGCCTTGAGTACCACGTCTGCGAGTTCCACTAGCGCTCATTGTATAATTCAAATTTATCTATATTATAAAATTTTATGCATCAGTTCCAGTATTTATTAACAGATATTTTATGCATAATTTATCAGAAGTTCAAAAATGTTTTTCAAAGGTTTCAGTCTCTAACTATTTCAGTACAGTTTCAGAAAGTATTAACTATAGTGTTTTCAGAACAGTTCTATTTAAGTACAGAGATACTTACAGGATCAGTGCTAGAGACTAGATGTACCACATACTTTCTCAAATTATCCAAATTAATTAAAAACCAATTCTTTCTGAAACACAATTTTGGAACCCAAAATTTATAGTTGAGTTTTGTAAACTAGCTCTGATACCACTAAATCGCTAACTCGGCCTACGTTATGGTCAAATCTGGTGATGTCACAAGGTAAGGTTTTTGAAAACGGAGTCGTTTCGTCAAATCATTCCAGTTTCAAAACTCATATTCATTTATATCTATTTTCGAAAGTGTTTGTTTAGTTTATTTATTTGCACAAACATAAGTACAACGGTAGTCATAAAATGTTTAATTTGGTAATCTCGTTCGTATTTTCATAAAACCATTATTTTAGTAAATCCCATCACAAATAAATAAGCAAGTTAAAACCAAATCCCAAAATTAAATCAAATAGTCCGGAGAGTCCATAAATTACAAAACTCTTGAAATAACCCTTAAAACCAAATTAAAATCATAATCATTAACCGTTTATAACCTCGAGGTCACCAAGAGGCTCCGTAGCACCAATCCGCCTAAGTCTGTGGATTACCTGAACAGAACAAACAAACATATGTGAGTTTTCGTAAACTCAGTGTGTAACCTAATAGAAATAGACATACAATTTATACAGAAATCAATATAAATAGTCAGATACAGATTCGAACTCATGTCCACTTCAGATATGGATAACAGATACAAATATACAGATCAGATAAACAAAATCCTACTCCCATCCTCTACACACAAACTCTGACCATCCCATCACACCATGTGGGGTTAAAAATACCCACCCAGCCCTACACACTATATCGTGCCATTATAGCACATATTAGATAAAGTGTAGCCACGCTGCTAGAATATAGGCAGTGTACACCATACAGAACACTTTCTCCACATAAATAAATTTCACCTAAAAAAAGATACAGAATACACATATAGATACAGATATAACATGCTTATCATGTTTTTGTACAGATATTGGATATACATATAGCAGAATAATCAGACATGCATAACAATGTCCTACACAAAGCATACTATCAAAATAACAAATCACATAGTCTAGGGTTTAGTTAGCCCTTACCGACCCTGCAGTAGGCCCGCAATCAATAAGAACGACCTGTACGACCCTAACGAAGATTTTGGAAATATGGACCCACACGCCCAGATTGGCCCCTAACGAAGATTTTGGAAATATGGACCCACACGCCCAGATTGGCCTTACCTGTGTGGCCCACACAGCCTAGCCCAAAAACCACACGCCCGTGTGGTCCATACGCCCAACTTGGCCTAGCTCGTATGGCTCACATGGCCATGCCCACACCACTACACGGCTGTGTCCTGCGCACGTCCATGTCTTCATCGACCACACGATCATGTCTCGCACATGACCAACCACACGGTCGGCCACAATAACTTGTGGCATTGATAGTAACCATTTTTGACTTTCACAGAAACTTTATTTTTCATGTTTTGGAAACATACCTGGTATAGATTTGATGTAAAACCACTCCCGAGCCTTCTAAACCCAAAACCCTAAACCCTAAGCCGAAATAAAAACCAAAATAGAGGGTTGCAGAGATGGAGGAAATGAAAGTCAGAAATGGGAAAAACAGAAGAATTTTTTACGTCAGAATTCTTTGGAGGTGAGCAAAATTTTAGCCAAAAAGAAAATAAAATAAAAAAATCCCCCATGTCCCTTATTTTTCTCCCATTATCCCACTAACTCACAACTACCTCAGAATACCGATTACTTCCAACCTGTAATCAATGTCAGAAGTAAAAATTAATGCCCTTGTTAGCGCAGGGATTCGAACACAGAACCCCTAGCACACAAACTCCTTACCACTCAAACCAGTAGGTTCATTCTGATATGAATTAGCAAACAATTTTATTTAAACCCACTCCACAAGGGTAAGGCTTGCATCAAGAATAACAAAATTTACAAATGTGGGACTTGAACCCCAGACCTCATACACAGACCCAGAACACTTAACCACTGAAGAAAATACACATTTGTGTCAGATATTTACAGAAAAAAAATATATCAGGGCTTTACAAATATAGATTTCCATCTAATTAGTACATGGACCTAATTCCTAAGAAATTCACATGTTCTAATAATCGTGTAACATTTGGCCATCATTGTAACTTAAGTAGAGCTCTGTGGGGAGTTACTTAACTAGAATATCTTGAGTGTATAACCATCAACTCAACACCTATCACATATGTACCAAAAATTAGTCATCGTGGGATAACTCATCGAGTAGCATGCTTTGAGTAGTTGTCCTCTTTTGAAGATAGAATTTCTTGACCTATCGCCAGATAATGCCTACCACAAGGGTCAATCCAATTATCATTTGAACATAAGAGAATCTTTCTTACTTTCAGGAAATCTCCTCAGTGAAATCCACATAGCAATCCTACCGTGGGCTAGTGCACTTTCCATGCCATCACAAGAGACCATTGTTGGAAGTCGCAGGTCTTGTTTAGGGACCTCCTACTAAATATTTTAAAAACATGCAATTTTTTTAATTTCCAGTTTCAATCATGTATAATAAATATATGCATGACAAATATATGTGGCATTCTTTCCTAAACTATATGACATGCTTATCTCATATATCCATGACATGCTATGCCAATTTTATAATATTCACATTCAATTATTAAAAAGTGTCAATCAAATAATTTTGATTCTCCACAGTTTTTCTTTTAAAGGAAAAATTGAATAAATGAATGTGAACTCTGCTCTAGGTAGGTTCCCAAAAAAAGGAGGTAAGTCGTATTTGACCACTTAAAAACCAAGTCTTTCCTTACCAGATCCAATCCTAGACATGCACCTTCTTATTTCCACACTTCTCACAATAATCAAATAACCTAAATAAGTGAATGGAACAATACAACACATGTATTTTCTCATTACCACAATTCTTATCTTTAATAGATTAACTGTAGATCATCTCATACATATATATCACAATTATATCATAAATAATTATTAAACAAATATAAAACGAGATGAGTAATAAAATAAATTTTTCAGCCAAGGTTTCCAAAGTTCTATATCTAGAAAATAAATGAAATACAAAAAAAAAAAAACATTACATAGTTTTTCCCCACAAGGCATTCTTTGTGTCTTTGATCGGCATCACTCCATCTTCTCCTTGTCATGGACTCATTTTTGGAAAAAAAAATACATTTATGTCCTATGTTTGTTTCTAGCTCACAAGAATTCTATAAATTAAATTTAATTCAATGTGGTGATGATAGTCCACGCTCTATTTCCTAAGAACCACAACCTTGACTGTAACACCCCGAACCCGAGACCGTCGCCGGAGTCGAACGCGAGGTGTTAACAGACTTCAACCCACTTATTGACAATTTTCAGACAAGCTGCCAATCTGAGTACTAGTCGCTCCAAAATTCATAACTTGAGTTTTACAACTCGAAAATCAGTTCCGTAAATTTTTCCTGAAACTAGACTCATATGTCCATCTACATATTTTTTCTAGAATTTTGGTCGAGCCAATTAGTACAGTTTATTAGTTAAAGTCTCGCCTGTTGTAGGGATCGACTACACTGACCTTTGTGCGTTACGAATTGGATATCTCCTGTACAGGGCTTCAATACTAATGCCGTTTGTTTCTATAGAAACTAGACTCAGAGAGGAATCTACACATATATGGAATGACTCCTAATTATCTCTGGTTAATTTACAATGATTTTCCAAAGTTGGAACAGGGGATCCAGAAACCGTTCTGGCCCTATTTCACAAGAACTTTAAAATCTGTTAACTTATAACTCATATGACCATTTCGTTTCTTCCATATGAAAGTAGATTCATCAAGGTACACTTACATAATTTATTTGCTATTTAATACCATTCCTACTATTTTTAGTGATTTTTCACATCCACGTCACTGCTGCTGTCAGCATCTGCCTTTAGTAGGCTTTACCTATTTCATACTTTCCATGATTCAATTGGCCCTTTTTACATACATAGCACAAAGCGTGATCATGATTAACCATTCCAATGGCTAATCGTTTCAAAATAATTCCATACCTCATAAGGGTCAACATACAAACGATTATAGTTCTATGCTAAAACGTATATAAGCCATTTTCGCATGGCTATCCAAGTTTACACAAACCGGAAGGTACATGACCTTCAACAAAGGATGGTCCTATACATGCCATTTCAAAGTTCAACCAAAATTTGTACCAAAATGGGGCTTCGATAGTGTGGATGACTTGACTTCTTTGATCCCGAATCCGATAGCTAACGAGCGAAACCTATAAAACAGAGAGCCAAAGCAACGGGGTAAGCATTTTAATGCTTAGTAAGTCTCAAGCAATGAAATCAGCTTTGACTAAGGTATTTTATTCACATGGCTAATTAAACCACTTTACTAAATCACATTCCCATACTCATACTTATTTCACATCACCGACCCTTATGTTCATACACAAAAGAACAACTTAGCCCAAGGCCGGTAGCTCGTTTATCAACTTAGCGCATACTTACTTGTAAGAATTCAATTAGTACAAGTACATACAAACATACCTCATTGCTGGAATTTTCACAAGTGTATAAGCTGAAATTTTCACAGCAAGATTGCTCACTTCCGAATCACATACTTTGAGATTTAACCGGATATAGCGACTCAAGACGATTGCCTTGGTCATAACCGGTTTGGTGACTTGCACAAAGGCCTTGGTCTTAGCCCGGATATATCAACTCATACGAATGCCTTGGGTCTTAGCCCGGATATATCAACTCGCACGAATGCCTTCGGTCTTAGCCGGATATATCAACTCGCACGAATGCCTTCGGTCTTAGCCCTGATATATCAACTCGCATACGAATGCCTTGGTCTTAGCCCGATATATTTTCAATGTTCACTTACACATATATCAATATTCAAGACACGTCCATAGTTCATTTTCGTTACTAAAGCTCTAACACAAAATATTTATCAACCTTTACTATTTCGGCTCAATGGCCACACAAACAAGGAGCATAATTTTGATATAATTCAAGTAGGGTCATCACTCGAAGACTTACCTTGGATGTTGTCGAGCGATTTCGACGGCTATTCAACTACTTTTTCCTTCCCTTTATCGGATTTAGCTCCCCTTTGCTCTTGAGCTAATTCACACAAATTTAACTTATTAAAATCTCATCATGATAGCTTATGGCCGAATATGACAAGGAGTGTAAATGGTCATATGGCCATCCTTTAGCTCAAATACACAATGGTCATGCACATTTTTACATCACAACAAGCAATTCAATACATTCAAACATCAACGTGAAGTTCAAAGTACTTGGCCCTTATATACATTAGGCATCAAAGTTGCATATGTACGAAATCATAAATCGAACTCAACACATTAGTTAATATTCCTCTTAGCGAATTTTCTAAGCCAAGAATAGGCATCAATATGCTTGCCTCAAACCGAATGCATGCACACTAATTACCCCTCATGTGGCGAATATACACTTAATACCACACAAAAAACAGCATACATTTTACTACTAACACATTACATATCGTAATTCATTGCACATCTCTTATTTACTTCATAATCAACACATCATCACAAGCAAATATACACTTTGAATTAGTATATATGTCATACCAATCCATCATGTGCAAACATATATTCATGTAGGTGCAAGGGCGAATTCTCAAATGGCTTATATCCAAATATATACACATTTCCAAAGCTTAAATCTTACTTACCATGCAACATGCATGAATTATACTTATGGATATATCATGGCGAATACCACAACACCACACCATTTCAATTTGGTCATGGTGAAACAAAGAACTTAGTATCTCATTCAAAAAAATGCTAAAAGAAAATCTAAGAATCTTCAATCCTCCATCACATGTATCACTTTCAAGCTTGTCATTTAACATGCAATGGCATTAACACCACATTCACTTTGGCCGAATTTCATTCCCATGACATAACAAGGATTTGAACCATGGGCTAACAAGAACATTAAGCTAGCAACTAAAAACATGCATGAACCTCAAACATACCTTAATCTTGATGCAAGTTTAGCCAACCTCTTCCTAATCCTCTTCCAAACCAAGTATGAAGCAAAACTCCTTCCTTAACCTTAGTATTTTCGGCCAACAAGAGAGTGAAAAGAGATGAACAAAATTTTTCTTTCTTCCTTTAGGACATTCGGCCAAGCTATGGAGGAAGATGGACACTTTTTTTTTTTGTTTCTCATCTACTAACATTAATTGTTTATTCCATACCCTTATTTTATTCTTTCCATCATAACCCATTTACCAAACATGTTTCATGACATGATTTTTGCCCATAAATCCTTGTCATGGCGGCCACTAACTATGGGGAAATTTGACATGCAAGTCCATTGTTTTGCATGCATCCTTTAATTAGTCATCACACATTTCCCTCATACTTTCAAAGTTTATTACTAGGTCCTTTCTAGTGAAATTCACATCTATAATTCTAAATCAAAGCATAAAAATATCACACATGAGTTAACACACATTATAGGCAATAAAATAAATATTAAATTATTTTTATGCCTTGGTTTTGTGGTCCCGAAACCACATTTCGACTAGGGTCGTTTTAAGGTCATCACAACTCTCCCCACTTTAGAAATTTTCGTCCCGAAAATCTTACCGTAAATAGGTTTGGATATTGCTCTTTCATAGAGTTCTCGGGTTCCCAAGTAGCTTCTTCTATCCCGTGTTTGAGCCATAACACTTTCACTAGCGGAACCCTTTTGTTTCGCAACTCTTTCATTTCACGAGCTAGGATACGAATCGGTTCTTCTTCATAACTCATATCGGCTTGAATTTCAACCTCGATGGACTAATTACGTGCGACGGATCGATCTATAGCGTCGAAGCATTGAAACATGGAAGACGTTGTGAATCTTTTCAAGTTCAGGGGCAAGATCAAGCGATACGAATCGGGCCAACTCGTTCGGAGATTTCAATGCGGCCAATGAATCTCGGCTCAACTTGCCCTTACGGTAGAATCGAGTATCTTTTCCACGGCGAAACTTTAAGAAACACTTTATCTCCCACGATACTCAATGTCCTTTCGTTTCAAATCCGCATACGATTTCGACGATCGGAGGCTATCTTGATTTTCACGGATTACTTTTACCTTCATTCAAGATCTTTAATCAAATCCACTCCGAAATTTTGTTCTCACCGAGCTCGGTCCAAAACAATGGTGTACGGCATTTACGCCCGTACAAAGCCTCGTAAGGCGCCATCTTAATACTTGATTGAAAACTATTGTTGTGCGAATTCAATCAAAGGTAGGTACCGTTCCCACGAACCACTCGAACTCGAGGATGCAACATCTCAACATATCCTCAAGTATCCGAATTATCGCTCGAATTGACCATCGGTTTGGGGGTGAAAGGCGGTCTTGAAATACAACTTGGTGCCCAATGCTTCTTGTAATTTCTTCCAAAATCGCGAGGTGAACCTCGGATCTCTATCCGACACAATGTAAATCGGTACCCGTGTAATCTCACAATCGAGAAACGTACAATTCAGCTAGTTTATCCAATGAAAATCCATACGCATTGGGGATAAAGTGAGCCGACTTAGTTAGTCTATCAATAATAACCCAAATTGCATCCTTCTTACTTGTCGACAACGGCGGTCCGGACACAAAGTCCATTGTGACTCGATCCCATTTCCACTCGGGTATCGTGATCGGTGAAGTAACCACAAGGCACTTGATGCTCCGCTTTCACTTGTTGACATATTAAACATCTTGCAACAAAGTCGGAGATGTCTCGTTTCATACCATGCCACCAAAACCGACGTTTCAACTCATTGTACATCTTCGTACTCCCGGGTGGATTGCCATTCGGCTACAATGAGCTTCGTTCGAATTATCGAAATAAGTTCAATTCTTTGGAACACACAAACGACTTCGAACCTCAAACAATCGTCATCATCAATTTGAAACTCCGATTCCTTGTTCGAACACACTCAAATTTGTTTTGCACGCAACTCCTCATCAACTTTACGAGCTTCACGAATTTGATGAGTCAACAATGGTTTGGCCTTTAATTCGCTACTAACACATTGTCGGGTAGGATAGACAAGTGTACATTCATCGTCGTAAAGCAAGCGGTGATTTCGGCTTAAGGCATCCGCAACCACATTAGCCTTTCCGGGTGATAGTCAATGACCAGCTCATAATCCTTTAACAGCTCGAGCCAACGTCTTTGTCGCAGATTTAAGTCTCTTTGAGTCATCAAATATTTGAGACTTTGTGATCCGAATACACATGGCACTTCTCACCAAATAAGTAATGTCGCCATATCTTTAAGGCGAATACGATGGCGACCAATTCGAGATCATGGGTCGGATAATTTTTCTCATGTGGCTTTAATTGTCTCGACGCATAGGCCACAACTCGACCTTCTTGCATCAATACGCAACCTAACCCAAGTAGGGAGGCGTCACTATAGATGACAAACTCTTTGCCGATTCGGGCATTTAGTAATCTTGGAGCTTCCGTCAAATGAGTTTTCAATTGGTCAAAACTTTTACGACACTTTTCCGTCCATTCAAACTTGACATCTTTACAAGCGGTTTAGTCATGGGTGTGGCTATCATCGAGAATCCTTTTACAAACCGTCGGTAATAACCGCAAGTCCCAAAAAGCTCGAACCTCGTAATATTTCTTGGAGGTTTCCGCTAAGTATGGCTGAAATTTTGCTTGGGTCGACTCGAATACCGTCTGAGATACCACGTGACCCAAGAAGCTAACCTCTCTTAACCGAACTCACACTTGCTAAACTTAGCATATAACCGCTTATCCGTAAAATTTGCAACACTAATCTCGGTGCTCGCATGTTCGGTCTCATCTCTTGAATAGACCAAGATGTCGTCGATGAACACAACTACGAACCGATCCAAATATGATCTGAAGATCCGATTCATCAAATCCATAAATACCGCGGGGCATTAGTGAGCCCAAACGGCATCACTAAGAACTCGTAGTGACCATATCTCGCTTACAAGGCGGTTTTGGGTATGTCCGAATCTCGGATTCATGAATCGATAATAGCCCGATCTCAAATCTATTTTTGAGAACACCGAGGCTCCTTCAGTTGATCGAACAAATCATCGATACGTGGTAACGGATACTTGTTCTTTATTGTCACTTTATTAAGTCGACGATAGTCAATGCACAACCTCATGGTTCCGTCCTTCTTTTGACAAACAACACCGGTGCACCCCAAGGTGAAAAACTCAGGCGAGCAAAACCTCTATCCATCAACTCTTGCAACCGAGCTTTCAACTCCTTTAATTCCGTTGGTGCCATACGATATGGAGCTATCGAAATCGGTGTGGTCCTGGTACAAGCTCAATGCCAAACTCTATCTCCCGAACAGTGGCAAACCCGGCAATTCTTGGGAAAACGTCCGGTATTCACAAACCACCCAAGCATGATTTGGGTTCTATTCCTAACTCCTTATCATCAAGTACATACGCAAGGTATGCTTCACACCCTTTTCTTACATATTTACGGGCCAACATTGATGATATTACACCGGCAACCCCTTCAAGTTCGTAGACTCAACTCGGATCATCTCGTTGTTTGCGCATCTCAAATCAATAGTCTTGCTTTTGCAATTCACAACCGCATCATGCACGGTCAACCAATCCAACCCAAGAATAACATCAAATTCATCGAACGGCAAAAGCATCAAGTCCGCGGAAAAGCAGTACCTCGAATTACTAGGGGCATTTCTTACACACTTTGTCGACCAGCACATAACGACCCAAAGGATTTGACACCGAATTACGAACTCGAGAGACTCAATAGGCAAAGTCTTCTTTGGATGCTAAGGTTTCGCATATATAAGAATGAGTAGAACCGGGGTCAATCAAAGCAATCACATTAGTATCAAAGAGAGTGAAAGTACCAGTAATAACATCTGGCGAGGAGGCATCCTCGCGTCCAGATAGCATAAGTCCTAGCTGGGCGCGAGCCTCGGATCTGGTCGCAGATTCTCTAGATCCTCTCGACCACCACTAGCCTTGCCGTATTTCCGGATGGTCTACCTCGAGCGGTGGTAGTACCCGGTTTCCCACTCCGATCTACATTCTGCTCGACAACCTCGGGCAATCTTTAATGAAGTGGTCAACTGATCCACACTTGTAACAGAGCGGTCACGGAATCTACAGACTTCAAAATGCCATTTGCCACAATCGGCACTCCGTCCTCTCTCGTCGATCATTCCCACTCATCGGCGATCGAAGTGATTCGTGTGGTCACGGGGTCGATCGCGATCTCGTCTAGAAAAGCCCGAAGTGTCTCTAGATCGGCCTAAGCCATCTCTAAGTTTCTTTGATGATCTGTTGGAAGGGCTTCCCGAATACCTCTTCTGAAACTCCCTTGCTCCGCTTCCGCTTTCCTTTTCTCCATACTAAACTCCTCGGCTTTGCATCGCTCGCTCGACGAGAGTCACAAACTCTCGGTTTCCAAAATGCCAACATACAGCTTTATCTCATCATTCAGTCCATCTTGAGCGTTTACACATCACGCCTTCGAAGAAATGCATTCTCGCGCGTCTGGCTAAGCCTCACGAATTTTCGTTCATAGTCGGTGACCGACATGGAACCTTGTTTAAGTTCGAGAAATTCCTTTCGTTTTGGTCCATAAATCTCGATGATATACTTTTTCCAAACTCGGTTTGGAAGAACTCCCAAGTTACTTGTTCGCGGGGCAACAAGTCGAGTACTCCACCAATAGTAGGCGTAATCACGTAGCAAGGAGATGGTACACTTTAGGCATTCATCGGTGTACAAGATAGCTCATCGAGTACGGATCGTGTTGTCCAACCAAAATTGACTTGCTCGGCATCATCACTATCCGTAGCTTTAAATTCAGTAGCCCCATGTTTTCGGATTCTATCAACTGGGGCTTATTCGACCTATTTGATCAATTACGGAGGCATTGTAGGTCTTGAAATTTGTGTTTGTTGGGAATGGAGGTTGTGGAACAGTAGTATTAGTTCGAATGTATTGGTTGAACCAATCATTCATCACGCTATAAAAGGCTTGTCTAGCCTCGTCATTCGGATTACTAGCAACAGGTTGAGAGTCCGCCAAGACTGTCCCTTGTCGGGAGCAGCGCCACACTCTCCACATCATCAGCTATCGCTCGGTTGGGATCGGGATCCATTACTATAAATAAACACAAGTTCAAACGTCAGAAATCACCACACTATCATATAATCACATAAAATGGCATGTATAGCTAGACCCAAACGCATTACGGTAGTCCTAGAATCGACTAAACCGTAGCTCTGATACCAATAAAATTGTAACACCCGAACCCGAGACCGTCACGAGTCGAACGCGAGGTGTTAACAGACTTCAACCCACTTATTGACAATTTTCAGACAAGCTGCCAATCTGAGTACTAGTCGCTCCAAAATTCATAACTTGAGTTTTACAACTCGAAAATCAGTTCCGTAAATTTTTCCTGAAACTAGACTCATATGTCCATCTACATATTTTTTCTAGAATTTTGGTCGAGCCAATTAGTACAGTTTATTAGTTAAAGTCTCGCCTGTTGTAGGGATCGACTACACTGACCTTTGTGCGTTACGAATTGGATATCTCCTGTACAGGGCTTCAATACTAATGCCGTTTGTTTCTATAGAAACTAGACTCAGAGAGGAATCTACACATATATGGAATGACTCCTAATTATCTCTGGTTAATTTACAATGATTTTCCAAAGTTGGAACAGGGATCCAGAAACCGTTCTGGCCCTATTTCACAAGAACTTTAAAATCTGTTAACTTATAACTCATATGACCATTTCGTTTCTTCCATATGAAAGTAGATTCATCAAGGTACACTTACATAATTTATTTGCTATTTAATACCATTCCTACTATTTTTAGTGATTTTTCACATCCACGTCACTGCTGCTGTCAGCATCTGCCTTTAGTAGGCTTTACCTATTTCATACTTTCCATGATTCAATTGGCCCTTTTTACATACATAGCACAAAGCGTGATCATGATTAACCATTCCAATGGCTAATCGTTTCAAAATAATTCCATACCTCATAAGGGTCAACATACAAACGATTATAGTTCTATGCTAAAACGTATATAAGCCATTTTCGCATGGCTATCCAAGTTTACACAAACCGAAGGTACATGACCTTCAACAAAGGATGGTCCTATACATGCCATTTCAAAGTTCAACCAAAATTTGTACCAAAATGGGGCTTCGATAGTGTGGATGACTTGACTTCTTTGATCCCGAATCCGATAGCTAACGAGCGAAACCTATAAAACAGAGAGCCAAAGCAACGGGTAAGCATTTTAATGCTTAGTAAGTCTCAAGCAATGAAATCAGCTTTGACTAAGGTATTTTATTCACATGGCTAATTAAACCACTTTACTAATTCACATTCCCATACTCATACTTATTTCACATCACCGACCCTTATGTTCATACACAAAAGAACAACTTAGCCCAAGGCCGGTAGCTCGTTTATCAACTTAGCGCATACTTACTTGTAAGAATTCAATTAGTACAAGTACATACAAACATACCTCATTGCTGGAATTTTCACAAGTGTATAAGCTGAAATTTTCACAGCAAGATTGCTCACTTCGAATCACATACTTTCGGGATTTAACCGGATATAGCGACTCGCACGATTGCCTTCGGGTCATAACCCGGATTTGGTGACTTGCACAAAGGCCTTCGGGTCTTAGCCCGGATATATCAACTCGCACGAATGCCTTCGGGTCTTAGCCCGGATATATCAACTCGCACGAATGCCTTCGGGTCTTAGCCCGGATATATCAACTCGCACGAATGCCTTCGGGTCTTAGCCCGGATATATCAACTCGCACGAATGCCTTGGTCTTAGCCGGATATATTTTCAACGTTCACTTACACATATATCAATATTCAAGACACGTCCATAGTTCATTTTCGTTACTAAAGCTCTAACACAAAATATTTATCAACCTTTACTATTTCGGCTCAATGGCCACACAAACAAGGAGCATAATTTTGATATAATTCAAGTAGGGTCATCACTCGAAGACTTACCTTGGATGTTGTCGAGCGATTTCGACGGCTATTCAACTACTTTTTCCTTCCCTTTATCGGATTTAGCTCCCCTTTGCTCTTGAGCTAATTCACACAAATTTAACTTATTAAAATCTCATCATGATAGCTTATGGCGAATATGACAAGGAGTGTAAATGGTCATATGGCCATCCTTTAGCTCAAATACACAATGGTCATGCACATTTTACATCACAACAAGCAATTCAATACATTCAAACATCAACGTGAAGTTCAAAGTACTTGGCCCTTATATACATTAGGCATCAAAGTTGCATATGTACGAAATCATAAATCGAACTCAACACATTAGTTAATATTCCTCTTAGCCAATTTTCTAAGCCAAGAATAGGCATCAATATGCTTGCCTCAAACCGAATGCATGCACACTAATTACCCCTCATGTGGCGAATATACACTTAATACCACACAAAAAACAGCATACATTTTACTACTAACACATTACATATCGTAATTCATTGCACATCTCTTATTTACTTCATAATCAACACATCATCACAAGCAAATATACACTTTGAATTAGTATATATGTCATACCAATCCATCATGTGCAAACATATATTCATGTAGGTGCAAGGGCGAATTCTCAAATGGCTTATATCCAAATATATACACATTTCCAAAGCTTAAATCTTACTTACCATGCAACATGCATGAATTATACTTATGGATATATCATGGCGAATACCACAACACCACACCATTTCAATTTGGTCATGGTGAAACAAAGAACTTAGTATCTCATTCAAAAAAATGCTAAAAGAAAATCTAAGAATCTTCAATCCTCCATCACATGTATCACTTTCAAGCTTGTCATTTAACATGCAATGGCATTAACACCACATTCACTTTGGCCGAATTTCATTCCCATGACATAACAAGGATTTGAACCATGGGCTAACAAGAACATTAAGCTAGCAACTAAAAACATGCATGAACCTCAAACATACCTTAATCTTGATGCAAGTTTAGCCAACCTCTTCCTAATCCTCTTCCAAACCAAGTATGAAGCAAAACTCCTTCCTTAACCTTAGTATTTTCGGCCAACAAGAGAGTGAAAAGAGATGAACAAAATTTTTCTTTCTTCCTTTAGGACATTCGGCCAAGCTATGGAGGAAGATGGACACTTTTTTTTTTTTTGTTTCTCATCTACTAACATTAATTGTTTATTCCATACCCCTTATTTTATTCTTTCCATCATAACCCATTTACCAAACATGTTTCATGACATGATTTTTGCCCATAAATCCTTGTCATGGCGGCCACTAGCTATGGGGAAATTTGACATGCAAGTCCATTGTTTTGCATGCATCCTTTAATTAGTCATCACACATTTCCCTCATACTTTCAAAGTTTATTACTAGGTCCTTTCTAGTGAAATTCACATCTATAATTCTAAATCAAAGCATAAAAATATCACACATGAGTTAACACACATTATAGGCAATAAAATAAATATTAAATTATTTTTATGCCTTGGTTTTGTGGTCCCGAAACCACATTTCGACTAGGGTCGTTTTAAGGCTGTCACATTGACAAAATTAATAATTATATAACAAATATATAATATTGCATTCATTTACATACATTCACCTAAACATACGAATAATTACAAGAATGTCACATCTTCTCAAATATTAATAAAACAAGATAAAGAGAGAGATTCGGTCTCGGTTTACACCATAAACATAGCACAACCTAATGCTCTGATACAAATTATTAAAAAAAAACCCAGTTTTAAAATGATTTTCTTGCACAACAAAAAACTAAAATTTTGAAAACTGATCCAGTTTGTGATATTTATAACAATAAACCTTCACTGAATTCGTACCTATGTTTTTGGCTTAACGGACTTTCCCTATTCTCAACTTTCAACCAAACGATCTTCTCTTCCATTGTTGTACCATGAGTTACTTCGAGTGTGGGCTCGAACCAATTGAATTGAAACATAGAACTAGAAAAAGATTTCTCTGATTTAGGGGTGAAAACAAAAAATTCTCTTTTCTTAGTAGGAACTGGTAAAATTTTTATTCCAAAAAAATATATGTAATAGTTGAGAATAAATTCTCTCTATCTTTCAGCAAAATAACAATCTCTAAAAGTTGTGTGAATAGCTCTACCGATGCTATTTATTTATAGGAATAGAAAGTAGAACCCTTGTTAAGTCGTAGTGGTTTATTTCAAATAGAAAAACAACATCCTACTTAGGATAGGACTAGGGTGGATGACACACCCTTGTATTCCTACTAGGGTTGCCGCCTCCTTTATGTTCATGAGGGGTTTTTGGGCCTCTCTCACATCGAGTCTAATTACGAGTATTTCTTGGGTCTTTTTGGCTCAATACTTTGTAATATGATCCAATCAAATTTAGCTTTTCTATTTCCGAAAATAAACTTTAATATTTATATATAAAACAATTTTCCCACCTCTATTTTACTCCCAACAAAATTTTGACAATTTTACCCTTAGTAAAATTTTGACGATTTTTCCCTTAGTAAAATTTTGAGAAAATATGTTCAATATTTCATAACTCAACATGTTCACTATGACTGATTTGTTTATTTTCATTTTCAGGCTTCAAAACAGTCCAAAAACATAAACTCATTTTTTTTGAAGTAATCCATATAGGATTGCAAATAAATCATTTCCATTTCTATTTTCAGAAACTTGCATTCATTTCCAAATGATTTTATTTCTCCATTTTGGAGAAAACCATAATCTTTTTTGAATGTTTCTTATTTCTCTTTTCATTTTCATTCCGCTCATTTCTATTCAAACACACAATTAATTTCTAGTTTCAACGAGCTAGCGGAGGGACCGATTGGAGATATGTAGTTGAGGTTCAAATGATTTATAATTAAGTTCTGACTTTTCACCTATTAATTATAAACTCATTTAGTTATGAAGTCATTCCACTATGCTATCGTGACTGAGCTCCCCCCAACGTCATACCATTTTGGAAGCTACTACTCAATGCTCGTCTAATGACCTTGTCATAAGTGTGTTACTCTCATAGGATATCCTTGTTCTCTTAGGGATAATATTCGTTCTCCTAATATGACTCTATCTTATCTTATGGTAATCATTACATCTTCCTTCATGAAAAGTGAATAACTATTAAATAATGATCAATTTATCCATCAGAAAGACTAATGACCTATGGTCACGTTTATTTTTCATCAACCATGTAATGCCAATGAGAGTATATCATTTACCCATGTTTTGGGTTATTAATTCCACTATTGTGAATGATGCTACATACTATAGAAGTCGTACACCTAATGCACCAGTTTTCGGTTCCTTATCTATTTGAACTCAGGTTTTTACTCACATCAAAGTGTACGAGTCATGCATAAATAGTATGTAACACCCCGTACCCGAGACCATCACCGGGGTCGAACACGAGGGGTTAACAGACTTCGTTCACTTAATTTCACCGTTCATAAAAAAAATTTCCAGACAGCTGGCTAACTGTGTCACTGTCACCTTAAAAATCATATCTTGAGTTCTACAACTCAAAAATCAGTTTCGTGATTTTTCCCTGAAACTAGACTCATATATCCATCTACAAATTTTTTTCTAGAATTTTTGGTCAGGCCAATTAGTAGAGTTTATTAGTTAAAGTCTCCCCTGTTCCAGGGTGCGACTACACTGACCTTCCTGCATTACGACCTGGATATCTCCCTGTACAGGGCTTCAATACTGATGCCGTTTGTTTCTATAGAAACTAGGCTCAAAATGGAATCTATAAATATATGGTATGACTTCTAAATGTCTCGGGTTAATTTATAATGAATTTTCAAAGTTGGAACAGGGAATCCAGAAACCGTTCTGGCCCTGTTTCACGAAAACCCAAATATCTCTTAACATACAACTCATATGACCGTTTCGTTTCTTCAATATGAAAATATATTCATCAAGGTTCATTTACATAATTTATTCACTATTTAATTCCATTTCTACTATTTTTAGTGATTTTTCACATCCACATCGCTGCTGCTGTCAGCATCTGCCTTCAAGGTAGACTTTACCTATTTCATAGTTTCCATGATTCAATTAGCCCTTTTTGCATACATAGCACAAGGTATAATCATGATTAACCATTCCAATGGCTAATCGTTTCCAACATTTCCATACCTCTTAGTGATCAACATACAAACGATTATAGTGCTATGCTAAAAACGTATATAAGCCATTTTCGCATGGCTATCCAAAGTTTTACATACCAAAGTTCAAACTAACATAATAGCCTATACATGCCGAAATGTTCTCTTAGACCATCTAAGAAGAAGATACCCAAAGGTTGCTAGTCGGTGTGATGACTTCGATGACGGTCCCGAATGCGCAAAAAGTCGAGTCCAAGAAACCTAAAATGGGTGACAAGCAAACACCGAGTGAGTATATAACTCAGTAAGTCATAAGCAATGCACTACCATCCATTAATAACATTATCACAAGAGGAAACAAAATGGAACGAGGCTAATTACTCCATCCAAACCGAACTATACCATAGTTCCTTAGACCTTTCAATTCAATCTCATACCAAGTTACACATTCACATTCCATATACTAATCAATAGGATATTTGAGGTATTTTTATACATCATTTTGTTTTCGTTACAATCATACAACTACATGACCTTTCACTTATTCCACGATAATTCTTATGTACGTGACTTCAATTAAAATTGTCACATAGGTTCAAAACTTACCAAGCTCAACTCCAAATATAAACATAGCGCCTATTAGCCATGAACTCAAGGTACTCACCCGATCCGCTGTCCGTGATCAACTCAATAATGTCGCACACTCAGTGTCAATAGTGATTCAAAAGCATATAGTGAGTCCGCACACTTAGTGCTATATAATCAACTCGCACACTTAGTTCTATATAATCAAACTCGCACACTTAGTGCTGTACAAATTTTAAACCAGCACACTTAGTGCCAATCTCATGATCATAAATGTTTATACCCGCACACTTAGTGCCGAAATCAACAACTCAATACATCTCACCTCTTTTCTTTTCGTTCAATACTTTCATCACCACATACATACATGTATATAAATTTATCATTCCTTTCGGCATAATTACATAGACATTATGTCTATTTAAATCAATACAAAATATATGCTTAGTGACTTACCTTGTGTTGGGTAAAATAGTTCCAAGTCGGCTACTCGATGACCTTCGTCTTTCCCTTGCTTGATTCTCCTCCTTTAACTCCTTGAGCTTAATCAATAAATCAACTAGTTTAACCATCTTGCTAAACATTCATAATTCAATTACACATGCATATGTATGTTTGTATATTCGGTAATCATCCTCACTAATTACCCATTTAGTCGATTATACACATAATTAAAGGTAACATCACGAACGGGCATACTTATGTATATTTATATATATATATATACACTTCCAAATGGGCATCACAATTAGATTTAACACCACCCTCATACTCAATTAGATGGCCGAATGTATGTATATATATACAATGTCAACTATAACATCTTTTAAACACCTAATTTCATCTCATGAACACTTAATCAAATTTTCCTAATCTAGCATATATTTTCACATCTATTTGTAACATCATGTAAATTCACATATAACTACATTTCTTAAGTTCTACATCTTAATGCCCATTATAGCCACTCCCATGGTCTAAATCTAACAATCGGCAACACCTACCTTTTCACTATGTTAGCCGAATACTCATTCTCTTCTTAGTCCTAAATTCGGCACTTCCAACAAATTAGCTTAACAATTCCAACTTTCATGCTAACATCCCAAGCAACTTAACACATCCATATAACTAGCATGCTAATAGCATCAAGGTATCAACCAAAATTTTTTAGGCTCCTTAGCCAAATTCTAACGCTCCATCAACCCCAAATCCAACCATGAAATAGATAGAATTTAGACTCATCACCCAAAGGTTGTATATACTTCCAAAGATACCCTTGAACATACCTTAATCTAGAGGACCACCTTGGCCGAATCTTCCTTCTTCCCCTTCCTCTAGTTATGGCAATTGCAAAAGAAAGAAAACATGAACACTCCTTCTTCTTCTCAAGTCACGGCAATGGAGAAGAGAGATGAGCATTTTTTTTTCTTTTTCCTTCTTTTGCTAATATTATTTAATTTCCAATAACCCAATTTCTTATTATAATATCTAATTAAACATATGTATTGCCCATCAACATTCCATCTTGGCCGGCCACTATAAAGAAATTGGGCAACTTGACATGCAAGTCAACCTTTGTGTTAACATGCACTAATAAGCCATTTAAAATTAGCCTATCATATTTCACTATGTCTCATATTGATCCCTATTTAATAATTTCTCATGCAATTGGCAAAATTAGAGAATGAAACTTCCACATACTCATGTACACACATAATAAGCATAGAATATAGCAATTAATTATTCTTATGACTCGGTTTTGTGGTCCCGAAACCACTTCCCGACTAGGGTCACACTAGGGCTGTCACATAGTAAGCCATCCACTTAAGATTTAGGTATGCCACACTATGAAAGTCACAAGTGAATAAATCAATAAACAGATTCAGGATCTATTATGCTTGGGTTTTGTCTGATGTACTATCAGTTTAGTCAGTCACATCTATGCCTCTATCTTTTGAGAGTCATCCATTCCGATGCCCAACACAAGGCATCTTTCTAATTGGATTAGATAGATGACATAGTAGTCTTTTAATTAGTTTGATAATTTTCGATTAGACTAAGGACATGTTTAGGTTCGTATACTAATACAAGTTATCTACGGTACTACAATCGGACCACGTAATACTGCTTAGTATTAGCTAAACATTTAGACAACCAATGAGCAACATTTGCTTCCATTTTGCTTTGCATGCAAAAACCATTTGAGGAAAATTATACAAAGTATATTAATGTAATAAATGATTTTTTTTCTATAAATCAATCTATTCAAAAAAATTACAAGTTTACAAACAAATATACTACACTTAGGGCACCAAATCACACATACAATTAGGCTTTAATAATTTCAATTTGTCCAGAAATATCATTTTGATAATTTGCAATTTACTTAATCCTAGATCTAGTCTACAAGAAGTACCATGATTGAAAACTCCTTAGTGTATGCTCATTACGAAAGCAGTTCATCCAACTGCTTTGTCCAATGACCTCGTCATGTGTGTGTTACCCTTGTATGATATCCTTAATTCCTTGTAGCTAAATTCGTTCGCTTAATGCAATCTTATTTTATCTCATTGTCACCATTTTTTCTTCTTAATGATTAATATGATCATTGTCAATAAATGACTATGATAAATTGCATGTTCGAGAACAAGTAACGGGTGGCTACATTCCATATTTATCAATTCACACATTGTCAATGAGAGGGTATCGTTAACTCTTTAATCGAGCTATGAATTCCATTGTTGCTATGTAATATCCCCAAAATTTTCAAAACCTAGAACAGTGATAAATATATAATAAATTAGTCAGAATTTTAAGAAAGTCAGAAATTGGAAATTAGACAAGTGCAAAAGGTATTTGCAAAAATATAAATATTAAGATTTAGAGTGGATAAAAAAAAGACTAAATTGTAAAGGATGTAAAAGTTCATGGAACTATATATATGTAAGTAAATGTGAAGAGAAATAGGTGAAATAATGATATGTGAAATAGTGTACATATGTTTGATGAAAAATTAAAGACAAGGGTTAGTATGTTAAAAGTGTAAAATAATATGTAAAAAGAATTAATAAGGATTAGTGATGAATTATGGAAATTATATTAATTGGTGAAATATGTCACATGTATTAAAAATAATTGTAAATTTTATTGGGGATTTGATGGCTCAAGGACAAAATTTAGAAATAAGTAAAAAATGAGATGAAAATGACATGGAAATGTGATAAGAAATTGTTGTGGAAAATGGAAATTAAATAGATAAATGAAATATGTTATATACTGAAATTGAAAGAAAAGATATTGTTACAAGAAATGTTGTGATGATGACTAAATTACAAATATGTAAAAGTGACATGTAAAATGTAAGATAAAAATTAGTAATGAAATATAGAAATTTATCAAATATTAAGACATGATACATGTGTTAAAAAAAGTGGAAGATACAATTATATGAATTATTATTATAAGGGCTAATTTGTAAAAAGTGCAAAAGTGACATGTGATATCATTTGCGCAAGTAGACGAGATAAGAAATATTGGAATATTAGTGGTATGCCATTAACGAACCTTAGCGCGCTCTTTGATTACCAGCACGTCAGTGCTCTCTGATTAGCACATTTGTGCTCTCCATTAATCTACTTTGGCGGTGTTTTGTTATCTACTTAAACGGTGTTCTATTCAGTTCCGTGTATCCTCTGTGTTCTGTTAAGTCTACTGAGCCTCTAAAAAGGTACAAGATTATTTTAGAGATAACTAAATTATAAAGATTATATGTGCTTGATAGCAAGATAAATTCATATTTTTAGTATATTTATTTTTGGCTAATTATCAAATAAAATGCTATTAAATTTGGATTTTTCTTATCAGGAATAAAGTTGGTGTGCGAAATTCAAACTCTTACAAAAAATGGCTAAATTAGAACAAAAAGCAAAGAGGAGGGCTTGATTGAAAGATTGAAGATTCAAAGATGATTGGATAAAAATTGAAGGGTTGAAGATTTTTTTAAAAGTGGCTGGTTAAAGATTGAAGGATTTTTGACATTGTTACAACTTTGTAATTAGTTTGAAATCTAGTTTAAATTTTATTTTGAATTATTTAGTGATAATATTTAGAATTATTTAGTGATAATATTTAAGAAAAATCTAGCTAAATTTTAGCACTAAAAGTGTGTATAAATACCTAGTGACTACAACCAATTGAACACACTTTACCTTTAGCATTTAATAAATTCTTTATCTTTTTTCTTTTCTCCCTTCCTGTGTCACCTCTATTCTTTCATTTTTTTTCTTTAACTTCTAGCTTTTTGGTTTAATTGCCTTCCAAGGCCCTTTCTATTTCCACCTTTCACAATTCCACAAAACCACTTTCAAAGCATGATTTTGTTCATGATTAACTAAATCCTTTTGAGCCATAGCCTGGTTATCACTTCAACAAAGTAATCGTGAGATATAAACCCACAATAAATACTTTGCAATTCGGTATTTGCTATCTCTTCAGTATATGGGATAGTACAAATTCGTCCCTCAAAGTTGATTCGATTTCAATTCAAAAACCGCACATTGAGTTGGAATTGTTTCGTGTCCAGTTGGGAAGTTGAGTCGGCGGTGCTGTATTCAAAATCCCGTGAACAAATTGGAGTGTTCAATTGGAAAACACTAGTTTGATTCTATCAAGGGAGATAGTGATCAGATTTAAACGACCCACATGGTTGAGGCAGTTAATTTAAGTTGGGCTTTTTAGATCGCTAAGCTATCGAAGTCTTAAATTACGGGTACGTGCCACGTGGTTTGAAATTTGACAAGGGTCAATTTACAAGTGATACTGGATTGACTACGAGAGGAAGAGTTGGAAATTTGAGGGATCCTTGATTGCTATAACCAACTTATCAATTGGAAGGGAAAATCCGTTTCAAGGACCAATTTAAGATTGGAGTACACCGAGGCTAAGACTAAGCTTAAAAAATATTTTATTTTCTTAATTTTATTTTTTCATTTTTGAATCTATTTTTATTTTATTTTATTACACTTCATAGTTCCTTATTTTATTATCTTAATCAATTTAAACCCCCCCTTTTTTTTATTTTTTCAGCGCTACTACACACAAGTCGTGGGCACAGCTGTAGCTGCGACAACGAATCTAGTCACAAGAAAAGGTGAAATTAGATAATCAGTCCCCATGGATTCGACCCTACTACTCTATATTTCAATTTATTGTTATATTTGTTGCCAGAATTTATATTTGGTGGTTTCGACGCCCATTAAATTTTGGCGCCGCTGCCGGGGATTGGTGAAAATTTTCTAATTTTTGTTTTTTTTTTCTTTATGACCAGGTTAGAATCGGGAACTTTAGCATTTGAACCAGAGATAGAAAATTTGGCTTGAACACTTCGAAGAATAGTAATTCAACGAGGTAAACAACGACAGCCTGATTTTAAAGAAGGATCTTAACTGATCTGAAGATTCAGACGGTATGGCAGATCAAACTATACTCCAACTTGTAGCTGCACCGGACGAACAACAACCGCTATGCATAACTTATTCGGTGAGTGAAACACCATTCGAGTTGAAGTCGAGATTAATACATTTATTGCCTACTTTTCGCAGTTTGAAAAATGAGAACCCCCATGCTCATCTGAAGGAGTTCCACATGGTTTGTCTAAGCATGAAACTAGAAGGAGTAATTGAGGAACAAATAAAACTACAAGCTTTTCCTTTTTCATTAGCTATTTGTGCTAGAGAATGACTATTTTATTTACCTCCAGGATCTGTTAATACTTGGACTGATATGTCTTGATTGTTTATTGACAAGTTCTTCCCAGCAGTTGAGTTAAGGAGGAGTATAATCGAAATGCAACAAAAAAAGGCAGAATCACTTTATGAATATTGGAAGTGATACAACAATTTGTGCGCAAGTTTCCCACAACATAGTTGTCTGAACAGTCGCTCCTACAATATTTCTATGAGGGGTTACTCCGAATGGAAATCAAGATGATTGATACTACTAGTGGAGGGGCTCTTGTAAACATGACTCCCCAAAGAGCTAGGGAATTAATTTTGACTATGGCTGCAAATTCTCAATAGTATTGACCACCTATGAAACCTACGAGAAGGGTTCATAAGCTAAGTACTCCTTCCATAGTAAATAAGATTGATGAACTTACTAATGCAGTTATAAATATGCTTGCAGGACAGATGAACCCAGCTCAGTTTTGCGGGATTTGTACTAAGTTTGATCTTTCTACTGACTCATGCTCGATTTTACTTGAAGATAAAGCTACAAAAGTAAACACCGTTTGGAACTTCCTAGGGCCACCTCAAAGGCATTATGATCCATATTCAAGCACGCATAATGTAGGGTAGAGGGATCACCGAAACTTGAGTTATGGGTCGAACCCTCAATACAACCAACCATATCAACAAAAACCCCCTCCGCCGCAAGAGTATCAACTTCCAAAGTCATCTCTTGAAGCTATAGTAGAGAGGTTAGCCTTTAGCGCTGAAAAGTTCCAACAAAATACTGAAGCACATTTCCAAGAACTAGATCAGCAAATAAATAAGCTAGTAGTTACGATTAGTCGTTTGGAGAACCCAGGAAAATTGCCATCTCAAACTGAGCCAAACCCACATCAAAATGCAAGTGTTGTGACCGTAAAAAATGGAACAAAGTCAGAACTAGTGCCTGGCATGAATCGTGACCACGATGTTGAACAAGAAGTTGAACCAGTAGCTCCTAATTGAGCCGATGCCTCATAAACCATTTATTGTACCTCCCCCATACCCTGGAAGGCTCGTCTAAGTAAAAATAGAACGAGAGGAAAAAGAAATCCTTGAGACATTCCAAAAGGTAGAAATTAATATTCCTTTACTTGATGCAATTAAACAGGTTCCATGCTATGCAAAATTTTTAAAATAACTATGCCTTGGTAAAAAGAAGGTCCAAGGAAATTAATGGGCAAATATGGGAGAAAACATTTCTGCAGTGCTACAAAGGAAAATCTCGCTGAAGTGTAAGGACGAAGGTATGTTTTCTACATCATGCAAAATAGGTAATATTGGCATAGAGAAAGCCATGTGTGATTTAGGAGCATCTATTAATGTAATGCCTTTATCTATTTTTAAATTGATAAACATGAGTCTTTTGAAAGAAACAGGGGTGATTATTCAATTGGCAGATAGGTCATGCATATATCCAGAAGGGGTGTTGGAAGATGTCCTCGTAAAGGTAAATGAGCTAATTTTTCTTGCAAACTTTTACATCATCGATATGGAGGATGATTACTCAAAAAATGCTTTTGATATTTTACTCGAGAGACCATTCCTAAGTACCACATGTACAAAGATTGATGTTCAAAGTGGAACCCTTACTATGGAATTCGACGATGAGGTGGTAAAATTTATTATTTATGAGGCAATGGGCTAACCCAGTACAATGTCGAATATTTCTAGTGTTGTTATTATTGAGCCACTAACGAAATTTCATTTTGAGTATGATGAAGAGAATATGTTACAAATTATGCTTTGTAGGAATACAATGGATACACTGGAGGAATTAATAACATTCAAAGAACTGATTCGTGAAACCATTATTCTATTGGAGACTCCACAATTTCCTAGAAGTCAAGGTAAATATTTTCAACTTTCTCTTTCTAAAACTAAACTCTTGCCTTCTATTTTGCATGTTTTGGAACTGGAACTCAAATCATTACTGGAATATTTAAAGATTTCGATAGAGGAAAAGACAAACCCAAACGGAGAAGCTCAAAGACACCTTAATCCACCATTAATGGAGGAATTCCAGGTGCACATAATGGAAGAATTAATTCTTGAGAAATGAAATGAATAACACTCAGGTCGTTGAGCTAACAACGTTAAACAAAAGTGCTTAATGGGAGGCAACCCACATTTATTTTTATTTATTTATTTTATTTTATTTTAAATTTTAGTTTAGTTTGAGAATTAAATAAAATATTATTTTAATCCGTTTGATCGTGCTATTTTCCAAGAGCAACCACCTTCAGCTATAGACGAACAACTTTATCGCATTGAAGCTTGCCTCGAAATAATGGAAGCCAACATCTCAAACATCCTCACCGTTCTACAAAGTGATCACTTCCATCACCCTCCAGCCCATTAAATTTAAACAGGGAGTGCACTTTCTCCATTCATATTATTCTTTTTACACTTTGGGGCCAATATGGGCTAAGTAGGGGAATTTTGAATCATGCCATACTTTCTTTTTGCATGTATTTTGCTAAGAATAATTTTTTAATTTGTTTCAGAAATAAACCTCTAATTCTTATGTTTAGTTTACTTAAATAAGTGGGTGAATCATGAATAACTATTGCTTACTTGATCAATGGATATTTTATAGAATTGAAAATGTTATGCCTTAGTCAATATTTCATGAAAATTGTTGGTTTTGTTGAACATGCCAAATGAAAGTACTCCTTTAAATAAATAAATAAACAAACAAATAAATAAATAGCTTGGTTAAGAGTGAAGATTCAGAAATGTGACCAAGTTGAGTAACTGGGATTAGGTGCTTGGGTTGTCATCTCATGTTGCGTCAAAAGGTTTGGTGAAGAGCCAAAGCTTGTAACACTCTGCTAATCGAGCCGCCTTGAGAAATAAATCGGTTAGGGACATGTGAAACTGAGTAACTAGGATGAGGTGCTTGGGTTTTCATTTCATTTCACGTCAAAAGGTTTGATTATGTCTCGAATTCGTTAAAAATAAAAAAAATTAAATAAAGAGAATGTACTGGGTTAAGTAACCAGGGTGAGTTGCTTGGGTTGTTATCTCACTTCGCGTCAAAAGACTTGACTACGTTTGAAAAAAAAATAAAACAAAAAAACAAAAAAATGTATATAGATATAAATAAAAGCATATATTGGGTAAGACCATTTTGCATGTTTGATTGAGCCTAAATTTAGTGAAATAGTTGAGTTTGACATGTTGTTTGAGATTTTATAAAATGCTTATTAATTGAGTTTAGCAATTTTTTATTTTTTATTCACCTAATTGTTTGATGTATGCTTGACTAAGAAAGGGGGTTTTGATTTTGAAAGGGATTGACAAATTATTTTTAGTGGATATCATGCTTGAGGACAAGCATCGACTAAGAAGGGGGAATTTGATAGCAAGATTTGGCTAATTATAAAACAAAAGGCTATTAAATTTGGATTTTTCTTATCAGGAATGAAGTTGGTGTGGTAAATTCAAACTTTTACAAAAAAAGGGCTAAATTGGAACAAAAAGCAAAGGGGAGGGCTTGATTGAAACATTAAAGATTCAAAGATGATTGGATAAAGATTGAAGGGTTGAAGATTTTTTAAAAAGTGGCTCGATAAAGATTGAAGGATTTTTTATATTTTTACAACTCTATAATTAGTTTGAATTCTAGTTCAAATTTGATCTTGAATTATTTAGTGATAATATTTAATGATAATATTTAGAATTATTTAGTGATAATATTTAGGAAAAATCTAGCTACATTTTAGCACTAAAAGTGTGTATAAATACCTAGTGACTACAACCAATTGAACACACTTTACCTTTGGCATTTAATAAATTCTTTTTTTTTCTCTTTTTCTGTGTCACCTCTATTCTTTCATTTTTTTTTAACTTTTAGCTTTTTGGTTTAATTGCCTTCCAAGGCACTTTCCCTTTCCACCTTTCACAATTCCACAAAACCACTTTCAAAGCATGATTTTGTTCATGATTAACTAAATCCTTTTTAGCCTTAACCCGGTTCTCACTTCGACAAAGTAATTGTGAGATATAAACCCACACTAAATACTTTGCAATTTGATATTCGCTATCTCTCCGGTATATGGGATAGTACAAATTTGTACCTTAAAGTTGATTCGATTTCAATTCAAAAAGCACGCATTGGGTTGGAAATGTTTGGCGTACAGTTGGGAAGTTGAGTTGGTGGTTCTGTATTCAAAATCCCATGAACAATTTGGCGTGTTCAATTGGAAAAAGCTAGTTGGATTCTGTCAAGGGAGATAGTGATCAGATTTAAATGACCCATATGGTTGAGGTCATTAATTTGAGTTAGGCTTTTTAGATTGCAAGGCTATCAACGTCTTAAATTACGGGTACGTGCCACGTGGTTGGAAATTTGCAAGGGTCGATTCGCAGGTGATACCGGGACTGACTACGAGAGGAAGAGTGTAACACCCTTAACCCATATCTGTCACCAAAGTAGGGTTATGAGATATTACCAATCAATTCACAACATATAGCATACATTTATCAAGCATAAAGCATTCATTCTCATAAATCATTCAACATAATCACAATGTCCCTTATAAGGGCCTACGAGGTCTTAAACATGATCTAGAAGTGGTTTGGGACTAAACCGATAACATATGAAAACTTTGGAGACTTAAAAAAATTTTCAAACTTACAGGGTTCACACGCCCATGTGAACGGGTCGTGTGCCTCACACAGCTTTAGATACGCCCGTGTAACAGCCTGGTTTTAGCTAAATCAGAATAGTGGTTTTGGAACCACAAATTCGAGGTCGTAAAATAATTTTAATATTTTTTTGGTGTTTACATCATGTGATTATATATGTGTGAAAGTTTCATGAAATAATTAGCATTTGAATGCTTAATTTGACAAAAGGACTTAATCGCGTAAAATGCAAAAGTAGCAAGCTATAGGTAAAAGTGTCCAATTGTTATGGTTTATTAAATGTGATGTCCTTATGATGTGATTAAACCATTTTTGGTGGATTTTGACAAAAAAGGGCATTAAATGAATGTTTTAAATGTTTATTAACTAAGGTTAAATTCGTAAATTATGTATTAAGTTAAAATAAAAACAAGTAATAAACATATCATCTTCTTTAATGGTGTTATTAAACTGAATTTAAAGAACAAAGGAGACCATTTAGGGTTTCAAGCATTCAACACTCTCATTAGCTAGCAAGTAAGTGATTTTAGCTCCGTTTTTGATGATTTCTATGTTTTTATGATCGTTGCTTTCAGTACTAGCTAGCCTGTGCCTTAATTTTTGAATTTGTTGATGATTTTGGAAATGCCATTGTTGAATGCTTCAGCTTTGTGATAGTAGATGATTAATTATGGAAGTTAAATGATAAATTATCAAGTTTTGTTAAGTGATTTTGAGTGAAAATGCGTAAATAGGATTAAATTGTGAAATGTGTAAATTGAGGGGTTAAATTGTGAAATAAATGAAAAATATGGGTTGCTAGGGACCTATAGAGAATTTTGTGTTTTTATGAAATAGGGACTCAATTGAAAAAATGTGAAATTATAGGGTTAAAGTGTAAAATGTCCCAAATTGTGTGTTTTGGATGAAATTGAATGTGTTGATGAATAAAAGAGTTAATTTTGAATGTATATAGATCAAGAACGAAAGAAATCGGATTTAGATCGGGGAAAATCGAAAGTTGACGAATAGTTGATCAGTTCGTTTATCCCTAATACGAGGTAAGTTCATATGCAAATAAATGTCTTTTAATTTAATAGTACATGTTCAATTGTTATTGAATTGCTATGAATGTTGAACGAGTACTTACGATCAAGAATAGACTAAGTTTTGACATCCGAAAATCCCGTACAAACCTTAGGAATAGTATAGGATACGATTGTCATGACATTAGGTTACCGAGATGTGATTACATGTAAGACCATGTCTGGGACATTGGCATTGTATTGAGATTACGTGTAAGACCATGTCTGGGACATTGGCATCGTTAATCAATTTTGTGTAAGACCTTGTCGGGACAGAGACATCGATATGTGATAACATGTAACACCATATCTGGGATATGGCATTGTACGAGCTTATGTGATTTTCGAGTATCCTTAACAATTTTGAACGGTTCAACAGGCAAAGTCAAGTTGAGAAAAAATATGTGAATGAACTAAGTGATTCAGGTACGTACGAGATTCATACGAGTATTGAGAAATGAAGTAAATGACAAATTTGATTATGATATTGAATTTGCGTTCAATGTGAAAGGTTTGTGAAGTTGTGTGTGATTAGTTAAGTTTAGCATATTTGAATTGATATGCAAAGATTCATATGATAGCTTATTTGTATATGGCTTACTTAGATTTTAAAGCTTACTTTATGTGTTCTTTCCATGTTTTTAGATTGTCAAAGCTGGCTTAGACATCAGGGATCATCGGGAACCATCATCACACTATCGACTACTTGTTGGTACTTTTGGAGCTTTGTATATATGGTATATGGCATGTATAGGCTAGTTTCATCTTGGTATGTTTTGAGTTATGATTTTTTCCATGAGATTTGGCTTGTAAATGTTGTTGTATATGGCCATTTAAGTTGGCTTAAGTTATGTGTTTGATAAGTCATATTTGTGATGTATATAATGCCTTATATGTTGGCATGTTTTGGTACGTTTTCCATATTTGTTGATATAGCTAAATGGTTGTTCATTTGGTTAGTTATTAGTTGATGTATTAATGCTTGGAAGTTGGCATATTGTGGTTTGATCTTAAGAAGATAATATGGTGTATTTTGTGACATGAAATAGATGATAAGATTATGAGTTAATGCATTTGGAATTTATGTAAGTTGTGATGATTTTGGCATAATAATTTGGTATGTTATGAATATGGAATTGAGTAGTTGAAATGGTTGAGGATAGATGGCATAAAATGTGTATGAAATAGCATGCTTTGGTTGCTTATATATGTATTGAAATGATACTATTTTGATTGTTAGGTGTTCTTGAGAAAATGGTAGAAAATTGGCTTGATAAATGACCCATTTTTGTCCACACGAGCGGAGAAACCGGTGTGTGTCTCAGCCGTGTGTGACACACAGTCATGCTACACGGCCGTGTGTCCCCTGGGGTACCTTTCAATTTCAAGTCAGTATACCCTACAGGTTTGACACTTCCTAGCTACACGGGCGTGTCTACTGGCCCTATGTGGCACACGGGCTGGCACATGGGCGTGTGGTCAGCCGTGTGACCCAAGTCAGTAACCTCCCTAATTTTCCCACGGCCATGGCACACGGGCGTGTCCTTAGCCGTGTGGTACAAGTCAGTATGTATGCCCTGTTTTCACACGGCCTGTGACACAGGCATTTCTGGTAACCTTGTAAGGCACACAGCCTGTTCACACGGGCATGTGACCTTTAAAAGTTTGAAAATTTTCTAAGTTTCTCAAAGTTTTTGAATGTTATCGGTTTAGTCCTGAACCACTTCTAAGCAAGTTTTAAGGTCTCGTAGAACCTTATAAGGGACAATATGATTATGTTAGATTGATGTTTATGTGAAAATGTATGATTTATGTTGTGATTGATCAGTAATGTCTCATAACCCTATTCTGGCTGTGAATACGAGTTAGGGGTGTTACAGTCCGTGTCTCAGGCCGTGTGGAAGCAGGGCATACATACTAACTTGGGTCACACGACCAACCATACGCCCGTGTGTCAAGCTCGTGTGCCCTTTGAAGTGACCACACACACCCATGTGCCAGGCTATGTGCTAGGCCATGCCAAAACTGTAGGTTATACTGACTTATGCAACACGGCCAAGTGACACGCCTGTGTGCTAGGCTGTGTGCCAATTAAGGAGTATACTGACTTCTACCATACGACTAGTCACACGCCCGTGTGTGAGACCGTGTGAAGCATACTGACCTCAATTCAATTTCATCACCAGGGGACACACGACCGTGTAACATGATCGTGTGTCACACACGGCTGAGACGCACGCCCGTGTTTCTGCCCATGCAAACAAAAATAGGCTATTTGCAAAGCCAATTTGCCACCCTTATTCATGCTCACCTAAACAACCAAAATGGTACCATTTCATCATACAATTAGGCAGCCAAAATCATCAACCAAATGTATAATTCATGCTATTATAATTTCATCTATTCCAAATCTCAAATCACATGCCATTACAATTTAGTCCTTATTTCACAAAATCACAAATTAATGAAATTCAAGACTAACCCATGCTAGCCGAATTACCATAGTACCCCTAAAAGCCCATAATTTTCATTTATTCACACTTTTAACCACTACGTTTCATATTTTCTCAATTTAACCCCTTTTTAACATTTTTGTCAAAAATCACTTTACAAAAACTATTAATCTAACATTAAACCTTCCAAATCTATCATCAATCATCAAATTACTCAAGCTGTCAACAATGGCAACATTTTAAATCTTTAACAATTTCAAAATCTAAGGTACGGACTAGCTAGAATACGAAGCAACGATCACAAAAACATAGAAATCATTAAAAACCGAGTCAAAATACATATCTAATTGAAGAATTTAAGATTTCTGAATGAAGAACCCTATTTTTCTTCTTTTTTTTCTTTAATTTCGGTTAGATGATGATAATGGAAGCCTTTAATTTGTTTTTATTTTATTTAACCAATCTTTATTTAACAATTACCTTAATAACCTTTAATAAAACATTATTATTTCACATAAACTATGGACATAAATGTCCACTAACCTTTTAAATGGTTTAATTACCATTTAAGGCCATCATATTTAAAAATCAAAGCTATTTGACAACTTTAACAAGTAGAATGCAACTTTTACATTTTACACGATTTAGTCCTTTTTACCGAATTAAGCATTCAAAAAGTAAAATTTCTTTACGAAACCTTCACTCAATAATTCTATCATACTGTAAACTTTAATAAAATAACAAAATAAATGTTTTGACTTCGGATTTGTGGTCCCAAAACCACTATTTCGATTTAACTCAAAAATGGGCTGTTACAAAGAGTTGGCGGTTTGAGGGATCCTTGATTGCTATAACCAGCTTATCGATTGGAAGAGAAAATCTATTTCAAGGATCAATTCAAGATTGAGGTATACCTTTATCCATTTATTTTATTTTCTTAAATTTATTTTTTCATTTTTGAATCTATTTTTATATTATTTTTCTACACTCATATTTCCTTATTTTATTACCTTAATCAATTTAAACCCCCCATTTGTTTTATTTTTTTAGCACACTACTACGCACAAGTCGTGGGCACGATTGTAGTGTGACAACGAATCTGGTCACAAGAAAAGACGAAATTAGATAGTCAGTCACTGTGGATTCGACCCTACTACTCTATATATCAATTTGTTGTTATATTTTTCGTAGGAATTTATATTTGGTGGTTTCGACGCTCATCAGCACTGAAAAGTAATTAAACTAAGAAACATAAGCAAAAAGTATAGTTGAGATAAGAAAAGTGATTTATCTGAAGTTTGGTTAATGAGATGAGAAATTTAAAATAAACTATGTGATTCAAGTATCACACAGATGTTAATTAAATAAATATGATTAGTTGGTGCATAAAGAACGAATACGATAAAATGAACCTAACTATAACAGTATGTGAAGTAATTGATAAATTATATACTATAACTACAAACAGGTCATTTAAATAATTCGATGTATTAAATAATAATTAAGTTAAAATTTAAAACATAAAATGTAATTTGAGTTCTAGTTGTACTTACTAAGCTAGCAATAGCTTAACGCGTGTTTTATAGGTGTAGGTTAAGAGTAAAATAAAAATATCTTTGAAGTTTGAAGGCATTTCATCTCATCACATCAGTGGATCCAAGAAAATGGTAAATTATTAATTTCTACCGTGTTGGTAAATGGCATGTATCTAGGTGTGTATATTAAGGTTGAATATGATGTGATTTAAATGTGAAACTAGATGTTTGCCTAAATTATATGAAATAATTTATATGTTAATGAAGTGGTATAATAAAATTGAGTTTTATTATTCTTAATTATGATTTATATTTGAATTAAATTGGTTTAAAATTTTGAGATTTGAATAAGGGTTAAACTAGGTAAACCTTAGGGATTAATTTGACAAATTCTCCCTTAAATTTCAACTTAAACATGGTTCTTGAAATTTACACGGCCTTGCGAATACTGGAAAATAAATGTATTTTTGGAACCACATAGGCACAGGGGCCTACACGCACACGACCATGTCTCCTATTTTTCACAATAGTCATTATTTCACTTTAGTAAACTATTCTAAAAGCAAGAATGGTTGAAAATTTTTATTCCAGCTTATCCTGAATACCAATAATTAATATACTGAAATAACGAAACTAATATGTGTAAATTATAATGTAAGAATGGTTTAGGGTTTAGGGTTTTAGTTTATCCTAACAACCAATGTAACATTTCTATACTTGATTTGGTAGTCGGGTTGGTTATAGGGGTATTACATGCTAGTAAAGTCATGCCATACACAAGTCATGTACCCAACGTACTGGTTATGGGTTCGATCATCTTTAAAGCATAAGCCTCCACTTATATTAAAACACATGAGTCACATACTCATGGTCAATGACTAACTCAAGATTTTGGTAAATCACACCGTAAATGTCACAAGTGAATTCATTCACAAATGGATTCAGAATTAGTTCATCTTGGGTCTAATCCAATGTATCATTCTTCCAATAAATACATCTATGTATCTACACGTGGAGTCAACTACTCCGCTAGCCAAGAGTAGCCATCTCCCCAATTGGAATTATAGATGACATAATAATCATTCTAAGTATTTGAATCAAATGTTCACTTTGATTTTTTTTATAGGATTACAGACTCGTTTAGATTATCTACTAAAATAAGTTATCTTTCTCGCAATGTAAACGTTCTTATAGTGTCACTTATCATCAGTTCGAACTTAGACAATTAATGACCTAATATTTGGTCATAATTTCGCTATGCATGCAAAACATGAAAGACAAAAACACAAAAGATATAAAAGTGAAATGTGAAATTAACTTTATTTATTTATTCATCATTCAAATACATAGAAAATAATTAAATGCTTACTACAACATGAACAATTTTCTTAACACTTTGATATAAGTGGAGGCTTATGCTCTAAAGATGATCGAGCCCATAGCCATTTGGGTACATGACTTGTATGGCATGGCTTCACTAGCAACAATGGAATTCATAGCTCGATTAAAGAGTTAACGATATCCTCTTATTGGTATTGTGTGGATTGATAAATATGGAACATGGTCATGGGTTGCTTGTTCTCGAACAATTAATTTATCACAGTCATTTGTTGACAGTTATCATATTTATCATTAAGAAGATACAATGGTGACAATGAGATAAAATAATTGTACCGAGTAAACGGATTTAACTTAAAGAAATCAAGGATATCATATGTGGGAAACACACACATGACGAGTCATTAGATAAAGCAGTTGATGAATAATTTTCGTAAAAGGTATACAATAAGGAGTTTTCAATCATTGTACTTTTTGTGGACAGACTCTGTGATTAAGTGTACTTCTTGTGGACTGACTCCATGGTTAAGTAATTGTGAATAATCAAAACAATGCTTCTGAACATAATTGCAATTATTAGAGCCTAATTGTATATGTCTGGTTGGTCCCTCCGCTTACTCAAAAAAAGCTCAATCAGACTGTATTTAAATTAGAAGAAATTATATGACTTTGGAAATAATGTAATTGAGTTGATTTATTCAATCTGAAATTAAATTAGGCGGTCGTGAGAATTGTTCAACTAGAGAATTTGATTAATTTCTTGGAAAATTAATTTTGATCAAGTACAATTAAATTAATCAAATTAATTAAAATTAATATGATATTTTGGAAATTAATTTTCAAGTCATACAATTGGTCCAGTGGACAATTGAACTTGAAAATTGGGCTTGAGTAACCAAAACTAAGATCGAGACCCGAAAACTGGTCGAATCAGACTTGATATGTGAAATCAGACCAACGATCCGACTAGTGGCTGGACCAAACCGATCGAGCCATCGCCAGCACTTGCAATGGCACCACTGGACATGACAGTGTCGGTGACGACATTCCAGTGGCCGGCGAGTGGTCTTTCGTCAATTGAGCAGTGGAAAAATCACACTCCTACTCGGACTCCCCCGAATAATTTAATTTCAGATTAACTATTCTAAAAATAATATTATTTTCATAGTTTTAATATTAAATTAAATTAAATACTTATCTTAATAGCATTTTATTATTTTAATATTAAAGTGATTATCTTAATATTAAATTTAATTTAATATTTATCTTGTAGATAAGCTTTATATTAATAGATTTAATATTAAATTTAATCTAATATTTATCTTGATAAGTATTATATTAATTTAATATTAAAGTAATTAAGTTTAATTATAGTTGAACTCTCTAAACTCTCCTATATAAAAGAGTCATGGGTCATTATTTTCACACACTTAAATTCAAAAGAAAGTTGTAGAGAGAAAATTCTATTAAAAATTATTTGGAAGATTTCTAGATATATTTTTCTTATTTACAACTTGACATAGAAGTTTAGAGAAATTGCGAAATTGTTCCACTGATAATTTTGTTGAAATTTTTTTATTTGAACCGAGCTTACACTCAGCAGACGGGAGCTTAAGGATAGCAAATAAGACTACTAGGTCAAAGTGTTCATCCAAGACGAATTAAGAATGTACAATTTTGATTAAGTGTTTATTACTTTTGATATCATAACCAAGTTCTTGTTTTTAGAAAAAAATATTAAAATTCTGGTTTTTCCCTTAAATTTATTTTTTGCTGCATTTTTCAAATTTGATTTTTCCAACAAAAGTATATTATAGTTTTCACATAAAAGTTCAAGCATTAACTATTTTTCCTGAGTGTTGGGAATCTAATGATTACAACTTATCTAAAGTTTCAAAAGTAATAGTAACTAGATTAAGACCGACATCGGAGTCTCAAATTTAATTTCTTTGAAGAAAATCATTTTTCAAAAGTTTGTGGCATGATTTTCCCAAAATACCCCTTCTTATGACATGCATGCAGACTTGTTCAAAAATTCATAGTTTGAGTTTAGAAAACCTAGGCTCTGATATAACCAAATGTAACATTCCAAAATTGGCCTAGACGTTAAGATTGAGTTTGGAAAATTACACTAACCACCAAGATAAACTAGCAGGATTATCGAAATTTATAAACTGTTGTCTAAAACACTTAGCGTAATTTTGAAAAGGTACAATTTAATTTCAAAAAATGGTTGATTTTAATGGTTATTTTGCAAAAGTTGAACTTTTGTTTTATATATACATATATATTTTTCAAACCTTATTTACATAGTCATACTCTAGAAAAGTAATATTTATCATAGTTTTAATGAAAACCAAATTTCACATATAATTAATTCAAAATATCCTAATATCGAATAATATGTCATGCATGCCAAAATAACCCAAAGCTTAAGTTTCATGCCATAGTTCAAATAAATCAATACAATTCCAAATAACATAATTTAAAAAACCTAAATTGTAACACCCATAACCTGTACCCGTTGCCAAATTAGGGTTACAGTGTATTATCGTACAATCCTGAACAATCAATAACAGATAGCATCAAATTTCCCATTGGAGTAATACGTACATTTGTGGGTTTTAAAATGAACCTTCAAAGCCTTAAAATTAGTTTAGGAACAATTAAGGACCAATTTGTACTAAATTAGAATTTTCAGGAAAAAACTAAAAATTTTCAAAATAGGGGTCACACGGTTTTGCGTCCAACCATGTGACAGACCGTTTACCCTTCGAAATAATTTCACACGGTTGTGTGCTAGCCCGTGTAGCATTCGAAATACCTTCACACGGTCGTGTCATAGGCGTTGTGCTAGACCGTGTTCAATTCAATGCTGGGACACATGACTGTGTCGCAAGCCATGTGCCAGCCCATGTGAAAGCTGCAATGTGACACCCTAAACCTGACCAGGATGGATCAACCCAAATTCAAAGCATTACATTAGCCACCCAAGTGACTCTTCGGCTAGCGACCACCCAAGACACATCCTGACCTTATAACACCTCAATCTTATCTAATTATTAGTTATTTAACAATGCAGAAGCAAATTACGAGTCAATTTTAAACTTTTCCTAGGTAATTTAACCTAAAGGCATTTGCGTCATTTTACCACCAATAGTAAAGCTAACCCAATTTTAGATCTAAGTGTACTGACCTTCTTTTAGTCAAATTATGCAAGCCTAAAAATTTTATCTTAATTTGAGTTCTTTTACTATGTCTAATTCAAGTTTTATTATTAGGGACTAAATTGTAATAAATACAAACTATCAAGACCTATTTTGAATTATAAATTAATTGTGTTTGTATCGAATTTTACCCATTATGAGACTAATCCCAAAATTTTACCAAGTATCCTTATAATCTAAGGCTCTAATTAGATTAATCAATTTTCAGGACTAAATTGTAACTTAAACAAATTAGAATACCAATTTAAAAAGATAAAAATTTAAACCCCCAAACCCTGCATGGTCGTGTCCCCCAGACCATGTGTTATTAATTGGCCGTGTCTGTGTCAAGAAAAGCTTTTAGGCCAATCACACACACCTATGTGTGATAGCTCCAGTCTCTACACGCCCGTGTCACTTACCCACACGCCCGTGTGCAACCCCTCACATGCCCATATGGAAAGGCACATACCTGTGTGAAAACCATTGCACCTACCTTTTTGAAAAACTCATTTTAAAACCCTAGTTTGCATATTTTAATGGCCAATTAAACCCAATTTAACTATAATTAATTAACATGCATATACATACACCTTCAATTGAATTTATTGACATCAATTAAGCCTCAATTATATCGAATTAGGAAATCAATTTCATGCATAACAAACAACGAACAAATCATACGAGTGACATACCTTAATTGCTGAAAAACCTGTAACACCCTAAACCCAGCCTAGACGTTATGGTCGAATCCAGAGACATCACAAAGAAAGGTTTGAAAAATAGAGTCGTTACGATAAATCATTCCAATTTTATAACCTATATTTGTTTCTATCTATTGTCAAAAACGTTATTTAATTAATTTATTTGCCAAAATATAAATTACAATGGAAGTCATAGAAAACGTTATTTTTGGGAAAACCCATTCATAAGTTTTAGGAAAACCTTTGTTTTAGGAAAAACCATGTTTTTATGATATCTGTCGCAAATAAAATGTAAAAATGAAATTCCAAATCCCAAAATAAAATTAAACAGTCCGGAGAGTCCAATTATTACCAAACTCCCAAAAATAATCCTTAAATTAAATAAAAACCAATATTTAAATCAGTTTACAAACTCGTGGTTACCGAGAGGCTCTGTCACACCGATCCGCCTAAGTTTGTGGATTACCTGAATAGAACAAATAAAAAGATGTAAGTTTTCATAAACTCAGTGTGTAACCCAACAAAAATAGACATGCATTACATGTAGAAATCTCATATACAGTCAGATATAGATTTGCACTTACATCCATTTCAGATCAGATAACATAATCAAATAAGCAGTACAAATATGAAAAATCCTACCCCCATCCTCTACACACCATCTCCGACCATCCCATCACACCATGTGGGGTTAAAAACACCCACCCAGCCCTACACACCATATAGTGTCGATGCGACACATTACAGATAATATGCAGCCAAGCTGCCAGAATATAGGCAAAGCGTCGCCGTACAAATCACTTCCTCCACATATACAGAACTCACCCCAATCACAGATATAGCAGTAACAGATACAGATGTCATATATATACTTAACGGAATAATCAGACATGCCTAACAGTGTTCTACTCAGAGCAGAATATCAGATTATCAAATCACATGATTTTTAGGGTTTGGTTAGCCCTTACCGACCTTACTGTAGGCCCATAGTCGATCGGAATGACTCATGCGACCCTAGGGAAAATTTTAGAATTATGGACTCACATGCCCGTGTGGGCTCACACACCCAGATTGGCCTCACCCGAGTGGCCAACACGGCCTGGCCCAAAACCTACACACCCATTTAGGCCTACACGCCAACTAGGCCTAGCCCGTGTGGCCCACACGACCACACCCACACCATCACATGGTCGTGTCTTGTACACGGCCATGCCCACGTCAAACACACAATTGTGTCTCGCACATAGCCAGGCACATGCCTGTGTGGCGTCGACAGTAAGGTTTTTCGACTTTTGTTAAAGCTCAATTTTTCATGTTTTAGGTACACACCTGGTATGATTTTGATGTGAAAACAATCCCAAGCCTTCTGAAACCTAAAAACAAAATCCCAACATCGAAATTAGCAATCAATTCATGAATTCATCAAAACTAAATCGAGCGATACATACTCACTTACCTTCAACACACCTGTTCACTCGCACAGATTAGACCGTTGAAATGGAACTACTGTTTCATCGTCTTCTCCTACACAACAGATTTACAAAATTTCAACCTTCAAAAATCAAAAGCTAAACGAATACAAACAAACCTCACTTACCGATTACACGAAAGCCAAAGATTCGAAACGCCCAAGAGCAAGGATTAGTGATAGAAACAGAGAGTGGAGAAAAGAGAGTTTACTACTATTTTGTCAAAGAGTAGAAAAAGAAAAAGAAAAGAAAATCAAAGGGGATTTCTATTAGGAAAAAAGAAGTCAAAAACAAGGGATTTTTGGGAAAAGAATAAAAATAAAATAGTTAAATTTAATTTGAAACCTAAAATCCTACTAAATCCCAACTCCCCACCAACCTACTAATTAACCACTTGATCCTCATAATTCTAGCTCTACCGAAACTCTTTCAAACAACCGAGCAAAAATTATCACCGTTGCTCATACAGGGATTCGAACACAAGACCTCCAACACACGAACTCCCTTACCACCGTTGCTCATACAGGGATTCGAACACAAGACCTCCAACACACGAACTCCCTTACCACTCGAACCAGCAGTCTCATTCTGACATGGATTGACAAACAATTTTATAAAAGCCCACTCAACAAAGGTAAGGCTAGGATTAGAAAAGGCAAAAAGGAAGATTTAAACCCAAGACATCATACACACACCCAGAACACTTAACCACTAAAGCAGATACACACTTGTGTTAGATATTTTATAGAAATGAAATAAATTATTCAGGGCATTACAAAACCACTCTATGGAAGCTTCATTTAAATAATCGTTAGTATAAATTTCAAGCCTTACACACCATGTTATCAATCAACGTGTTACCAAATAACAATACACCGTAAATCATTCAAGAATTAAACTTAAACGTTCCTCAAAATTATTATAAAACCATCCAAAATAAGATGTTCAATGTCCAAAGTCCAATTTCAACCAAAATTAAACTAATTCCCGGGAGTTTCACAATGCCCGGTTACAGTCTCTAAAATGTGTAATAAAGTGTATACCAACCCTAAATCTTTTGGAACTCTCTTGCTTGGCTCCTTAGCTCCTCAAGCCCGACGGTTATCTACACGAATTGTGAGGTTGTGAGCTTTAAAAAGCTCAGTGAATGTTAATAAAAATGACTAGTAAATCAACATCCAATTCATGCTTAAATCACATCCAATCAATCACCAATTATCAGCCATAATAATGAAACATGTCAATTTAATTTCCATATGCTTTATTAATATCAAGAATCAATTATTCATGGCTTACAAACATCGAACGATATAGCAACAATCACACATAATTATATTGGCATACACTTCTCATGGCTTAATCGGGTGATCATACATCAAATAAACGGATCTTCAAACTCCCACGAATAACAAATACAATCCACCGAGTTGAGTGGGCCGAAGCACACACTCCCTTATCTACTCCAAACAAATCAGTCCACCTAGAGTCATATGCTCAAAATGTCACAATGTCACAAATAAAGGTGAGTACTCACAAATCCTATGGCATGACAACTATATCTAATGGATCCTCCATGCATGTTGCCAATATATTCAGTCAAACATAGCATATAAATCAGTAATTATTATGCTCAATTTAATGTGACAAAATGCTTATGTGTAACATGTAACATAGCCATTTAACATCCAATTAAATCAAGCATTTCATTTTCCATTTTCCAAATGTTCAATTACAAATTGTAACACCAACATATCATGATCAAAAACTCTAATAAACATGCTTTAATCATCCTTATAATTAGCCTAATTAAATAGCACAACACCACTCAAAAGCTTACTTACCATTATTTAATAAAAATTCAATTCTTACACATTTAAAATTAATCTTGCAAAAATCAGCCATTCAACCATAATTAATCAATTGAAATAATCAATTAAGCTACCAATTAAACATAATTAAGGGTCAATTTACCAAATAACCCTTAGTAACACTCACCACGCAATTTATTATACCACAAACAAGTGATCAACTAAGCAAATCCAAGATTCAATTCCAGTCATCTCGGTCCTCTTCAAGACTCGGAGCTTCAACAGAGATAAAGTAGACATTACCAGCTTTCCAATGCTATAATAAACACGGATTTTCATTAACTATACTAATCATAATCCCCTCACAAAGACACCTTACCGAATTTATAACATTAAGTCAAAAACTTGATTCCTAAAAAAATTGATCTCTCCAAGCCTCCTAAACACTTTCAATCATCAATACTAGACCAAATACACTTATACTAATTTCATCTTTAAATCAATTTCACAAAATTCCAGAAAATCGGTTCATGTATATGATAAAATTCAGATTTCTTTAAATTACCTCACAAATCATGTTTAATCTTGATAAATAAGATCAAAAACCTTTTAGTAGATCAATTTTGAGTTGGAACATCCATTGATTTGGGAATTTCCTCTCAAAATTCAAGATCCACCATTAAAGAACCATGTGTTATTGGAAAAAGATGACATTGATAAAAATCCTTTAATTGACCCTCAAATCATGTACAAATGTTTCTAATAATCATAAAAATAAGTTTAGGATTGAAGATTACCTTTGATTCGCTCTAAATTTGTTGGTTGAAAATCTTGATTCAAGAAACTTGAGAAATTTCAAAATATTTTTGGTTACTTTTGAGAATAATTTTGGGTGAATTGATAAAGTATTTTGAGAATGAAATTTATTGGATCTATTCTTTGATGATAGATCTTTAAAATCATGCAAAGAACATGAATTTTAAAGCTCTCTAATCTGATGTAAAATGTGTGAAAAGTGGGCTTGACACATTAGTTTTAAAATTGAAACCACCCACTAGTTAAAAATTAGGAAATTTGCCAAATGGCCACTCCCACATTTCTCTTACTTAGTAATTTAATATTTTCTCTCCAAATATCAAATTTTAGAGTTTATATAAATACTCTAAATTTTCTCTTGTATTCCAATTAAATCCTATTTAATTAATATTTAAATTTTACTCAAATTACCCCAATAAAAATTATTTTAAAATTCTTTTTCAACCCAAATTTATTATTTTCACTAACAATTATTTAAAATCTTTAAAATTAGTTTTTGAAAATATATTTTTAAAATTTCTAGATTGTTATTTAATAAATTTTAGATGAAATTAACCTCCTAAATTAAATTAAAATTACTAGAAACCCTATAAATTCCTAGTTTCACACTCAAAACCTGAAAAATATACCCGAAACTACTAGACCTGATTTAGGGATATTACATGCACCTAACATGTTTAGGGCACACACCCGTGTAGATTGGCCGTGCGTGACACACGACATGTGATAGCCCGTGTCCCAGGCCGTGTCTAACACCCCTAACACGTGTCCGTCGCTAGAACAGGGTTATGGAGCTTTACTAGAGTTTACAGTTCAATTAAAGTTAATTTATGTCATTTACTATTCATTTCCAAAAATCAATCACAATCAATCATAATGTCCCTTATGTGGGTCCTCGAGGTCCAAAATATATATTAGAATCGACTCAGGACTAAATTGAGATCGTAGAAAATTTTTCGCGAAATCTAAAATTTTTTCTTAGGTGTAGGGGTCATACATCTGTTTGACCAAGCTGTGTGGCACACACGGCCAATGACACGCCCGTGCCCCAGGCCATATGGGCATTCGATGTGAGGCACACGACTGTGTCCCAGCTCATGTCCTTACCCGTGTAACTCTCTGACTTGGGTCACATAGCCAGCCACACGCTCCTGTGCTAGACCGTGTGGAAAATTTAATTTTCCAAAATTAGGTACAGGGGTTACACGGCCAGACACATGCCCATGTGCTGGGCCATGTGTCTCACATGGCTAAGACACATGCCCGTGTCTCTACCCGTTTTCTCAATTTTGAGCATTTTGTTTCTCTAATTTTAAGATGCAGGGGACACACGGCCAAACCACAAGCCCGTGTGCATGGCCGTGTGTCACACACGGTTGAGACACATGCCCGTGTGTCTACCCATGGGGACAGAATAAGGCAATTTTCCAAGCCTTATTTCTCACCCTTTTTACCTTGCACCTACATCAACACTTCATTATATTCACCAACCAATTCAAGGCATATAAATCAATCTAATGTTCAAGTTTTATGCATGACGCACTTATTCATGCTTTTAGGTATCATCTTTACATTAAAATTATATACTTATCCAAACTTAATTGTATCTAATATATTAAACCAAACACATTCATATACTAAATATAATAAACCTCACGCATAAGTATGCATTAAATTTACCATCACTAGCCATTCCACGGTCTAGTTACAACCAAAACATTTACATACCCTCATTTATTATCATTAGCCTATACATGCCATTACACCAAGGTAAGATTCCTATTTATACCAAAACGAGCTAGAGGATAATGTGATTATGCTCCGACCGATCTTCAACCTTTACAAGCTTCCAAGTACTATAAAATAGATGAAAGAAAACCTAGTAAGTGTTTGATGCTTAGTAAGTTCGTATAATAGGAATTTCACTTACCAATCATGTTTATTTAAAATAAGCATATCAATAACATGCATCCCAACAAAATTAGCCATTTGCCTGATCACATTCACTCAATCAAACAAGTTAGTCATAAATTTTCTAAATACTTTTCAAATAATGATGATGATGAGCTCATCAGGTATTAACTTTCATATACATAATCCTTTCATATCGTATTTTCACATAACTCATACATTTCCATAACAAGTCATCTCAAGTTCAGTGTAGACATGTTAAAACTTTACCTGTTAAATTTATTTAAAATATCGATGGATACATCAGTAGTACACTCAAAGTATACAAAATTGCAAATTCGTCAATTCATATTCAAGGGTACCTAATTAGAGCACATAATCAGGAAGCTCTCTCTCAAGCCATGTAACAGGATGCCTGTAATCTATAGGTTTGTGCAAGTGTACACAGTGGTTATCAAGTAATAAGTAAGTATCGAGTTATCGTCTCTACAAGGATTGTATTTATGCTAACTCACCTAATTTGTAAAATTATATTAACAATTTGGTAAATAAAAAAACAATATATTTGAGAAGTTATGATTAAAATATATTAAACTAAATGCAATTATCCCTAATGCAAATTATCCTACGTATGCAAACTATATGAATGAGATAGATTTTAGCAAAATTAAACACAATTTGTAATAATTATAACATAAATAAACTAGGACAATTACTTTAATTAAACTCAATTTATTATCAACATGCTTAATAACATTCGAAAAAACATTCCAGGAAACTCGATCTTTTATGAGTTTGGAAAGTAAATTCGTATTTTACTGATCCTTATTTACTAAGGGTCTCTTAGCATTTGTGTGAGGTAATAAGGACGTGTTAGGTTTGAAACAGTTTAATCACACAAATCTAAAAACTATACAGATAGCAGAGCTTGGTTAGAGTTGTTATGCAACCTATAATTTAATCGGGTGAGGATCTAAATTGAGCATGCACATTTCAATTATGCCTCCACTAGCCGTCGTCTGGTTAGGATCACTCAGCTAATTCAGGTGCATTTCAATCACGTATGAACTAAATACAGACTTGATTTTAATTGAAAACATGATCGATTAAGGCACAAACATTATAAGCATGAATCAAATAAATATTATTTAATCAAGACAATCATCCTAACTTAAATAAAATTAGGCTAACATTGTCGTAAACAAGAACAAATAACACATAGCAAATGTAACACCCCGTACCCGAGACCGTTGCCGGAGTCAAACACGAGGTGCTAACGGACTTAATTCCTTACTTAAACAGCTCATACAATTCATTTTTTTTATTCTTTTTTTTAAATTTCCAGACGAGCTGGCTAACTGCATCATAGTCACTCAAAATCATATCTCGAGTTCCAAAATTCGAAATCCAATTCCGTAAATTTTTCCTGAAACTATACTCATGCATATATTTACTAATTTTTTTTCTAGAATTTTTGATTGGGACAATTAGTACAGTTTATTAGTTAAAGTCTCCCCTATTTCAGGGTTCGACTACTCTGCCTTCATGCATTACGACTTAGATATCTCCCTGTACAAGGCTTCAATACTTATGCCGTTTGTTTCTAATGAAACTAGACTCAAAAAGGAATCTTTACATATAAAGCATGACTTCTAATTATCTCTGGTTAATTTATGGTGAATTTCCAAAGTCAGAATAGGGGATCCAGAAATCGCTCTGACCCTGTTTCACGAAAACTTAAACGTCTCATAAAATACGGCTCATATGGTCGTTTAGTTTCTTTCATATGAAATTAGACTCATCAAGATTCGATTACATAATTTATTCATTATTTAATTCCATTTATACTATTTTTAGTGATTTTTCAAATTCACATCACTGCTGCTGTCAGCATCTATTTTAAGGTAAATTTTTTTTACCTATTTCATAGTTTTCCATGAATCAACTAGTAATTTGACATACATTATTTCCAAGTATAATCACGATTAGCCATGACATACGTAGCACCAATAGGACCATGATTGGCCATTCCAATGGCTAATCATTACCAGACACTTCCACACCACTTAATAACCATATCATAAGACCATATATACAAAATGATCATAATGTTATACTCAAAATATACAAGCCATTTTCGCATGGCTATACGAATATACATTACCAAAAGATACTTAATCAACAACAAGGGTCAGCCCTATACATGCCATTATCAAGTTCAACTGAAGAGTACCAAAAGGGCTTAGATAGTGTGGATGACTTCGACTTTGACGCTTAGAGTCCGATGGTGACGAACAAAATCTATAAAACAGAGAATTAAAGCAAAAGAATAAGCATTTCGATGCTTAGTAAGTTTTAAATAATGAAATCATTTAAAAGGATGGCATAATAATATCTAAGTTTGTTTGTTTCATCCTTTGGCCGAATAGAAAATAACTAAGGTACTACTTTTATCATTCATATCACAAAGGTGGAAGCAATATATATATCCAACTAAATTCATTCTATAGCCGAATCGTTCCTCTCACATTTCCGTGTCAATCTCATGCATATACACCTACATCTCACATTTGTGAAGTTGAACTCTCTAATTCGGAACTCATACATCATAATCAGATCATAAACGTTCGAATGATTTTAAACAATGGTCTAAGCATCCCTACCAATTTCAAAGTCATAATTTATCATAATCATATTCTCAACGAGAGTAAATTACTTACCTAGTTATCTTACTGTAAGTAGCACATTTGTTTAAAATTGTTTCAACATGTATTATATGATTTCTCGTATGATTTCTCGTACGAATATTTACGAGTTTTCAACTCAATATTATGCCATCACAGACGCCTTTCGGAACCAAGCCCGATTCTTAGCGCTGACTCAAAAAGCCCTTCGAGACCAAGCTCGGATTATGACATTGGCCCAAAGGCCCTTCGAAACTAGGTTCGGTTATGACACTGGCTTAAAAGCCCTTCGAGACCAAGCTCGAATTATGACACTGGCTCAAAAGCCCTTCGAGACCAAGCTCGGATTTAAACCCCGATTAACATTCACACATATATGCATATATATATAATTGCTTTATCAAATCATAAGCTAAGTTCCATTACTTAAAGACTTACCTCGGATGTTGTCGAACGATTTCAACGGCTATTCGATTTCTTTTTCCTTTCCTTATCCAACTTTGATCCTCTAAGCTCTTGAGCTAAATCAAACAATTTACTTCCCAATCAAACACAATCATACGGCATCCATATACGCTTTAGAACCAATTCATTTGAATCAATTTACCACTTAAGTCTATCACCATTTCGCTTTCAAATTTGTGTACTTGGTAAGTCACATTAAACAACTACAAATATAACTTTAATACATATTTATTTTGAATGTCCCCATGACACAAGATGTATACATAAGGCACTAACATACATATAAGTATATATATACTTATGAAATTTTCATATTTTAGTCGATTACTTAAGTTATGCACAATCACGTATTTATATACACTTTCATATTCATTATTATAATTATTGCCGAATACTTAACACAACTAAGCTAAGAATTTACCCAATATCATCTTAATTAATTTCTACTTATACATCAAAATTTCCAATACAAAGTATTTAGCACCTATGCACTTAAACCGGATTAACAAACACCCGTAGACCATGACCGAATGTCATCTAAACACAAGTCAACAAAATCTCATGATTTCAAATCAAAATCTTAACAAGAATGCACAATGCCGAACCCTTAGATGATTGAACATCAAATTTAGACAATCTAGAGCACCTAAACGGCACTTGTTCAAAACCTTAAACAACTACATGTTCGGCTATTACCATAAGTGCAATAAAAATTTATACTATCAATAAGCTCAACTTCTTGCAACAACAATTTCTTCCTCAAAGTTTAAAGGCTAAAATCAAATTATTTCCTCATTAACCATAACCGAATGTGCCATTCATCCATCAAGATTCAATTTTTTTTTTTTTGCATGGGCTAAGTAAGAAACAAGATGATTAACCTACAACAAGCTTAAATTTCAAAAATCCAATACCTTTCACTAACCTTTCTTCTCCTTCAATGACCGAAAGTCTCCTTTCTCCCCAACTCTTCTTCTCTTTTGGTTTTTGGAAAGAAACAAGGTGAGTACTTTTTTTTTTGTTTTCACCCACCTACTATTTTATTACATTCATCCATGATAATATGGCATCTAGCTAATTAAAGTTAATAGAAAATTCATATTTGATTATATAATTTGTAGCATAGCCGGCCACTACCTATAGTTTGGCTAATTTGACATGCAAGTACAAGCACTTTCCAACATATATTAATAGGCCACTTTAGCATTTGCCTAGCACATTTCTAAATTTTCTCATACAAGTCTTATTTAATAAATTTCACATACTATATACAAAATTTAAGAATGAATTTTTCACACATGCATATTCATATATAATAAGCATCAAATATGACTGTTAATTATTTTTATGACTCGGTTTTGTGGTCCCGAAACCACTTTCTGATTAGGGTCAAATTAGGGCTGTCACAACTCTCCCCCACATAAGAAATTTTCGTCCCCGAAAATCTTACCAGTGAACAAGTTAGGATATCGTTCTTTCATAGAGTTCTCGGGTTCCCAAGTAGCTTCTTCCATCCCGTGCTGTTGCCATAACACTTTTACTAAAGGAACCTTTTTGTTTCGTAATTCTTTCACTTCACGAGCTAGGATACGAATCGGTTCTTCTTCATAACTCATATCGGATTGAATTTCAACCTCTGATAGATTAATTATGTGCGAAGGATCAGATCTATAACGTTAAAGCATTGAAACATGAAAAACGTTGTGAATCTTTTCAAGTTCAGGGGGTAAAATCAATCTATATGCAACTGGACCAACTCGTTCGGATATTTCATACGGCCCAATGAACCTCGGACTCAATTTGCCCTTACGGCCAAATCTGAGTATCTTTTTCTAAAGTGAAACTTTAAGAAACACTTTATCTCCCACCTGATACTCAATGTCTTTTCGTTTCAAATCCGCGTACGACTTCTGACGATCTGCAGCTGCTTTCAGACTTTCCCTGATTACTTTTACTTTTTGCTCAGCATCTTTAATCAAATCAACCCCGAAGATTTTTCTTTCCCTAAGCTCGGTCCAAAACAACGGTGTACAGCATTTACGACCATACAAAGCCTCGTAAGGTGCCATCTTAATACTTGATTGAAAACTATTGTTGTAAGCGAATTCAATCAAAGGTAAATACCGTTCCCATGAACCACTAAACTCAAGGATGCAACATCTCAACATATCCTCGAGTATCCGAATTATCCGCTCGGATTGACCATCGATCAGGGGTGAAAAGCGGTGCTAAAATGCAACTTGGTACCCAAAGCTTCTTGCAATTTCTTCCAAAATCGCGAGGTGAATCTCGGATCTCTATCCGACACAATAGAAATAGGTACCCGTGTAATCTTACAATCGAAACATACAATTCAGCCGGTTTATCCAATGAATAATCCGTGCGTGGGGAATAAAATGAGTCGACTTAGTCAGTCTATCAACAACAACCCAAATCGCATCTTTCTTACTTGCCGACAATGGCAACCCAGATACAAAATCCATCGTAACTCGATCCCATTTCCATTCAGGTATCATGATTGGCTGAAGTAAACCTGTAGGCACTTGATGTTCCGCTTTCACTTGTTGACATATTAAACACTTCAAAACAAAATCGGATATGTCTCGTTTCATACCATGCCACCAAAACTGACGTCTCAGATCGTTGTACATTTTTGTACTCCCCGGGTGAATTAACATTCGGCTGCAATGAGCTTCGTTCAGAATCGTCGAGATAAGTTCTAAATTTCTTGGAACGCGCAAATGACTTCTGAACCTCAAACAATCGTCATCATCAATTTGAAACTCTGATTCCATATTCGAAACACATTCAGCCCGTTTTGCAACCAATTCATCATCGACTTTCTGAGCTTCACGAATTTGATGACTCAACAATGGTTTGGCCTTTAATTCTGCTACTAACACATTATCGGATAGAACGGACAAGTGTACATTCATCGCTCGTAAAGCAAACAGTGATTTACGACTTAAAGCATCCGCAACCACATTAGCCTTTCCCGGGTGATAGTCAATGACAAGCTCATAATATTTTAACAACTCAAGCCAACGTCTTTGTCGCAGATTTAAATCTCTTTGAGTCATCAAATATTTGATACTTTTGTGATCCGAAAATACATGGCACTTCTCACCAAATAAGTAATGTCGCCATATTTTCAAAGCGAATACGATGGAAGCTAATTCGAGATCATGGGTTGGATAATTTTTCTCATGTGGCTTCAATTGCCTCGACGCATAAGCTACAACTCGACCTTCTTGCATCAATACACAACCCAACACAAGCAAGGATGCATCATCAAAATGACAAACTCTTTGCACGATTCGGCTGCACTACTAATCTTGGAGCTTCATCAAATAAGTTTTTAGTTGATCGAAACTTTTCTGACATTTTTCTGTCCATTCAAACTTAACATCTTTCTGAAGTAGTTTCATCATTGGTGTGGCTATCATCGAGAAACCCTTTACAAACCCTGTAGTAACCGGCAAGTCCCAAAAAGCTCCGAACCTCAGTAATATTTCTCGGAGGCTTCCAATTAAGTATGGCTGAAATTTTGCTCGGATCAACTCGAATACCCGAGGCAGATACCACATGAGGCAAAAAGCTAACTTCTCTCAACCAGAACTCACATTTACTGAACTTAGCATATAACTGCTTATCCCGTAAAATCTGCAACACTAATCTCAGGTGCTCAGCATGTTCGGTTTCATCTCTCGAATAGACCAAAATGTCATCAATAAACACAACTATAAACCGATCCAGATACTGTCTAAAGATCCAATTCATCAAATCCATAAATACCGCAGGGCCATTAGTGAGTCCAAACGGCATCACTAAGAACTCATAGTGACCGTATCTCGTTCTAAAAGCGGTTTTGGGTATATCTGAATTTCGAACCCGCAACTGATAATAACCCGATCTCAAATCTATCTTTGAAAACACTGAAGCTCCCTTTAGTTGATCAAACAAATCATCAATACGCGGTAACGGATATTTATTCTTTATTTTCACTTTATTCAGCTGACGATAGTCGATGCACAACCTCATGGTTCTGTCCTTCTTTTTCACAAACAATACTGGTGCACCCCAAGGTGAGAAACTCGGTCGAGTGAAACCTCTATCCATCAACTCTTGCAACTGAGCTTTCAATTCCTTTAATTTCGTCAGTGCCATACGATACGGAGCTATCGAAATCAGTATAGTCCCAGGTACAAGTTCGATGCCAAAGTCTACCTCCCGAACAGGTGGTAACCCCAGTAATTCTTCGGGAAAAACATCCGGATATTCACAAACCACTAGTACCGATTCAAGTTTCTTTTCTGATTCTTTATTATCAAGTACGTATGCAAGATACGCTTCACACCCCTTTCTCACATATTTTTGAGCTAACATCGAGGATATTATTGTTGGTAATCCGTTCCAATTAGTAGACTCAACTCGGATTATCTCATTATTTGCACATCTCAAATCGATGGTCTTACTTTTGCAATTTACAATTGCATCATGTACGGTCAACCAATCCATCCCGAGGATAACATCAAATTCCTCAAGCGGTAAAAGCATCAAATCGGCCGAAAACAGAACCTCAAATTACTAGGGACATTTCTTACACACCTTATCAACAAGCACATAATGACCCAAGGATTCGACACTCTAATAACGAACTCAATGAGACTCAACAGGTAAAGTCTTCTTTGGATGCTAAAGTCTCACATATATAAGAATGAGTAGAACCGGGGTCAATCAAAGCAATCACATCAAGATCAAAGAGAGTGAATGTACCGGTAATAACATCAGGCGAAGAAGCATCCTCGCGTGCACGTATAGCATAAGCTCTAGTAGGAGCACGAGCCTCAGATCTGGTGGTAACATCTCTAGATCCTCTCTGACCGCCATTAGCATTCCCCGTATTTTTAGATGGTCTACCTCGAGCAGTAGTAGCACCCGGTTTCCCACTCTGATTTACATTCTATTTGACAGTCTCGAGCAATCCTTGATAAAGTGGTCAGCTGATCCGCACTTATAACAGGAGCGGTCATGGAATCTAAAACTCCCCGAATGCCATTTATCGCAATACTGGCACTCCGTCCTGTCCCGACGATCATTTCCAACAGTGGCAACCGAAGTGACTCGCGTACTCACAGGGGGTCGATCACGATCTCGTCTGGAAAAACCCAAAGTGTCTTTAGATCAGCCTGGATCACTTTTAAATTTCTTTGATTATTGTTGAAAGGGCTTTCCCGAAGACCTCTTACGAAATTCTCTTACTTCCACTTCAACTTTTCTTTTCTCCTTATTGAGCTCTTCGGCTTTGCAAGCTCGTTCGACAAGTACTACAAATTCTCTAATTTCAAGAATGCCAACATACAGTTTTATATCTTTGTTCAACCCGTCCTCGAAGCGTTTACACATGATAGCCTCGGACGAAACACATTCCCGAGCATATCTACTAAGTCTGACAAACTTTCGCTCATAATTAGTAACTAACATAGAACCCTGCTTAAGCTTAAGAAATTCTTTCCGTTTCTGATCGATGAATCTTTGACTGATATATTTCTTGTGGAACTCGGTTTGAAAGAATTCCCAAGTAACCCGTTCTCTCGGCATGACGAAAACCAAAGTATTCCACCAATAGTAGGCAGAATCACGTAACAGAGATATAGCACATTTTAAACATTCATCAGGTGTGCACGATAATTCATCGAACACACGAACGGTATTATCAAGCCAAAACTCAGCCTGCTCAGCATCATCACTGTCAGTAGCCTTGAACTCAGTAGCCCCATGCTTCTGAATCCTATCAACCGGGGGCTTGTTCAACCTCGACGGGTCAACTCTAGGAGATATTACAGGTGCAGGGTTTGTATTAGTCGGGGGTGGGGGTTGTGGGACAGCCGTATTAGTTCGAATATACTGATTCAACCAATCATTCATCACGCTATAAAAAGCCTGCCTAGCTTCATCACTCTCAACATCATCAGCTACCGCTCGGTTGGGATCAGGATCTATTACTATAAATAAACACATTTTTAACTATCAGAAATCACCACACTATTAGATAAACACATAATGGCATGTATAGCTATTCCCCTACGTATTACGGTAGTCCTAGAATCGACTAAACCGTAGCTCTGATACCAATTAAATGTAACACCCCGTACCCGAGACCGTTGCCGGAGTCGAACAGGAGGTGCTAACGGACTTAATTCCTTACTTAAACAGCTCATACAATTCATTTTATTATTATAATTATTATTATTTTTAAATTTCTAGACGAGCTGGCTAACTGCATCACAGTCACTCTAAAAATCATATCTTGAGTTCCAAAACTCGAAATCCAATTCCGTAAATTTTTTCTGAAACTAGACTCACGCATATATTTAATAATTTTTTTTCTAGTATTTTTGATCGGGCCAATTAGTACAGTTTATTAGTTAAAGTCTCCCCTATTTCAGGGTTCGACTACTCTGACCTTCATGCATTACGACTTAGATATCTCCCTGTACAGGTCTTCAATACTTATGACGTTTATTTCTAATGAAACTAGACTCAAAAAGGAATCTGTACATAAAAAGCATGACTTCTAATTAGCTCTGGTTAGTTTATGGTGAATTTCCAAAGTCAGAACAGGGGATCCAGAAATCGCTCTGGCCCTATTTCACGAAAACTTAAACGTCTCATAAAATACGGCTCATATGGTCATTTGTTTCTTTCATATGAAATTAGACTCATCAAGATTCGATTAAATAATTTATTAATTATTTAATTCCATTTCTACTATTTTTAGTGATTTTTCAAATTCACATCACTTCTTCTTTGTCAACATCTATTTTAAGGTAAATTTTTTTACCTATTTCATAGTTTTCCATGAATCAACTAGTAATTTGACATACATTATTTCCAAGTATAATCACGATTAGCCATGACATATGTAGCACCAATAGGACCATGATTGGCCATTCCAATGGCTAATCATTACCGATTCTTCCACACCACTTAATAACCATATCATAAGACCATATATACAAAATGATCATAATGTTATACTCAAAATATACAAGCCATTTTCGCATGGCTATCTGAATATACATTACCAAAAGATACTTAATCAACAACAAGGGTCAGCCCTATACATGCCATTATCAAGTTCAACTGAAGAGTACCAAAAGGGGCTTAGATAGTGTGGATGACTTCGACTTTGACGCTTAGAGTCCGATGGTGACGAACAAAATCTATAAAACAGAGAATTAAAGCAAAAGAATAAGCATTTCGATGCTTAGTAAGTTTTAAATAATGAAATCATTTAAAAGGATGGCATAATAATATCTAAGTTTGTTTGTTTCATCCTTTGGCCGAATAGAAAATAACTAAGGTACTACTTTTATCATTCATATCACAAAGGTGGAAGCAATATATATATCCAACTAAATTCATTCTATAGCCGAATACGTTCCTCTCACATTTTTGTGTCAATCTCATGCATATACACCTACATCTCACATTTGTGAAGTTGAACTCTCTAATTCGGAACTTATACATCATAATCAGATCATAAACGTTCGAATGATTTTAAACAATGGTCTAAGCATCCCTAACAATTTCAAAGTCATAATTTATCATAATTGTATTCTCAACGAGAGTAAATTACTTACCTAGTTATCTTACTGTAAGTAGCACATTTGTTTAAAATTGTTTCAACATGTATTATATGATTTCTCTTACGAATATTTACGAGTTTTCAACTCAATATTATGCCGTCACAGACGCCCTTCGGAGCCAAGCCTGATTCTTAGCGCTGACTCAAAAAGCCCTTCGAGACCAAGCTCGGATTATGACACTGGCTCAAAAGCCCTTCGAGACCAAGCTCGGATTTAAACCCCGATTAACATTCACACATATATGCATATATATATAATTGCTTTATCAAATCATAAGCTAAGTTCCATTACTTAAAGACTTACCTCGGATGTTGTCGAACGATTTCAACGGCTATTCGATTTCTTTTTCCTTTCCCTTATTAAACTTTGATCCTCTAAGCTCTTGAGCTAAATCAAACAATTTACTTCCCAATCAAACACAATCATACGGCATCCATATATAGTTTAGAACCAATTCATTTGAATCAATTTACCACTTAAGTCTATCACCATTTCGCTTTCAAATTTGTGTACTTGGTAAGTCACATTAAACAACTACAAATATAACTTTAATACATATTTATTTTCGAATGTCCCCATGACACAAGATGTATACATAAGGCACTAACATACATATAAGTATATATATACTTATGAAATTTTCATATTTTAGTCGATTACTTAAGTTATGCACAATCACGTATTTATATACACTCTCATATTCATTATTATAATTATTGCCGAATACTTAACACAACTAAGCTAAGAATTTACCCAATATCATCTTAATTAATTTCTACTTATACATCAAAATTTCCAATACAAAGTATTTAGCACCTATGCACTTAAACCGGATTAACAAACACCCGTAGACCATGACCGAATGTCATCTAAACAAAAGTCAACAAAATCTCATGATTTCAAATCAAACTCTTAACAAGAATGCACAATGCCGAACCCTTAGATAATTGAACATCTAATTTAGAGAATCTAGAGCACCTAAACGGCACTTGTTCAAAACCTTAAACAACTACATGTTCGGCTATTACCATAAGTGAAATAAAAATTTATACTATCAATAAGCTCAACTTCTTGCAACAACAATTTATTCCTCAAAGTTTAAAGGCTAAAATCAAATTATTTCCTCATTAACCATAACCGAATGTGCCATTCATCCATCAAGATTCAAATTTTTTTTTTTGCATGGGCTAAGTAAGAAACAAGATGATTAACCTACAACAAGCTTAAATTTCAAAAATCCAATACCTTTCACTAACCTTTCTTCTCCTTCAATGACCGAAAGTCTCCTTTCTCCCCAACTCTTCTTCTCTTTCGGTTTTTGGAAAGAAACAAGGTGAGTACTTTTTTTTTTTTTTTTCACCCACCTACTATTTTATTACATTCATCCATGATAATATGGCATCTAGCTAATTAAAGTTAATAGAAAATTCGTATTTGATTATATAATTTGTAGCATGGCCGGCCACTACCTATAGTTTGGCTAATTTGACATGCAAGTACAAGCACTTTCCAACATATATTAATAGGCCACTTTAGCATTTTCCTAGCACATTTCTAAATTTTCTCATACAAGTCCTATTTAATAAATTTCACATACTATATACAAAATTTAAGCATGAATTTTTCACACATGCATATTCATATATAATAAGCATTAAATATGACTGTTAATTATTTTTATGACTCGGTTTCGTGGTCCCGAAACCACTTTCCGACTAGGGTCAAATTAGGGTTGTCACAGCAAAGAAAAGAAAAATTGAACCCAAATCAGAGTGGATGTCACCAAGACTCTGACTAATGAGGCTCCTTCGTTCCTTCACTTAGCTCCTTTGCTGATGGCTCTCCAAGGTGGCTCACCAAGGGATCTTTAAGAGGCTTAATTGCTAAAATCTCTATGAAGAGATGATGCTAGGCATGGTGAATGGGAAATGCTAAAGAGAATTAAAAGAGAAGAGAGAATGATGAGGGATAAGTGATGATGAATAAGGGAATGAATGGGTCCTTTTTATAGGTGAAGAGAGGTGGGTAGTTTACTAAAAATAGCTGGGTTTAGTCTCTTCAAACTTCTTCCATGAATGGCTAGCCACATTTAGTGGAATTTGAATTAATTTTTGCTTGATTTTTAAGAAAATTAAATGCCATAATAACTCAGGACTGAGACTCGATCAAATGTAAATCTTCGGGCAAATCTCTAGTTTCTTCAACAATGCAAGGACTTTGTGTAATTAAACCAAAAAGCGGTTTAAGTGGACAGCCATGTGTAGTTGAATTTGGGTTGACTTGGTCTTCAATTTGGACTATTTTTGTAATCCAGCAAAGCTATCAGACCTGTCCAAAATAAATTAAATAAGTTAAAAGACCAAAGAATAAAATTTATCCAATTTAAATAATTAATTACAACCCAAATTATTAATGAAATATTTAAAATGATTATTAAATATAATTTTATATTTTATTATTTAATTTAATCACGCATGGCCCATTTTATATCTTAAAAATGTAATATGTTCAAATATATATAAAATAAGCCATTTTATGCATGAAAACTATATAATAAAGCATAAAATCACATTTTAATAATTTCTATGTCATAATTTCATATTTTCACATATTTTATTAATTTATTAAACAATTACTTAGTTTTAACAACTAATTTAAGTAAAAGATGATAAATTACATTGGAAAAATCCTATATATTTTTCAGTTTACACACCCCCAAGCTTAAATCATTGCTCGTCCCGAGTAATGTTTATGTATAGCAAAAAGGTCTTGCTAAGGCAAAATTGTTAACTGTGCAAGCAACATCAATCTTTGTCCCATAATCATGTATTAATAACTTCATGTTCATAGATATTCTTTATTCACAAGTAATTCATATGCAAACATTTATAGAATTTTATACTAAGTTTCAAAATATGCCAACATGAATCATAATTTGTATGTATGTCACTGCCATAGATAACATTCTTCATTCAACATAATTTCTTATCAATCAAGCAAACAATCATAAGGCTTATTTTTGATCTTAATCTATTGAACTTAGTACTTCCTCTCCATTAATGTAGGTGACATAATCATCAAATCAATAGGTCTTTTATAAGGTTGTAATGGGGCTCGGTTTAAGGAAGGGATTTTAAGAGATAAGATATTTCGATTTCAAAATCTTAACATTTAACTTTGCCTTGGATTTCTCAAAATAGAGCCTTTTTTCTTTAAGTGAACCTTTGGAACACCCCCAAACTTATTTTGAACTCAAGCTCATACATTTTTTTTCTTTTTAGAGACTGAGCAAACTTTTCTTAGCTCTTTTTTTTTTTTAAGCATGAGCACATACATCTTTTTGAAAATTTCCTCAAATGTTGATCATAAAGACAATTTTAGTTAAGATGGGTGCACAAAATTAGGATAACTTTAAAAGCTGGTAATGTGACTTATAATGTAGGTTAATTCCTTTAAACAGGCCTTTAAGCTCAAAATTATAGTTTCAAGGGTCTAATATCATAGGGTTGGCTTGAAAAGGCTCAAAAGATCCAAAGAAATTGTGCCTATATCATTTTAGATTTTTATGTCCCCTAGGATTTTGCCTCAAGAAAGTTACAAGTCAATTCTAAAGATATAAACCTTCATGCATGTCTAATCTCAAAAGAAACTAAGTTTTCATGGCAAATATTACTAAGGCTAAGATCATACAAGCATTCCATTCTTCAAGATAACATACTTTCACTCAGATAAAATCATCATTCATACTTGCATACAAACTATCTCATTAACAAAAAAATGTCTCTAAACATTCATTTATTAAAACATACTTATGAAAGAAATGATTGAAACATACTTGAAAATTTTAAAAATTTGAGCAATTTATTTGACTTACCCCCTTTAAAAAGAAGTAATGTCCTCATTGCAAAAACAAAGTAATGAATGAAAACTGAACACTAGGTAGGGCTGAAAAGAAAGAGAGGTGAGTCATTAAGACTACTTAAATACCAAGTCTTTCCTAATAACCCAATCCTAGACATATTCATTCCCATTACCACATTACTTCTTTCTAAAGAAGTGTTAAGTTTATTCATGCTAGCTATCTTTTATTCTGCAGAAATTAAATCCTAATTATGAAAGAAATAAATTCCTAAAGACATAAAAATAATTAAATAAATAACAAGACAAGAATCCCCCATTTTATTTTTCTTACTCATTCCCCTTGTCTTTTTTAGCTCCATCTCCGCTTGCATAGTCAGTATCTTCCGTCCATGTCTCAAAGACAGCATCTAAGAACTCAACAAAAAAAGCATTAGAGATATTCTTAAAAGTATTTTGAATTGAGTCATCTCTACTTTCTGCATATTTCTAGTATGTTTGTTGTTGATTGTGCATGAACTTGCACATATCCATCAAACTTGACAACTTCGATTTCTTTGAAGCACTTGCAGAAGTCGGCATTGGAGTTGTAGATTCAGGTTCAACACTTAGCTTGACCGGTTATTCTTCTGGCTCAACCTTTGGTTTAGGGGTTGCAGATCCTTCAACTGGTTTAAGATTGTTTGATTCCTTGTCAGATTCTTCTTCTTCAGTGTCTGTAATTGAATTAGCTTCAGTTTTAGTTTCATTTGTTGGCTCCTCAGTATTTGAATCAGTTGGCTCTTCTTGTTCACCTTGATTCAGCTTATGGACCTTCTCTACTAACCTTTCAAGATCATGATTTGAAATGTTCCCTTAAACATATCGCCCCTTTAGATTTGCTTGTGTTTTAACATGGGCCCTTAAGCAAACTGATGGAAAATAAGCACTTCCTGTCTTCTTTTTAGCACAATCATGAATCTCCTTGAGAATAATTTTCCCAAAATTAACAGACTTTTCTATCAAAATTGCATATAACAATAGCATCCGTTCCATCGAGATGGTGGAACTATGTGAGATAGGCATAAAACTGTAGTGAATGAAATAAAACCATACCTTTGCTACTGGTTTTAAGTATTCCCTTCGACGAGAATGGCTCCCATACTTTCTTATAATACATAGGGATCCCAGATTTGTCACAACATCAAGCACTTGTTGAAGAAAATCCCAATTGATGTTGTTCATCATAGGGTAGTACTCACCTTCTTCAACATCAGGTAAGTTAAATAAATCATTGTTGGACTTAAAAGTAAGAGGTAACTTTTTCTTTTGAACGATGAATTCAGTAGCATCTTGTGCAGTCAAACTAGCATAGGATTCTCAAACTAGTTCATCATCAGGAAGTCAAAGAGCATCACAAAATCATTCCCACTTGAGAGCATTGATTTTTTTTCTAATTTGTATAGGAACAACCATCAAATCATTACTCTTCAAGTCAAAACCTTTTCCAGCATCATTGGTTGATGCTTGAAGATTGAATCAAATCTCTCTTTCACTTCTTCATCGATTAAAATTGGGTTTTCAGGAGTAGTCTTTAAAGATTTAGTTCTCTTGCGAGACATGGTATCTTTTCTTGAAAATTGGCAAAGTTGCTGCACAAAGGGAAAAAGAAAGAAATTGGCAAAGTGGTAAAGACTTGCTATGGCAAAAATCATGTGACGACAAGGATGATGCGCGACAATGACAGTGTGCGATAGTAACAGCGGTGTGCAGCGACGACAACAGTGATGTACAGCAGCAAATTTGGTACTTTGGCAATCTTCTTGCGGCGACAATAGGTGATTTTGGCAAAAAGGGAAGAGAATTAGGGTTTCTTTCGGGATTTGAGGTTAACAGCACAAAAAGGAGATTTAGGAAATTTTTTAGGGTTTAAGCAAATGACTTTGAGGGATATGAAAATAGTAGAATGGAGAGGGGTTTATATAGGGAAAAATTAGGGCAACATGTAGCAAAAATTTAGCTACATTAGGGTTACTTGGCCGGCAAGCAATGGGAGTGGCGGCAAGGTATGGATTTTTTCCTCTTTTTTTCTGTCTTGGGCCTCAAACTCAGACTGTATCTACAAACTTACTCAAAAAAGAAAACTGATTAGTACTTGGGCCAAATTTGACCCCCTTTATTAACATACAAATTTAACATTTAAACAAAACAAATGAAACTTAAAAATTTTAAATCTTAATTAGAAAATTTATTCTTAATAAATTACAATAAATTAATTCCCAAGAAAGGTTGGAGGGGTCACAGCAGTCCCACTTAAGTTCCAATCTTCTTAGACAGAACTAATTAAATGTACTAAGTTAAGAAAATAAGTTCTAGTTATTTATTTATTTACAAAATGAGTTGACCATTAACTTTAAACGTACCTCCGTAGTTGTCGTATAATTAAATAGCTCTATAAGAATAAATTCGGTATCTGGTAAAGGGTCCTTTCCATCGGGATTTAAGCTTCCCAAGAAATAACTTCAACCTTTAATTTAACAACAAAACCTTCTGATCTTCTTTAATTTCACGAGGTTGTATATGACTATCATGACATCTCTTTGACCTTTCTTTACACATTTTGGCATTCTTATAGGAAAACAACCTCAGCTCTTCCAACTCATCAAGTTGTAACATCCTTCTCTTACCAACTTGCTTAAGATTAAAGTTCAACTGCTTCAAAGCCCAGTGAGCTCTATTCTCCAACTCTAATGGCAAATGACATGCCTTTCCAAAGACTAACTGATAAGGGTTCATTCCTAATGGTGTCTTAAATGATGTTCGATAGGCCCATAATGCATCATCGAGCCTTCGAGACCAATCTTTTCTGGTAGGCCGTACTACCCTTTCAAGGATACCTTTGATTTCACGGTTCACTCTTTCAACTTGCCCATTAGACTAGGGGTGATAGGTAGCAGCAATCATGTGCTTCACATTATATTCGTCAAGCAATCACTTAAGCCATTTGTTCACAAAGTGAGAACCTTCATAACTAATAATAGCTCTTGGTGTCCCAAATCGTGTAAACACTTGGTTATGTAGGAATTACATGACTACCTTAGCATCATTTGTAGGGTACACTTCAGCTTCAACCCACTTAGATACATAGTCCACAGCAACTAAGATGTATTTGTTCCCATACGAAGAAGGAAACGGGCCTAAGAAGTCAATGCCCCATACGTCGAATAATTCAATCTCCAAAATTTTTGTCAGGGGCATCTTATTCCTCCTTGATATATTTCCGATCTTTGGCATTTATCACAATTCTTCACATAAGCATAAGCATCTTTAAATAGTGTACGCCAAAAGAAACCTGCTTGCAAAATCTTTGCTGCAGTTCGTGAACCACTAAAGTGTTCCCCACTTGTTGATGAATGGAAATGATACAAAATCTCAGCAATCTCACTTTCAACTACACACTTTCGGATTATATTGTCTACACACTGTTTAAAAAAAAGGATCCTCCCAAAAATAATACCGACTATCATGAATGAATTTTTTCATTTTTTGGTATGTCATATCTCGAGGAATTAATCCACATGCAAGATAATTGGCAAAATCAGCAAACCAAGGTGAATCATGAATTCGACTTACCTTGAATAATTGTTCATCTGGGAAATTCTCGTTCATAGGCACGCATGATCGAGTTACCTTGTCTTGTTCCAACCTCGACAGATGATCAACTATTTGATTTTTGACACATTTTCTGTCTTGGATATCAAAGTCAAATTCTTGGAGTAAAAGTATCCAACGAATTAGCCTCGGTTTCGCATCTTTCTTCATAAGCAAGTATTTAATGGCCGCATGGTCAGTAAATACTGTAACTAGAAACACAAAAATATACACACTTTTTTATGCCCTTTTTAACTAAAATTCAAACAATTTCGGTAAAATTATTGTCGAAAAATATATAAATATTATAAAATAATTATTGTGTACTTAAATTTTTAACATAATTAATTTAATTAATTTTATAATAAATTTTGATTAATTTTGATTATTTTCGATAGATTTCCATAAAGGGCGAAAATTGGCTCGGCAAACACTACTAGAAGTTTAAAACCGAGAAGCAATTTGAAGTATCAAGGCGAATTCATTTTCAGCCTAAGTCGGTCCAATTATGTGTATTAATTCATGATATAATTAATTTTAATTTATATCCAATTTAATTTGGTTTAAATAAATTTTTTTTTATGAAAAAGTGGTCCAGTTGAGCTGAATCGAGTGAACCGAACCGACCAAGAAGTGGACAGCCCAAAACAGTCCATATGCTGACCTAAATCAGCCTATTGGCTAATTATTTAGCTTGCAAGGAGGCCCTTGAAGACTTGTTCAAGTTGCAAACAAACTCCTCCACAATTGGTGGCTTTATAGATTTGCCCCAAGCCTAAATTAGCAAAGTTGAAACTATCAACCTTGCCATGTGGCCGGCCAAGGGAGAGCTCTTTGGTTGATAATTTTAGCTATTTTTAGCAGCCCTCTTCAGCTATAAAAACCCCCTTAAGCTGGTCATTTCAAACTGTAACACCCCTTACCCGTAACTGAGACCGGGACAAGGTATCAGGCATTACCGCACACAACCATGAACATTCCAGGAAGAATAGGTTATAAAATTTCATTCCAATTTAAAACCAATTGAATAAAATCATATTGTCCCTATTATGGGCCTACGGAGTCCAAAACATGTGTTAAAAGTGGTCCGGGACTAAACCAAGAACTCAAGAAAATTTTAGAAAAATTTTCATGTTTAAGCCTCACACGCCCGTGTGAAGGCAATACACATGCCCGTGTGCTTGGGACACGCCCGTGTCCTATACCCGTGTGGAATTATTTTTCATTTCAAACCTACAGGGGTTTTCACACGGCCGGGCACATGCCCATATCCCTGGCCTGTGTCCCTCACGCAGCCACGACACATCCGTGTCACAGCCCGTGTGTAAAAACCTGGACATTCTGTTTATGATGTCATCATTCATTTAGGAGCACACGGCCAAGGCACACGCCCGTGGCCAGAGGCCGTGTCCTCTACACGACTGAGACACACGGCTGTATGTTTACTACCCTGCATACTGCTCTAAAATTCTAGGTGCAGAAGACACACGGCCGTACAACATGCCCATGACACACGACCTAGACACATGCTCGTGTGTCTACCCGTGTACACCTTTTTGGAGGCTATTTTCCAAGCCTTTGGTCAACGTCAAACATCCATACACACTAATATACTTCTTGGACATTTATCATGGTATAAATGTACACTTTAAACCTTCTTGGCCAAGGTCATACATGTTACTTCATGTCCCTGTTTATCCTCTATCAATATTACCTCTTTGTGTTAGGGTTAACATTTCAAAAATCCCATTTTATACTTGGCCCATTTATAACCCATGCCAATTATGACATAAACCATTTCCAAATGATTTGGCCACATTACACACGTCCATTCATGGTATATCTCATCAACCATCACATGAAGCATTCGAGCATAATCATGGACAATTAGTAGGTTTACAACCTACATCAATATGAGTCATATCTCATGGCCATATACAAAATGAATAAGCATATCATTTAAGCCTTTACTTTGGCTAGCCAAATGACACATATACCAAAAATACCAAGAATCCTATACATGCCATTATAACAAAATAAAAGTTTATATATACCAAAGCAAGACAAGATGATAGTGTGATCGGAGCTCCAACTTTCTTCCAATCTTCACGAGTCTGTGAGCTCTGTAAGACAAGGAAAAAGAGAGGGGGTAAGCATTAACATGCTTAGTAAGTTTGGATAATTGGAAAGTAAACTTACCAGTTGTTTAGCATACAACCATATTAGATATTCACTCCAACAAGTATAATATATTTTCCCTATCACATACACTCAATCATCAAGTTAGTCTCATGTCAATACATTATAGCATTAATCTTAGATGAGCTTATCGATTCAAGAAATTCCATTCTCATTTCTCATTTTAACCCCGCTGAATTTCTCAGAATCTCGATGGATATCCCATTTACCGTCATTTCATGCAAGTGATCATTTTAAGTATGCACTCTTGCGAACCTCGTTCTTACGGCGGGATTACCAGTCCAAGCTAAATTTCTTGTAATGTAAACTCATGGAGTAATGTCGGGATTACCAGTCTAGGCTAAATCCCCTACAACGACATATACTCCTATGAGCTCGGATCTAAATTACCAGTCCAAGCTAAATTTAGATCCTAATCGGATTACCCATCCAGGCTAAATCCATTTCAGCACACATATTCTTCGGGAGGCTAGATCACTTTAGGATCACCCGTCCAGGCTAGATCCTTTTTACCGTCAATTAATTTCTGGAAAAATCCATTAGATATCCTTGTTATTCAACTGGGACAGTTTATCAAATTTTCATTAACACAATATTTTTCATACATTATCTCACAACGAATAACAATATTATAAGGGTAAACTACAAAAATAGTCACTTTTGTTTGCCTCAGGTTACATTTTAGTCACTTATGTTTGAAATGTTACGTTTTAGTCACTTATGTTATTATTTTGGTACGAAGTGATCACTCTTCAGTTAAGTTCCGTTATCTCCCTAACGGTAATCTTATGTGGCAGTCCAACTAGATTTTAAGTTTATCTGTTAATACATACTTCATCCGGCTAAATTATGCATTTGATTTACTATTAATAGATAATTTAGCCGGATGAAGTATGTATTAACAGATATAATCATACGTCCTCCGAGTTACAAATGTAAATTGTATAAGAACTCACATTCAAAAATGTGCAAATGTTGAGGGCGGATTTTGGACTTTCTTGTTCCAGGTGTTTGCTTGTTATAAAAATGAGTATTAAAAACAACTTTACATTATTACCAACTTTCATTAACTATAAAATCTAGTTGGACTGCCACGTAGGATTACCTTTAGGGAGATAATAGAACTTAACGGAAGAGTGATCACTTTGTAACAAAATAATAATATAAGTGACTAAAACGTAACATTTCAAACATAAGTGACTAAAATGTAACCTGAGGCAAACAAAAGTAACTATTTTTGTAGTTTACCCATATTATAATTCATACGTGAATATACATTTTTCATGTATTTAAATAGTCTACATTCAAGTTGCATGAACTTACCTGGTAATCGTTTCAGATTCGAATTTCGATTACTCCGAAACCTTTTGTTTTCCTCGGTCGACCTCGGGATTGGTCTCTTGGGGTCTATATAAGAAAAAAATAAATTATTAATACCTCACATTATTCATTTGCTGCATAAAACTCAACCCCAAAAAAATGACCATTTTTCCCCTAACCTTTTACAGCTTTTACAAATTAGTCATTAGGCTTGTACAATGAAATGCATGTAAATTTCTTGTCTTACAAAATGGTCCTTTAAGCCATTTCCATGAAAATCTACTTAGTAAAAGTTGTTTACTATCCTTTAAATCCTCCTATTTCTCCATAAATCATCAAAACACAAGCATCTCATGCATGGGTAAATTTCTAAGCATGAACCCTAGCTTAAAATATCGATAGAAATAGATAGAGCATGTTACGAGGATCTCAAAAATACGAAGAACATTAAAAAGGGGGCTAGGGAGCACTTACTATTGAGCTTGAAAATGTTGAAACCCTAGCTGTGGAGAACATACAAATTTCGGTAGCTATGGGGAAAAAGATGGCTGATTTTAGCTTTCATTTTCCCTTTTTATTAATTTTATTACCAAATGACCAAAATGCCCATCCATACTAAACTTCCAAATTTTTCCATGCATGCCCATTTTTGTCCAAAAACTTAGAAATTGGGAAAATTTCTATTTAATACCTCCTAATTAATAATCCAAAGCAATTTCATACAAACTGCTTTTAGGACCCACGTTTTGCAATTTATTCAATTTGGCCCCTAATTTCCAATTGGACACCTTATACTTGGAATTTCTTCATAAAAATTTAACATATGCTTATTTTCATATCTTAGGCCTCATAATAATCATAAAAAATTATTTTAACGTCGGATTTGTAGTCCTAAAACCACTATTCCTACTAGGCCCAATTTCGGGATGTTACAGAAACATATCACAAGCATTCACATCTTTTCTCTCTTCTCTCCACTTTCTCTCTTCTTTTCCATTAAAAATTCCCTTACTCTGTTGTCAATTTCTCCTCTTGGAAAAAGGGCATTCATCAGCCATTTGGAGCAGCAATTAAGTGTTCATAGCAGCCTTGGTCGATGAGGATAACGGAGAAGGAAGAACGGAGCAAACTAGTCAAGCCACGGAAAAACACCGGATTTGATTCTTGTTCCCTATCTCTTTAACTTTTTTTGTTGTTATGATGAACATATCTATGGATATTTGTTTTTGGAATGGTTAATTTAAACAATTTAGCTTGAATTTAATTCGTGTTAGGTTGATTGCATTTCGTTTGCTAAAATTGTTAAAATTGTGTTTATGTGTTATAGGCCTCGGTAAGATGATTGATTAAGTAAAATCATGACTAAGTTATTCTTGCATTACAATTGTGAGGTAGCTAATGAATTAATTATTTAAACAGATTGAAATTGTAATTAATGAACACAGTACTTAATCAATGCATGTTTAATCATCTAAGGAAGCTGAGGGTTAAATTAGCAACGGTATCTGACGATACATTTTCCTTGCATAACTTAAAAGATTATTATGATTAAAGTGTTTCAAGGTACGGATACCTTGTTACCTCATGTAGTCTTTTATGTGCTTATTAGATTTAATTAATCGTTTGAATTGACATAGGGATATGTACAAGAGATTATTTTGATTTATTAAGTATGTATGTGCAATAACATATTTGACTATTAAGATTTGTTTAATCAGTTGAATTGACATAGGGGTATAGTCAATAGATGAATGGATTTTGGTAGGTGAGTATGTTCATAGGTTAGCAAATTACCGAGTTTCCGTGAATTTATTCGTAACAATATAAGCATGAGTTTAATAATTCTAAGTTAAGAAATGTAATTAATCTAAAAAAATTAAGTCATCTAGATTAAAATCGTATTTTGAAATCAGGCATTTGAAATTTATTCATTTAGTTTACTTAGTTGATAAACCATAATTTATACATATTATTATCCCATGCTAAGCACATTTATGGATAATTTCTCCTTAGATTTGGTGAATTCGATGCTCCTAATCCTTTAATTTTATGTTTTATACTTAGGTGAGCATAGGAGAGTAAAAAGAGCGAGAAACAGGCCAAAAACGAAGAAAATGGGTCGACGTGGGAAATCAACACGGCCTGGACTTCCTCACATGGGTAGTTCACACACCCGTGGCTATTTAACAGATTGCAACACAGCCTAAGCCATCTCACACGGGCATGCCCCTGTGGAGCCCAAGTCTAGTCCTATTCGGAAAAGGCCACTCTTGAGGGTTTTGAAGCATTCTAAAGCCTATATAAACACCCCAGGAGGTACCTAGAAGACACATAGAGTAGGAAGTAAGAAATTACTTGAAGGAAGTCGATTGATCCATCTCAGAAGCCAGATTCACTTTCAAGACTGAAGATCTCCCTTCAATTCCCTTCAAGAGTTTTTTGGGTTTTCTTTATGTTTTGTTATCATTATTCTTTTGAGATGTTTTCTTTCATAAATATGAACTAAACCCCCCTTGAATACCTAAGGGAAATGAAACCTAAGACGGATCTTCTTATTATTATCTGAATTATATGATAAATATTTGATTTGTTCTTAATTATGTGTTCTTAATTCTTGCTTTGATATTCCAAGATATTAATTCAAGTTTTGATGTGCTTATTCAGAGGAGAAAAAGTCCCTGTCTGAGAGTAGATCTAACATAATTAAGAAGAGTTGATTGCACGCCTAGAGATAGGGTGGCATAATTTTGACGGATTAGGGTGAAACCTAATAAGGGAATCCATAAATCGAGTTAATGCAACACTAGGGGTTTTAATTAGAAAGAGATTTCAATTAATCAACCTAGGGTTAGACGTTGTTAGTCTCGAGAGAGATAATAATATAAATTAGGGATTTTTACGGATCAAGTCAAATGAATAAATCATCTAATTCAGAGTCAATAACAAGTGAATTCTAGGTGGATTTTTCCTTAGATATTGTCCAAATCATTCAGTTTTCCCAAAAGTTATTTCCCCAATTCACTTTCTGTGCATTCTTAGTTTAGTAATTAGTTTAGATAAAACAAATCCCTTTATTTTTAGGGTAGATAATAAAAAGAAAGTTAATACTAGTACTTTTAGTTCCTTTGGGGTAGACATTCCGGTCTTGCCATAAGCTATACTACTGTTCGATAGGTGCACTTGTCTTTGTCGTGATAATAGTTAGTTTTCAAGTACAGACAATTATAAAATTTAAAACTTATCGCGATTCACATCAATCAAGTTTTTGGCGCCATTTCCGGGGAGCTAAAATATTAGGAACGTTTAATTTTTATTACTTTATCCATTTATTTTATTGCAATTTAAATTTTATTGTAGTTTTGTTAATTATACTAATTTTTTTTCTTCTGGCAGGTTTTTATAGTTTATGACTAAAAGAAACCCGTCAGGACCATTACTTTTTGATAGTGAGATCGATCGCACAGCTCGCAGAAATTGAAGAGAAATAAAGAGAATCCTAAGATACACAGAAAAAGAGCAAGAGGATGATATTCACACCACAACCGAGGAGGTGGCTGAAAATCAGGAAAATCCTTTACCTCCTGCGATTGCCGCTGATCTAGTAAATCAGAATCCTGCTCTGCACACTATTTATGATTATGCTAAACCTAATTTAACTGGAACTGAGTCAACTATAGTTAGGCTTGCCATTGTTGCAAATAATTTTGAACTAAAACCAAACACAATTCAAATGATACAACAGTTTGTTTAGTTTGATGGGTTGCAGGATGAGGATCCAAACAATCATTTGGCGAATTGTCTAGAGTTTTGCGACGCATTTAAAATCAATGGTGTTTCTGACGATGCCATTCGTCCTTGGTTATTTCCCTTCTCGTTAAGGAACAAAGCTAAACAGTGGTTGAACTCGTTATCACGAGGGTCAATCACCACTTGGGAACAAATGACCGAAAAGTTTCTACTTAAATATTTTCCGCCGGCTAAAACGGCTAAGTTAAGGAATGACATCTCTTCTTTTGTGCAGATGGATTTAGAAACACTCTATGATGCATGGGAGAGATATAAGGATCTTTTGAGAAGTGCCCTCACCATGGGTTACCATTTTGGCTACAGGTTCAACTTCACAATGGCCTGAATCCTTTGACTAGACAGATGATTGATGCAGTTGCTGGTGGGACTATCAATAATAAGATGCCTGAGGAGGCCTATGAATTTATAGAAGAGATGTCAATGAATAATTATAAGGTAGAACTTTTGAATAAAAAAAATTGATGGTTTACTTGGTTTTTCACAGGTTCACCTAGCAATGCAATGCAATGCAAGTGGAGGAGGAATGAGCAATCCAGAATACCCACCTTATTGGCCACAACATGGAGAACGAGCAATTAAATTATATGGGTAATAATCCTCGACCTCAAAATAATCCCTATTGTAACACTTACAGTGCAGGTTGGAAGAACCACCCAAATTTCTCATGGGGAGGCCAAGGAAATCAAAGGCTACAACATTCTCCGGCTTTTCAACAACCACCTTACCAACAAGAAAAGAAGTCAAACCTTAAGGAGATGCTAACAAAGTTTATCTCGGTGTCAGAGACTCGTTTCTAGAATACCGAAACAACACTTAAGAATCAACAAGCATCGATCCAAGAACTCAAAACTCAGATAGGACAGCTCGCTAAACTAATTTCTAAATGACCACAAGGTAGCCTACCGAGTAACACTGAATCTAACCCAAGGGAACAACTCAATGCGATTACCATTTAAGACGAGGAAGGGTTAAATGAACCTGAACCAGAACCGAGGCAAGGAATTGTGGTAAGTAAGGGTAAAGGTGAGGTAGTCGACAGTGAGCAAAAACTGTTAAGTAAAGAGTACAAACCACGGGTGCCATACCCCAATGCGACAAGGAAAAACCGCACAGATGAAAAATTTGGTAAATTCCTTAAACTATTAAAGAAACTGCATATTAACTTACCGTTTATTGAATCTCTTTCGCAGATGCCAAACGCAGTTAAATTTTTAAAGGAGCTTTTAGGAAATAAGCGGAAGTTGGATGAGGCATCGCATGTGGAGATGAATGCAATTTGCTCAGCCATTCTGCAGAATAAGCTGGCAAACAAATTGAAAGATCCAAGGACTTTTATGATTCCCTATTTAATTGGTAGCTTAGATGTTAGTAATGCCTTGGCTGATTTAGGGGCTAGTATTAATGTCATGCCCTATAAAATGTTTAGACAACTAGGTCTTAGGAAACCCAAACAAACTAGGATGAGCATTCAATTGACAGATAAAACAATTAGATTTCCTAGGGGTATTATTGAAGATGTACTCGTTAAAATTGACAAATTTATATTCCCAATCGATTTTGTTGTTCTAGACATAGAAGAGGATAGTAACGTGCCTCTAATTTTAGGAAGGCTCTTTTTAGCAACTGCTAGAACTATAATTGATGTTGGTACAGGTGAACTCACACTTCATATGGGTGATGAAACAATCACTCTTCAAGCTCGAAATTCTACTAATACTAATCATGTGGTGCAACCTTCTGTGTAGGAAATAAGTTTGAAAAACATACATGAGTCATGTTTAAGTAACAATAAAAGACCCATCTATGAAGAACGAAAGCTACAAATCAGGGAACTAGATGATGGCGGGCATAGAAACCGAGAGCACAATAGACCCAAACCACGCTATGACGAGCTCAATGTTTCACCAAATCAACTTAAGGTTGGAGAAAATGTACTATTAGATGCAGCAGACCCTCGTATTGCCACTTCTGAACCTAATGGAGCAATCCCTCTTACGATACTCAACATTTTTCCATGTGGTACAGTTGAGGTAATTCATCCTAAATTCGGCACCTTTAAGGTAAATAGTACCCATCTAAAACCTTATTTTGAGTTTGATATTAGGAATGAGGAGTGTAAACTCCTCGCACTACCATGACCATGCAACATAAGGTAAGTCGAGCTTAGACTATAAATAAGCGCTTCTCGGGAGGCAACCCGAGCACTAACAGTGTTAACTTCTTTGAATTTTAGTTTTTAACATCTAAATCACTAACTAAGTCCTTGAACACAGGTTATCCAAATCCACACGGCAAGACACACGGGCGTGCCTTAGGCCGTGCCTATACCACGGGAGGTAACACGGCCGTACGATTCAGCTGTGTGAAAACAGGGCCATATTTTTCCCAACACAGGATTCTATATGTTGCCACGCCCGTGTCTAGAAGTTGTGGTTGAAATTGAGAAATTAACACGGGCGTGTGACACGCCCATGCCCACCACCCGTGCTCAAGACTGTGAAAACAACACGGGTGTGTACATCCATACATGGACGTGGGAGAAGCGAACGAAGTAGGACACGGTCGTGCGACACGGTCGTGTCCACCAACATACCCAACGAACACGGGCGTCGGCCGAATTTCAGACGGTCCCCAAATTTGAAAATCACGAAACACACGGGCTAAAATAAGGGCACACGGGCGTGCCCCGTGGCCATGTGCCCTAAAATCTATATAAACCCCTCACTATTAATCATTCCCTTCCGCAAAACCTAACCCTAGCCGCCGAAATCCTCTTCCCCACCAACGACAACCATCCCTAACCCTCCTCTCTTCTCTCATTTTTCTCCCCTCTCTCCTCTTCTCCCCTTGCGCGACCCACACTGCCCCACCACCCACTCTCATGGCTAACCTCAACCGCACCCAACCTTCACGCCATTGCTCCTCCGACCACCAGTCCTCTTCTAACGGTTTTCTCTTTTCTTTTACTTTCTTTGGATACTTACTAACATGATAGTCCTAATTTTTATTCTTTTATTTACATATTGTTACTAATTGTATATATTATCATCCTCATTCTTAGGATTTAGTTTACATACTTTGTACTATATCCTTACCATGCTTAGCTACTTCCATCTAGTTTGTTTTTAATTTAGTCATGCTATCACTTTGCCATTTGCCTAAAAATCTCTGTCAAGTTTGATTGCTTTTGGTTGAGTCCTGTTAATGTTAGTAATCTTTTATTACATTTATTAGTTTAATTCATGGTTAATTCCTTTTTGAATTTGTTAATATATGTTTCTTGCAAGTATATCATGTCAAATCCATGCAGCAAGAAGACTGTGTTCCCACCTCAAACAAACGCAAAGGAGCAACATCCTCCTCAGGTCCTACCACCGAGATCAGGCACCCATTCCACCAATTTCCACCGGGACCACAGGGGGAGCTATTCCAAATATTACAGGCCCGACCCCTAGGTGTGGGTTGTTGCATTGAGTAGGCCGCACTAGAACAAATCCAACTGGCTGACACAGTCCTGACGACTGACCCATAAGGGCTATTCTCTGAGATCGTCGAGGCAACGTATCTCGAGTGTACACTCAAACTTTTTTCAACCTTTCACCTTCAAGTTCTTATGACAAGGTTCGGTGATCCTAGAATGGTCCAATTTCATCTTGGAGATTTCGTCCGCCAGTTGAGCGTACCTGAGTTCGGAGTCACGTTAGGACTATACACAGAGGAGTTCATGGATGACGATGACTTCGCGAGCCTCCACCGCCACATCCACTACTCTCTTTCAAACTACTCGAGGGCCTTCGTCCTTGCTTCGGCCACCTATGACCTGAGTCACTCCAAGGTATCGATTATCACCCTATCCCTGCGATACCTACACGCCATCCTAACCCACCCCCTGACAGGACGGCGAGAGAGCACCGGTGTCGTCAACACTCACGACGCCTATTTCTTATAGATCATGGCGAATGGACACGTCTTCGACATTGCTTATTTCATCGCCCTCGCCATTCGCCATCAGACGGAGCGGCACAGAAAGAGAGTCATATCCATCGGCCCTTATGTGACTCGCTTGGCACAGTACTTCGGTCTCCTCAACATGACGACGCAAGCATCCTCCCTCACTCTCATCGGTCAGATGTCCCCACAGGGCATCCCAAGTATGCTGCATATGAGGATGATTAAGCGATGACGTGGATTTGATCCTCCTTAGTACCACCTTGTCCAGTCAGCCGAGCAGGAGGACCCAGAGGACATTGCCAATGATGTCCCTCCACCTTATGAGGATCTAGCCTCTCAGCCACCACCTATTTATCGTCCAGTTCATGCAACGGCTTCACTCTCTGACATCTTTGAGCGCCTCACTCAATTCGAGCAATAATGTTTTTATCCCTTCGATCACATTGATGCAACTCTACATCAGATTTGTCAGCACCTTCACATCTCATCGCGGCCCCCACCTCGCGAACCATCTAGCGATGAAGATGTTTAAAGACTTTTATTTATTATTTTTATGTTTTTATTTTTATTTTTATCTTTTTAAAACTACTTTTTATTTTATTTTTCTTTTATTTTAATTTTATTTCATCCTTAGGTTTTACAGTTTATATTCAACAATTTATACTTTTGGCCATTTCTTTACGAGTAATCATGCTTCTTTATATTTCCTAAAGACTTAATGATGTTATCGCAGTTATAAAGAGCTCCAAAGCTCACTATTACTTAGGAACTTAAAACTCCACCGACTGCCTTGTCCTGCCCGACCACCATGATAACCTCTTCGCTGGACACTATGGTTATGGAACCCAACCTCTACCACCACCGGAGTATCCTCCTCCAATCTCATCATTGTCTTTGTCGATTACTTTCCATGACTCCAAGTCAAGGATTCCATTCTTCATTCAAGAAGTTTCACTTCTCTCCCTATCTTATGATCTTATATCTATATTTTTTAGTAAAGCTAACTTTGTACATTTAAGACAATGTACATATTAAGTGTGGGGGGATATTTATATCATTAGTAGAAAAATCCCTGAATTTTGTCTTGTTCTCAAATAATCTTCTCATATCATTATTAGAATGAATTTTGATTAATTTATGATTTTTATTAATATGTCTTGAATTAAAACATAGGTATTTATGCATTGATTGTTAGACTTTAAGGAATTAGAGAATCAAGCATGATAAGTTGATTTTTTGAGAATTAAAAATTTTTAGGTTGTTTCCCCAAGTTTAGGTATTATCTTGAGTTGAAATTCACAGGTTTAACATCAAAAAGCCATAATTTTTGTGAGATCTTGAGCATTTAAAGCATCTATTATTTCTTTCATGCTCACTTTTATTATTGCTATGAGTGCGTCAATATTGAATTGTTATTCTAGAACATGGTTGATTATGCATGTCACGACCACACCATTAATTTGATATGTTGAGATAATAAAAGCACTTAGGTTTAACCCACTCACTCCATAAAAGCCTACCTTCATAATTAACCCTTAGTGAACCCCCTTGAGCCTAACAAGCCATTCATTGATTTACCCTCAATATTAACCCATAACCCATTATTGTTGAAATCCCCTCAATTAATTTGATCCCTATTTTTGTCGAGATTCGATTTGAATAAATTGCTTAGCTATGTTTTATTTTTAGCAAAGTTCTTAAATATTTGATTTGTTTTTTTAAAAAAAAATTATGAAATTATGTAATGCTTAGATTAAAACGATGGTATCCATGAAGAAAAGCTTAATTAGGAATGTAAATTGTCAATTGTAGTATTTTTCTAGTTAGGTAATTTTCCAATTAAATCTCGATTCTAACCTTTCCTTTTAGCTTGTGACCACACCCCCAAACCAAAGCCACGTTACAACCCTCTAAAGACCTTGTGATTGATGTTTCATATCAATATATAGTGGTGGAGACTTGATTCCCACGCAAGCTTATGGTAATAACTTTTCATATTGACTGTTGAGTGCTAAATTTCTTGTCCTTAAACACCTCGAGTAATTTGAGTGAATCTTTAGTGAGGATGTTGAATTATGTGATATTTTGAATCAAAGGTGATTACTTAGATGAGGGGAGACACCTATGTTTTCGTTATAAAATGCTCAACTTGGAATGTTTGAAACTTTGATGTCCTTTGAGTTTAATTTTCAATGTATGGTTACTTATGAATTATTTTGAGATACTATTGATGAGAATAATAAGTTGAGAAGAATTTATTTTGATTGTGAGTTGAGGATTTTGCTTGAGGATAAACAAATGGTTAAGTGTGGGGGTATTTGATAAACCATAATTTATACATATTTTTATCCCATGCTAAGCACATTTACGGATGATTTCTCCTTAGATTTGGTGAATTCAATGCTCATAATCCTTTAATTTCATGTTTTATACTTAGGTGAGCATATGAGAGTAAAAAGAGTGAGAAACGAGCTAAAAATGGAGCAAATGGGTCGACGTGGGAAATCAACATGGCCTGGACTTCCTCACATGGGTACTTCACACGCCTGTGTCTATTTAACAGATTACAACACGGCCTAAGCCATCTTACACAGGCGTGTCACACAGGCGTGTCCCTGTCAAGACCAAGCCTAGTCCTATTTGGAAAAGGCCACTCTTGAGGGTTTTGAAGCATTCTAAATCCTATATAAACACCCTAGGAGGTACCTAGGAGACACACAGAGTAGGAAGCAAGGAAGCAAGGAATTACTCGAAGGAAGCCGATTGATCCATCTCAAAAGCCGAATTCACCTTCAAGACTGAAGATCTCCTTTCAATTCCCTTCAAGAGTTTTTTGGGTTTTCTTTATGTTTTGTTATCATTATTCTTTTGAGATGTTTTCTTTCATAAATATGAATTAAACCCCCTAAATATCTAAGGGGAATGAAACCTAAGATGGATCTTGTTATTATTATCTGAATTATATGATAAATATTTGATTTGTTCTTAATTATTGTTTTTAATTCTTGCTTTGATATTCCAGGATATTAATTCAAGTTTTGATGTGCTTATTCAGAGGAGAAAAAGTCCATGTCTGAGAGTAGATCTAACATAATTAAGCGGTGTTGATTGCACGCCTAGAGATAGGGTGACATAATTTTGCAGGATTAGGGTGAAACCTAATAAGGGAATCCATAAATCAAGTTAATGCAACACTAGGGGTTTTAATTAGGAAGAGATTTCAATTATTCAACCTAGGTTAGACGTTGTTAGTCTCGAGAGAGGTAATAATATAAATTAGGGATTTCTACAGATCAAGTCAAATGAATAAATCGTCTAATTCAGAGTCAATGACAAGTGAAGTCTAGGTGGATTTTTCCTTAGGTATTGTCCAAATCATTCAGTTTTCCCAAAAGTTATTTCCCCAATTCATTTTCTGTGCATTCTTAGTTTAGTAATTAGTTTAAATAAAATAAATCCCTTTATTTTTAGGCTAGATAATAAAAAGAAAGTTAATACTAGTACTTTTAGTTCCTTTGGGTTCGACAGTCCGGTCTTGCCATAAGCTATACTACTGTTCGATAGGCGCACTTGCCTTTGTCATGATAATAGTTAGTTTTCAAGTATGGACAATTATAAATTTTAAAACTTATCGCGATTCACGCCAATCATTAGTTTAAAACCTTAGTTTTTAATCACCCTCTTCAAACAAAATATTTTTCTTCACCAAAGTGTTTTAATAGCATTCATAAATAATTCTTTTCACAATCCTTGTGGATACGATAACTCGACATTTACTTGTCACTTTATTACTTGTTGCGATTGTGTATGTAACACCCCGAACCCGGCCCAGACGTTATGGCCGGATCCGATATGCCACATCGAAGCGTTCAAAACATTTTATATTGTTGATCGAGAAAAACTTACTTACTGTTTTAAAAGATAATTTCATTATAGGTTAAAGTGAATGGAAGCTGTGCACCAGGTAGGAAACCGGAAAAGAGGTGGTGAGTCCATTGGACTGCTTAAGTACCAAGCTCCCTTCGGATCCAATCCTAGACATGCATAATGCCATTGCCACACCTTAACGTCATGGATATTTCTAGGAAACCGATTTGATTAAGTCATTTTTTAGGAAAAGTGATTAATTTTGGAAAATACTTTCATTATGGAAGCTTTGCTTGTTGTCGTGTTATTTTGAAATCAATTGTTGTTTTTGAAAACGCGCCCTAAAGCTATCCAATTTCAATAGTTAAAATAAGTAATACCTATCTTAGTAATACATTTTAAAACCATCAAAAATAATTAAGCGACCTTATTACATTTAAAAACCCAAAACTTCAAACGTAAATAAAAGGATGTCCAGTTCACCAGAAGAAAATCAAACTTTCAGAACAAGGGGCCACTCCGAATTCCCTCACAGCTCCAAGCCCACTATAGTTGGGGACTACCTACGTGGATGAAAATAAAAGGGGTGAGTTTGGGGCAACTCAGTGTGTAAATTAACCCAACCATAGACTATATCAGCTCAAACCACAAAAATAGAATAAGTTGGCCTTAGCCGAGCAATCGAATAAAGCCCATAGGCCCATAATGAGCGAATAGATATTACATGTTTATGCAGAAACCCAACCCAGATTCATCCATAACACCCCCGTACCAGCCTTACACCATGTGGGGAGACTGCTCGACCCACCCAACCGCTACACACCACAGAAATCGCAATGAGGTGCGGATATTGTGACGAAGTCACCAGATCTGATATTGTGGCGAGCCACCAGAACAGATATATATGGCAGAGCCACCAGATCAGATAATTGTGGCATAGCCACTAGGACAGATATATGTGGCAGAGCCACCAGATCAGATAATTGTGGCATAGCCACGAGAACGCTTCCTCCATAGTATAACCCAAGTCCCCATGCAACAGATATATAATCATGGCATACATCATACAGAATCAGATCGTCATGCTTTCCAATCAAAAGTAACCCTAGGGGTATAATGGTAATTTTGCATACATAGGGGTATTCAAGTAATTTAACTATTCTTAAGGTTTTCATACATAACATAGCCATTTACATATGATCAAAAACACTTACCGCGTTTTCTTACCAATTTGGCCCCGTTGGCCCATTATCCCGTTTTTGGCCCATTAAGCCCAAAAATATTGAAATGCACAGAATCGCGCACTCTGCAGTCTTATCACTTTAATTTACCATATACATCAAACTATTAATCTCATGAGCATTCACACACTCGCAAGATCTCAAAATACCGGCTTTTCGGCATTTCGGCTTTTCGGCTTGTGCCGATCTAGTCTATAAGAGGGTGTTAGTTACACACCTGTTTGCGACGATATGCTGACGAGATCCACACACGAACCGCCTACAATTGGATTATTAACACGTTAATCTAACTATTCAAATATGAACTACGTATTAACCCCTTACAATATTCATCCAACCACACCTACTGATCAGAGTAAGCTTATAAGAAATCAATAAGCAACTCATTAACAAATTTTTGTCAGTGTTTCCCACATAATCATAATTTCACTGCAAGCTGTCTTCCTGATCAATAGTCACTAAATCATTTATAAATGGAGCTACGAAACTCCAAATCAAGTGCTGTTAACTTTCCCTAATAATAGACTCATATATCTTCTATCCATAAAATTTTCAGAATTTTTGGTTTAGCCAATCAATACCATATTTTTCTCAAAGTTTCCCATGTTTCACTATTTGACTAATCTGACCATGCTTTATTACAAATCAAATTTCTCATTGTACAGAATTCAAAATATGTTCTTGTTTATTTCATTTGAAACTAGACTCAATAAGCTTTAATTACATAATTTATTAAGCTTCTAATTCATCTCCCACAATTTATGGTGATTTTCCAAAGTCACGTTATTACTGCTGTCCCAAGCAGATTTATTACCAAATCACTTTTTCACACACCTAACTTGCATGCATGTTATTTAAACATGTATATCACCAATCAATCATCACATATCTATGATTTTACTTAAGTATAATCTCCATTTCATCATTTTAAAGCACAACATATTAGCCGATTTTTCCCCTTAGCATCTAAGGCACATGCATGCTCATTTGTTTGGCTCAACTTCACCTATCTTCCATTTTTCATCAAAAGAACATGAAACAACAACCATTTCCTTCATTTTAATTCATGAGTAAATGCTCACAACACAACTAAAAACCAAAATATGCTTAAAGAGTTAAGGTAGAATCAAGAAGAACTCATGAACCTCAAAATAGAAGCAAGGTACCAAGAACTTACCTTCAATTTTCCTCCTCCTAGTGACCGAATACTCAAGAGCTTTCTCCTCTCCTTTCTCTTCTCTAACTTTCGGCTATGATGAACAAAGATGGACAAAACTTTGTTTTTTTCATCCTTTTGTTATTTTATTACCCTACATTTTATGACACAAAATAACCTATATTATTTGTGCCATACCTATGCCATAATGTCAATAAAAAAAATGCCCATAATGCTTATCATGCCCATCATGGAACATTTACCTAACCCATTATCAATTTTTTATCAATTTGTACCATAAATTATGGATATCAAGTGCACATATTGTCTTCAACAACATGATGGTCGGCCACTTCTTGTAAAATGGGAGGTTTGACATGCAAATCCTCCTATTTTGCACTACTATTTATTTGGACACTATAAATTAGCCTATAGCATTTTCAAACATTTTCACATAGGTCCTATTTCATAATTTCACTCACAAATGACAAAATCAAAGCATGAAATTTTGCCAACATTCACAGAAGTCCCGAAAATTAGGGCGTTACAGTGTACACTTGCACATTTCCGTCGTTCTAGTTACCTAATCGTCTTGAACTCGCATGGGGAGTTCACCTTTTTTCACATCAATTAAAGTTCATCCCGTGGCTAAGAAAGGTCTCCCAAAGATGATCGACACTTCTTTATCTGCTTCAAAATCTAAGACAATGAAATCAACAAGAAAAATAAATTTATCAACTCTTACCAAAACATCCTTGATTTTTCCTTCGGGATATGCTAAAGATCGATCCACTAGCTAAAGCGTCACAGTTGTAAGTCTTACTTCACCTATCCCTAGCATCTTGAAAACAAACTTAGGCATCAAGCTGATACTCGCTCCTAAGTCACACAAAGCTTTACCACAATAAGATTCACCAATGTTGCAGGGTATCTTAAAGTTTCCTGGGTCTTTCACTTTCGGTGGCAGTTTGTTCTGCAAAAACGCAAAGCACTCCTTTGTCAAGGTAACAATCTCATACTCACTCAGTTGTTTCTTCTTGGACAGTATATCCTTCATAAACTTCACATAATTCGAAATTTGTTCTAAAGCCTCCACCAACAAAATATTGATGTGTAACTACTTCAGAACATCCAAAAACTTCTTGAATTACACCTCTTATTTCTGCTTGTGTTGCTACAATCTTTGCGGATATGGAGGTGATGGAACTTTCAGTTGAATTGGATAACTCTTTTGAGTAGGTAAATCTACATCCAAAGAGGATGTTATAGTATATGAATTCACTAAGTTAGGATTTACCTTGTCAGTCTTTATAGATTTTGATTCCTTTGGTGTAGGAATTTCAACAGCTGGTTTATTCTTCTCAACAAGCTTATTTTCGACATCAATCAATCGAGGTTCCAAAATTTTACCACTTCGTAATCCCACAGCCTTGCTATGTTCTTTACCTGCATTTCTTGGATTCTCAGTATAGCTCGGTAAGGTTCCTTGTGATCTATTACGAAGCTCTGTAGCTAAGTGACCCATTTGGTTTTCTAAATTTTTCAATGTTGTTTCTTGGCTTTGGATCAAAGCGTCATTCTTTGCCATGTACGCTTTCAACAAGTTCTCCAAACTATTTGATGCCTCAAGTTGAGGTGGTTTTGGAGCTTATTGATTAAACCTTTGAGATTGGTTGGGTCTATGCTGCAAGAATTTATTGTTCGGTCTATTTTTTTTTGTTGCTCCAAGAAAAGCTAGGATGATTACGCAATGAAGGATTGTAGAAGTTGGACTGGGGTCCTTGTCCACTCCTATTTTGATGTTACTTCTCCACATAGTACACTGACTCAGGATTTCATGGACAATTCTCAAAAGAATGGCCTTACCCACAGTACACTTAGGAAACTACTTCAAACGGACTTATTGGCTGAGCTGTAAAATGTTTAGCATTATTAGTCGTAAATTGTTTTAACATAGAGGAAATAGACGATACTTGAGCTGATAACAAAGTGAATGAGTCAACTTCATGAACTCCGGCTACTCGTCTTCCTAAATCATTTCAATTTGTTGGCCATTGATAGTTATTACTCGCGATCCTCTTGATGATCTCATAAGCCTCATTATAAGACTTAGACAAAATTGCACCATTCGCAGAAGTATCTACCATCAATCTTGTATGTGCATTGAGACCATTATAGAATGTCTCCAACTAGATGCAATAAGGAATCCCATGATGAGGACACTTACGAAGTAACTTCTTAAATCAGTCCCAAGCCTCACAAAAAGACTCGTCATCCAATTGTTGGAAAGTTGTGATCTCATTCCTCAACTTAGCGTTTTTGCTAGGCGATAAATACTTAACCAAAAATCTCTTTCCTAATTCTTGGCATGTAGATATGGAACTTGGTGGCAATGAATTGAGCCATGCTCGTGCTTAATCTCGCAATGAGTACGGAAACAACTTCAACCTCAGTGCGTCTTCAGTCACACCGGCTATCATGAATGAATCACTCACCTCCATAAACAATCAAAGGTGGAGATGTGGATCTTTTGTAGGCATACCACTGAATTGGCCCACCATTTGGAGCATTGAAACATCACTGGTTTCAATTCAAATTGGGTTGCCTCAATATCTGGCCTTCTAATTCCTGGATTTAACTCACTGAAAAGTGGCAAAGCATATTGTCTAATGCATTGATCCCTATCATTGGCAATGAGGATGGGATTTTGTACATGATTTGCTTCATTACCTTGGTCTTGATTCTGATTTCCAAGGACCATCTCGACTTGTCTTTGAGCTGTTCATTCACACCTTCTTTGTCTAAAAGGTCGCTCAACTTTAGGGTCTATAGGGAGTAAATCGATAATCTGATCTATGCTCATAAACACCTTAAAAGAAAATCACAAAATTAAAAAGAATAAGTTAGTAATGTTAGAAATAAATCAAATTGAAAATAAATAATTTCACGAAAGAAATAACTATGGCAACAATTAACAATCCCCGGCAACAGCGCCAAAAACTTGTAACTTGCAGGTTTGTGCAAGTGTACATAGTTGTTATCAAGTAATAAGTAAGTATCGAGTTATCGTCTCCACAGGGATTGTATTTTTGCTAAGTCACCTAATTTGTAAAATTATATTAACAAATTTGGTAAATAAAAACACAATATAGTTGAGAAGTGATGATTAAAATATATTAAACTAAATGTAATGATCCCTAATGTAAATTATTCTAAGTATGCAAACTATATGAATGAGATAGATTTTACCAAAATTAAACACAATTAGCAACAATTATAACATAAATAAACCAGGACAATTACTTTAATTAAACTCAATTTATTATCAATATGCTTAATAACATTCGAAAAAACATTCCATGGCAACTTGATCTTTCATGAGTTTGGAAACCATATTAGGTCCTTTTGGAAACCATATTAGGTCCTTTCGGAATCCTTTACTTAGTAAATACGCATTTTACTGATCCTTATTTACTAAGGGTTTCTTATCATTCGTGTAAGGTAACAGGGACGTGTTAGGTTTGAAACAGTTTAATCACACAAATATAAAAACTATACAGATAACAGAGCTTGGTTAGAGCTGTTATGTAACCTGCAATTTAATCGGGTTAGGATCTAAATTGAGCATGCACATTTCAATTACGCGTCCACTGACCTTCATCTGGTTAGGATCGCTCAACTAATTTAGGTGCATTTCAATCACGTATGAATGAAATATAGACTTGATTTTAATTGAAAACATGATCGATTGAGGCACAAACATTATAAGCATAAATCAAATAAATATTATTTAATCAAAACAATCATCCTAGCTTAAATAAAATTAAGCTAACATTGTTGTAAACAAAAAAAAAACACATAGCAAACATTTTAAGATTAAATTAAAGAAAAGAAAGATTAAACCCAAATCAGAGTGGCTGTCACCCAAGACTCTGATCAACGAGGCTCTTTCGTTCCTTCGCTTTGCTCCTTTGCTGATAGCTCTCCAAGGTGGCCAACCAAGGGCTCTTTAAAAGGCTTAATTGCTAAAACCTCTATGAAGAGACGATGCTAGGCATGGGGAATGAGAAATGCTAAAGAGAATTGAGAGAGAAGAGAGAATGGTAAGGGATGAGAAATGATGAATGAGGGAATGAAAGGGTCTTATTTATAGGTGAAGAGAGGTGGGTAGTTTGCTAAAAATAGTTGGGTTTAGTCTCTTCAAACTTCTTCCATCAGTGGTCGGCCACAATTAGTGGAATTTGAGCTGATTTTTGCTTGATTTTTAAGCAAATTAAATGCCATTATAACTCAGGACTGAAACTCGGTCAAATGTAAATCTTCGGGCAAATCTCTAATTTCTTCAATAATGCAAGGACTTTGTGTAATTAAGCCAAAAATTGGTTTAAGTGGACAGCCATGTGTAGCCGAATTTGGGTTGACTTGTCTTCAATTTGGTCTGTTTTTGTAATCCAGCAAAGCTATCAGATCTGTCCAAAATAAATCAATAAGTTAAAGGACCAAAGAATAAAATTTATCCAATTTAAATAATTAATTACAACCCAAATTATTAATGAAATATTTAAAATGATTTATTAAATATAATTTTACATTTTATTATTTAATTTAATCATGCATGACCCATTTTCTGTCTTAAAAAGTAATATGTACAAATCAATATAAAATAAACCATTTTATGCATGAAAACTATATAATAAAGCATAAAATCACATTTTAATAATTTCTATGTCCTAATTTCATATTTTCACATATTTTATTAATTTATTAAACAATTACTTAGTTTTAACAACTAATTTAAGTAAAAAGGTGATAAATTACATAGGAAAAATCCTATATATTTTTCAGTTTTCAATGCTCATGTGAGCTATGTATCAAGAAGTTTATCCGAGCTAAATAGGAAACTCATAAGAGTTTTAATCAGGAAGCTCATTGAGCTTAATAGGTAACTCTAAATAGTTATTATCATGGGGCTCCGGATAGTCATTTAACAAGAAGTTCAATCGAGCTATAACAGGATGCTTATATAGAGCTGCGTTTGTGTCCAAAATATATGCAGGATCACAACTGATCATATAACAAGACGCTCACAAAGAGCTGCGATAGTCCGCAACACATGCAGGATCACTGCCGATCAGGATGCTCGCAAGAACCATATAACAGGAATGCTTTACAAGGCTTTTAACAGGATGCTCGTCCAAACTATAATGTCCGCAACATATGCAGGACTATAATCAATAAGAGAAAATACTGTATCCATCGTATTTCATTATCCAAATGGGACTTATCATTTATCGAACAATATCGGGTATGTGATTAATTTCATAGATTAAAAATTTATACAATTCACAAAAATACAACATTCGATTCAAACATATTAATATACATAAGTAAGTTACACGAACTTACCTTAACACTTGTTCGTATAAGGAAATCTACTAATCTGAAACTTTTTGTTTTCCTCAATCCACTTTAGTACTAGGTCTATCCAGATCTATACGAGTAAATTTAACTTAATTTAATGAAATTCCAATTCAAATCAATTAAATTCATATTTTAGGCAAAAGTACCATTTTGCCCTTATACTTTTAATTAATTCCAATTTCGTCCCTAAGCTCGGAAATTGAAATTCATGCAATTTAATCCTTATTTCAAGCCTAACCGAATTTTTCATGTCACAACAGCCCATGAATTTCCCAAAAATCAGAATTTTTTTTCATGGGTTTTACCAATTTTCAATTTAGTTCCTAAACCATAATTTCATCAAAATTCTCTTTGTAAAAGTTGTTTATCTATCAACAATGTTTCATTTTCTACCATAAATTTCAAAATTTCAGCATTTACATCCATGACAAAATTTTTATACTTTGATAACTTTACAAATTAATCCCCAAAATAGATAGATTAAGCTATTAAGAACTTGAAAATATAAAAATTACTAAAAACGGGACAAGAATGCTTAACCAATTACGCCAAGAAAGCTTGCTTGAGTGTTTTTCTCTTTCCTAGGGTTTCCATGTATTTTAATTTAGGGATAAAGATGAAATAAGATGATATTAAACTATTATCATCTTTATTTATTCTAAATTCCAATTTAGTTCGTTTCTTTTTCCAATTTTCCACGGATGATTAATCAAAAATATGTACTAACTCCATTTAATGGTCTAATTGTCATATAAAGACCTCAAGTTTTGAATTCCATAGCTAATTAATCCTTATAGCTACTAGAATTCAACTTTTGCATTTTATGCAATTCGGTCCTTTTCATAATTAAACATGAAATCAATAAAATTTTCTTATCAAAATTTTCATACGTGTTTCCTATCATAATGCAGACCATGCCATAATATTAAAATAAATTTTCTTTTTGACTCGGATTTGTGGTTCCGAAACCATTATTCCAATTCACTGAAAATAGGCTATTACACCGTATGTACCCAAAAATGACCCAAAACATACTTAATTCACATCCAAATGCTTAGGTACCTAAACCAATCCTCAACAAAATAATATAAGACTTCAAAATGCATTTCAATGACACCCAAAACATGCCAAAACAATCATCCTAAGGTCTAACCAATGTGCCATCAATGACACCACATTTCAAGTACTTACACAATTTATTTCCTTAACTAAGTATACAAGCTACAAGCACATTCAATTAAATTATTTTTTATCTCAAAATGTTATACCATAGAATCGAGTATGCACATCTCACTTAGCTACTTATACCACATCATCATATGCACATTAACAAAAACACAAATAAGTATTTATGAATCTTTACAAACATAATCAAATTCTCCTATTGCGTGCCATATAAGCCAAGATTTATTCAAAAGCTACCAAATGATCCCCAGATAGTGTGATTCTTTGAGCTGATTCAATCTCCCGATCCACAAAATGTATCTACAAGAAATAAGACAAATAACAAAATGTATCTACAAGAAATAAGACAAATAACACGAGTAAGCTTTTGTAAAAGTTAGTAAGTTCGTCAATTGAATAGTAAAGCTTACCGAATCAAACATAATAATAATTCAAATACAATACTAATGAACAAAGTTCCTGTCAATGAGGTTATTATTAGAATTCCTATCAATCACAACTCACAACAAGTGAGAAATGCTCAATACAATAATACAAATCATTTTCCACTTTTCAATAAATTTTTAGAAATACTCGTATATCCATTTAATTCCTTAAACACCACAAACATTATTAGTTAAACATCTTTATATACATATATAGCATATAATCACACTAAGGCATAAATATTCATTACAAATTATACTAGTTAACATATTCATCTCACATTCAATCTTATGATACATATTTCACTCGAAAGATATTACTTGAATAGCAAATGGTTGAAGGATGCCATAGTGTCTTTCAATCATGGTCTTATTCCCTTGATTCATGATGCCATAACGTCTTTCAGCTATAGTCTTACTCATTAGAATCGTGATGCCATAATGTTTTTCATCTATAGTTTTACTCATTAAAATCGTGATGCGATAATGTCTCTTAGCTATGGTCTCACTCATTAAAATCGTGATGCCATAACGTCTTACTCATTAAAATCGTGATGCCATAACGTCTTTAAGCTATGGTCTTACTCGTTAAAATTGTGATGCCATAATGTCTTTTGGCTATGGTTTACATATATTTTGGTATGATGCCATAGTTTGTTTCAACTATGGTTTTATCTGTTTCTTTCAAGCCAGCAAATTTGATTCACATATATACAGAAATAGGTAATAATTCATCGAAACAATAATTAATTGAATTAACCAAGTTACGAACTTATAGGACTGATTTGCAGTTGGTTCAAAGTATCTAAATCAGTGATCGACGTCATATCAATTCATTATTTTCATTTTCAATAAAACACATCAATATAATCTAACATTATGCAATTAGGTTCATATAATACATTTAAAAAATGTACTTAAATTCAACTGAACGAACTTACCGGACTAATTTGCAACAACAATCAAGGTACAGAGACTACTTAGCAACTTTTTCTTTTCCTTGATTTTCAACACATTCTTAATCTAGAATAATAATTTCATTCAATTAATTAATTCAAATAGTAAAATTAAATCATTTTATACAATTAAGTATTTTGATATTTTTGCAAAATTACCTCCAACATTTTACTTTTATGCAATTTAGTCCTTAAGCCCAAAACTTACAAATTAACCATTTTCAATAAATTCCAAGTTTAGCTGATTTGTATAAGGTCTCATTATAGCCCATAATTTCTATTATCTCACATCAAGTCCTTGTAATTTTATCACTTTAACATTTTAGTCCTTTAACATTAAAATTACTAAAGAATTACTTTACAAAATAGTCTTATTTAACAATCAAACTTAAAAATTTATCATAAAACTTCAAGAATATCCAAAACTCATCACTGACATAATCCATAATCTTTAACCAATTTAAAAAAAGGATAAACGATTTAGTTGGCCCTAATTGCAACAATCTCAAAAACATAAAAATTACAAGAAACCGATTCAAATTGGCTTGCTAAATTGAACGAAAAGCTTGGTCAAAGCTCAAAACTCCTAGCCATGGCTATTCAGTGCTTCCCCAAGAAGAAAATATGAAAGCAGTGACTCATTCTTTTACTTTATGCTTTTATTTACTTAATATTTCTGATTTACTACTTTACCCATTAAAAACAAACGAAAGTTCATGAATTTTTAACACTTATACCATCCAATTAATACCCATATGGTATATTTACCATTAAAGTCCCCTCCATTTGATAATTTGGACCTTTTAACAAATTTTGATTAACTTTTTCAACTTTTACAATCTAGTCCTTTATAATTAATTAACTATCTAAACAATAGAATTTCATAATAAAATTTTAACACGACACTAATGGCCTCGTAAATATTGATTATTTAATATTTACAGATTGACATGTCAGAGTTGTAACACCCCCAAACCCGGCCCAGACGTTATGGCCGAATCTGATGTGCCACATTGAAGTTAAAAATCCATGTTTCGTTTTAGTGCTTTAAAAACCGACTTTTGTTAAGCTAACAAAGTGAATGGGAGCTGGGCACCAGGTAGGAATTGTAATGAGGAGGTGAGCCATGAAGGTCGCTTAAGTACCAAGCTCTTCTAATGGATCCAATCCTAGACATGCCCACAACCATTGCCACACTTGGTTAAATCGAGTTGTAATTTATTTAAGTTGAAATCTTTGATAAATCGGATAATCGTGGCGTGGTGTTATTTTGAAAACAATTATCATTTTGAAAACACGTCCTAAGTCTAGCCCATTTATTAACAAACAGATTAAAGTTAATAAAAATAAAATAATCCCAGAAAAATAATTAAAATGGCCTTATTACAGCCCAAAACCAAACAATAATATTAATAAGATAAAACTTATAAAGAAATAAATCGACTACTTATTGCAATTAAAAGAAACAGAAACAGTAGTGTAGCCATCTCCGAGTCCCTCGCAGCTCCAAACCATCTAAGCTTAGGGATTACCTGCACAGTTAGAAACGGGGTGAGTTTACGAAAACTCAGTGTGTAATCCCAATAACAAACAAACAGTGAAAACACAGTATCAGTACAATCTGGGCCAAAACCCTATTCAGTCTCGACATATACTGGGCCGAAGCCTTTCGTTTAACGATTACTGGGCCGAAGCCTTTTCATAAATCAAATCACTGGGTCGAAGCCTTTTCATAAATCATATCACTGGGCCGAAGCCTTTATTGTAAACGGTATGGCCCATAGGCCCATTTCAGTAACACATGAAATATCAATGAATGTATGCAAGCCCATTTGGGGAGACTACTCATCCCACCATCCGCTACTCTCCACCCGTACCAACCAACACACCATGTGGGGAATAACTCAACCCACCCAACCAACACACCCCTGGCAGCATAGCTGCTTTATCATATATTTGGAGGTCTAGCCTCTTTAATAACTAGGGCAAAGCCCTTTTCGGTAAACTGGGGCAAAACCCTTTTCAATAAACTGGGGCAAAAGCCCTTTTCGGTAAACTGGGGCATAAGCCCTTTTCATCAATAAACTGGGGCATAAGCCCTTTTGATGGCGGGGCATAAGCCCTTTTCAATAAATCGGGCATAAGCCCATTTCGATGGCGGGGCATAAGCCCTTTTCAATAAACTAGGCATAAGCCCTTTTGTACTTCCTCCATCCATATAAAAACCCAACCCAATGCATTTATGAATTCATCATGTGCATTTCATACATATTATCTGCATATCATACATATCATGTGTATATCATATCAATCATGTATATCATACCCCACGTATCAAATTTATAATTAAACCCTAAGGGTATAATGGTCATTTTTACCTAGGGGCAAAACAGTCATTTTCACATTATAAGGGTAATTTCGTAATTTTACCAAATATCAGGGTTTTCATGTTCATCAACAATTATCAATATTTTCGAGTGTTTAAACAATGATCTTTAACCCACTTTATCAAACTCAGGCTTTTGGGCCCAAAACCCCTAATGGGCCCTACGAACGCCGATTTAGCCCATTAAGCCCACATAATCCAAATTTTACAGTAGTACTGTAACACCCCAAACCCGGCCTGGATGTTATGACCGGATCTGATGCGCCACATTGGTGCGTTCAAAACACTTAGTTTGGAAAAGCTGAGTTGGTGTTGTAAAGATACTTTTAAAAGAAGGTTAAAGTGAATGGAAGTCATGCACCGGTAGGAAACCGGAAAAAGAGGAGGTGAGTCCGTCGGATGCTTAAGTACCAAGCTCTCTTGGATCCAATCCTAGACATGCACACCGCCATTGCCACACTCTAACATCTTGTATAATTTTGAGAAAACCGTTTGATTATGACCATCTTAAGAAAATGATTAAGGTTGCAAAACGTTTGCTTCAATTATTTATTTTTCTTGGGAAAACATTTACTTTATGGAAACTTTGCGGCGTCATCGTGATCTTTTAAAAACAAGTAGATTTTATAAAAGCGAACCCTAGTGCTAGCCAGTTTAATAATCCCCAAAATAAAATTAATTAAAATAGCGGCCTTATTACAACTTTAAGCATAATAAAATAAAATAATCCAAATTAAAGGCTAAACTTATTTAAAATCGTCAATCAATCTTCATGGCCACTCTGAATCCCTTGACTCCAAGTCCACCAATTCTAGGGCTCACCGCAAGGATGGAAGAGGAAGGGGTGAGTTTGGGAAAACTCGGTGTATCTGAGAAACCCATCCAAAGCCCAAATCAGCTCGAGCCCATTGGGCCTAAGCCTATTCAGATAACAAGATACAGAGGTCAAGCCCTTTTCGAATCTGATAGCAAGGCCTTAGCCCTTTTAAAATAACAGTGTGGCCTATAGGCCCGATTCAATAACATGAGTAACAACAAGAATAATGAATGCAAGCCCATCTGGGAGACTACTCAACCCACCAACCGCTACACCGCCTGCACCAACCCTACACACCATGTGGGGAATATCTCAACCCACCCAAATTTACACACCATTTGTTGCGAACGCAGCACTCAAATTCGATCGATTGAGGCAAAGCCTCCAAGACGTTGATGAACCACTTTCATTACTTCCTCCATTAATACCCCAATCCCATGCAATGATATTAATAAATGCATATCATGCAAAATACGGTAGTAATCAATCAAGCGATTCACTAACTTAAAACCCTAGGGGTATATCGGTAATTTTGCTCTTTAGGGTAATTTGGTAATTTTGCTCTTTAGGGTAATTTCGTGATCTACGCTCTTGCACAAGCTAATTCAGTAATTTTATCGGTTTTATGCAATTTGATTACACCATCTACCTAACAAGCTAATTTGCCCATCTCTTACCCATATTGGTCCGTAAGCCCATTGGGCCCAGTTTTGGCCCGTCGAGCCCTCTTTTTCCGAAATACGCCAAAACATCACGCGAACGTGCTTACCACCTTGCGGTGCGGATCTAACAATTACTCTATGACTTGAGAGCATTCACATACTTACATGACCATGAAATGCCGAATTTGGCATTTCGGCTTTTGCCGATTTGAACTAAGAAAGGGTGTTCTAGTTTTACGATTCATGACGATCGCTTGAGATCACTTCCGATGTCCTACAATTGATTAGCATAGTTCTTATTTACAAACCATAATCACTAAACCCCAAAAACTTACTTATCTATGATCGAACCATATCCCTAAAACCTTTGAAACCTTACCTTCTTTGCCAAAACGATAGCTAGCTCGAATCCGATTGCTCCAACAACCCACGCCTTTAATCCAACACTTAAGAAGACACTAATCATTGATGAAAACGTCGTTAAAACCTTTAGAGCCACATGCCCAATTCGACGACCTCTCTATATTTTAGGGACTTCGGCTTTTCCTAACTTTGTAAAATATAACCAGATCTGAGATGATGAACACTTACCCCTTACTCCTTTTTGATCTCCACGCAATCTGGTGCAGATTTATCTTTCAAACGATGGTAAAAACTCGACTCCCGGAGTTCTGAAGTTTCGGCTATAAGCCCCCAATTCTATGGTTTTTCGGCTTTTGTGTGATGAAGGAGATGATAATGCGGGGCTACAACCTTGAAGTAGAATTGCGGTCAGGAATCCAGGATTAAGAAAAGATAATTTGTAAATTAATAAAAGTAAAAGAATATAGGAGAACCTGGCTTTGAAGAAATCGGCACAAGTAGTGATCACAGGATTTCGGCTTTTATGGATTCGGCAGCAGTATTGATGAATAGTAGGTATGATGAATAGTTTGAAGAAGAAAAAATAGAAGAAGAAGAGTAGGGGAGGTGGTAGTTTCGGCTAGAGAGGAAAAAGAGAGAAAAGAACAATCCTAAGGTGTAAAAGCAGAAGAAAACGGCACCAACAATACCCTAAGTACCGAAATACTACCCTCAAAATCCCCTTGCCGATTTTCCCTCTTCAATTCCCCCCATTCGGCTAACTCCTAGCCTCATCCCAATCCCTTAAATCTCTCCCCTTATCACTCCTTAATCCAAGCAGTTAAACTGATCCAACTCTCCTCTAGCAGAATCCACCTGAACTCCAACACTTACCCTCCCGCACTAAAAAATAAATGCACCTATTTGCCAACAAAGGAATCGAACCTGTGTCTTCCCCAAAGACTTACACGCCACCTTCATAGCTCCCTAGTGGCGTCACTTAGCCACTTTACCAAAGGCTCATTTGTGTCATAACTTACGAGTTCTTCTTAAAAGCCCACTTAACCAAATCTCCTATTCACTTAAAAATCCCACCTTGATATTTTACCGTGTTTAGCTTAGTCTTGGGCCTTCTAAAGGTCTACTAACACATTTAAACATAATTCCAATATTTAGAACATGAAAATTTCAAGATTTACTAAAATCACAAAAACCCAAAAAAATCCCAAAATCGTATGCTACAACTAATATTTTTTTTCCTTTCCAATAATAATAATAATTTTATAAATATATCTAATAATAAAAATTTCAAATATCAATAATACAAGAAATAATAATCATTTTCATAAAAATTTTCAAACATACATACAAGAATATTTTTCTAATAATAATAATTTTATCTCATAATACTAATTAAAATTTTATAAAAATTTAAAATATCCGTAATAATAAATACAAAAAAATTTTCTAGTGGTAATTTAATAAAATAATTTTTTTTACTCAAACGATAATATTTAAAACTTCCTAATTATTCGTGTTTTCTTCTATTCAATCCTGCACTCAAAACCTAACTCTTCTAGGCCCCAAATTTAGGATGTTACAAGTACTAACCGTGTTAACATGCAACCTTTCTAGATTCCATTTTCTATCAGTTTTACCCAAATGGGCCCGAAGCCCATTGGGCCCAATTCCAGCCCATTGAGGCCCAACTTACCATCGTGCACAAAATTGAGTTCTTGCCTGTTCCATCGATCCAAACACCGATCATATCGTATTTATCGCATCTATACCCAAACGCAACATTACAAGTTCCCAAAATACCGGTATTTTAGCATTTCGGCTTCTCAACAAATATTAATCTAAGATATTACGAGGGTTAGTACACACCTGATTAGAGACTGGAGTTAATCCACGCTCTGAGCACTCTTAGCCGACGCCAAACCCAAACGAGCACGCCATAAAGTGAAAGGGATCAGCCAAGAAAGGTACCTTACTCTCCTCGTGGTTCTCTCTATTTAAAGCCAGCTTCACATCCACTCTTATGTTAGCTTCCCGATGTGGGATCCCTCCATCATCAGAGTTTAAATTCAACACCAACTCTTGTCGCCTCCTGTTAGCAAAATAAATGCTTTTTGCTTGCCATGGGATTCGAACCCATGCCTCTCCTTAAATGCTCCACACGCTACTTGCCACTAAGCCACAAGGCTTTTGGTGTCACAATTTCTCCAACAATATTGTTAAGGCCTACCTACTACACCCAGGGTTTGATTCACCTTAAACCAAAATTTTTGCTAGAGTCCAGGTTTGAACCTAGGACTTCTCCAATACTTCTCAGCACACTTAACCACTAAAACAAGCCTTCAACTACGAAATTTTCACGCACAACAGAATATTATAAGCTGCCTTCAACTGCTTCCATGCTCAAGGCCCAAAACTTCTAGGCCCAAATTCAGGGTGTTACAAGAGTTGTGGCCCCAAAACTACCATTTTCGACAATACCAAAAAATGGACTAATTAGTAAATCCCTAATTAATTAGGATTTAATTATAATTTACCCCAATCTAGAGAATTCCACATCATTCCTACCATTTGGCAATTTAAGGAGGGTCCAATTACCCAATTGGTCCTTCAATTATTTTAAATTCCAACTAAACAAACTTTATTTCAATTTAACCTTAAAATAATTAGGAGTTAATGAATAAATAACCCAAAAGTTAGTGGATTTAATCATGTCACCATCGCTTGGACTTTTTTACCATGGTTTAATCACCATTTTGGTCCTTTTAGAATTTTAAACCTATAACAATTCACTTTTGTCTTTTTTACTTTAATTAAGCAACTAATAGACAAAATTATTGGACAAAACTTCAATTCACCTATAATACGAATCTATAAATATTTAATAAAAATATTTACGACCTTAAATTATGAAAATGAGGTCCCAATACCTCATTTTCAAAAATCATTTGACCTTTGAACTGTACCACTTATATTTATTTGTTCAATTTATAAAAATAAAATATTAAGCCAAAGTTCAATATAATATCATAATTGACTCAAAATATTAAATAATAATACGAACTTATTCGTTGGATTTGTGGTTCCGAAACAATTGAAAAAAGAGTTGTTACATAAAAAGATTAATCTGAGTTGAGACCATTCGAATGCCGTGTCCGCACCCTAACCTGGTGGGTTGTCTATAAAGATGCAAATTAAGGGGGTGAGCATCCAAAATAACAGATCTCGGAACAATTGCAATCATATAGCAAAGCAGAATTCAACAGTTCATTTGAGCATGCTTACAAATGTCAATGCAATGCAAAAAAAAAAAAAAAAAAGAGAACAGTCCTACCCATACGCCACTACACTCTACAGTAAGCATTACCAAGAACTCATCCATCTGTTAACACTCCAATTTGTGGATTAACCACTAGTATTTTCAGTTCAAAAGTTTGTAGACAAGATGCCGGTAGGTTGTAGATGAACCACCAGTATTGCAAATTATTAAACTCTCAGTACCCCCTCCTTTCAATCGTCCCGCCCCATGCAATGTAATATGACATGATAACAACAATACAGTATAGAAACAGTAGACATGTTTAACATGTATTCAGTTCAACAGTAGCAAAAGACATGCTTAACATGTATTCAATTCAATAATAACAGTAGGCATGTTGGAAAATCAGGTTTAGAAAACACAATGGAAAAGAAATTTAGAGAAAAACCAGAGTTTTAAAAGAAATTCCAAAACAAGAACTTGGTTCTAATATCTAAAGTAATAAACACTTAATCAAAATTGTACCTTTTTGTTTCGACTAAGATAAATGCTACAAACGTGTAACATCCTTTACCCGTATCCGAAGCTGGGACAGGATTCGAGGGGTTACCGAACTTAAATATTCACAAACATGCAAAACCGGGACATAAAATTTCATCCAGATTAAAACTTTTCAAACACATGTAAATCGTCCCTTATACAGGCCTTCGAGGCCTAAAACATACATCGAGGTGGTTCGGGACTAAACCGAGGACTTTAGAAAGCTCTGGGAAAACTTAGAGAAATTTTCATGAAACAGGGTCACACACCGGTGTGGACACAAGGACACGCTCGTGTGTCTTCAACACGCCCGTGTCCTCAGGCCGTGTAACTCTCTGTTTATGATGTCAGCGAAACAAATTGATCCAGACGGCCAAGCCACACGCCCATGTGCTAGGCCGTGTCCTCCACACGGCTGAGACATATGGCCGTGTCTCTGCCCGTGTAGCCAACACTTAGGCTATTTTCCAAGCCTTATGTTGTCCTTAATTCTCTCCCATACTTATACACATGATAGACACACATTATAACATCAATTTAATGATTAATCATCCTTTAGTAAAATTCCGTTAAAGCATTTACATGTTGTCAGACATGTGTTTATTACCTATACTCATGTTATGCCAAGTTAGACATTCCAATTCACATTCTACAATTGTCGATATTTAATCATTATCAACTTACTACCATGCCACACATTCATTCCATGGCCACGACCACCTCAAATGGTCTTAGAGCATTCATCATGTACATGTGTTATACTAATCATTCATAACAACCAATTATAAACACATCACAAACATTAACACATAGCAAGAATAATTAGGCTTACAAGCCATAACCATTTAAGCCACATCTCATGGCCATATATAATAAATCAATATAAGCTGATACATTTGGCTAATCATAACAACATCTAACATAAAAACTAGTCCTTATACATGCCACTCACTTGAAAGTATTTAATACACATATGACAATACACCGAAGTTGTTAGCTTGATAGTGTAATGCTGCCTCCGACAATCTCCAACCCCGAGCTGACCTGAGAACACTAAGGAAATGGAGAGGAGGGAGTAAGCTTAAAGCTTAGTAAGTCCATATGAAAATAAAAAGCAAATTATCAACATGATTCCATGAAAATGTAATCATAATTGCACTTTTGCTGATTTTTTGGTCATACTATTTTCTCAAGTTACAGTTACCAATTTATTTATATCTAGAGCTAAGAAACTCTAAATTAAGATCTGTTAAATTTTTATGAAACTAGACTCATATATCTTCTTACCATAAATTTTTCAGAATTTTTGGTCTAGCCAATAAGTACAGTTTATTCATTAAATATACCCCTATTTCACTATTTCACAGTTCCGACCTCTCTTCACTAAAAATTATTTATCTCATGGTACAGGACTCCAAATTGAGAACCGATAATTTTTCCAGAAACTATACTCATTAAGGATTTTAATCATGGAAATTATGACCCATAATTATTTTTTTATAATTTGCAATGATTTTCCCAATTCAAAATAGGGGATTCCAAAATCATTCTAACCCTGTCTCACAAAAATCCAATTATCACAGAATATGAAATTCTTTTGCCTTCACTATTTCTTTTATGAGAAAATAGACTCATTAAGATTTAATGTAACATCCTGATTTTTCGGATTTATTCGTGGTTTTCAATATTTTATAAAGACTTTAAATTATTGTATTTGGATGTGAAATTAATATTCTGAGTAAGTAAATGGGCTTATGGAAGGCCCATGAGTTGGCCAAAACCCAGTTGAATTTTTGGAATTTTAGACTTAGGAGTTAGGGGTTCTGGCTAAGTGGCCCTTAAGTAGAGTTGTGGGTAAATTGCATCACAAAAAGAGCCTTGGTAAAGTGGCAAGGGTGACACCACTAGGCTCCTAGAAAGGTGGCGTGTGGAGCTTTGAGGAGGCATGGGATCGATTCCTGTGTTGACAAATAGATGCATTTATTTTTTAAGTGCGGGAGGGTAAGTGTTAGAGTTCGTGGATTCGCTAAAGAGAGTTGGATCAGTTTAAATGCTTGGATTAAGGAGGGATAAGGGGAGAGATTTAAGGGATTTGGATGAGGCTAGGAGTTGGCCGAATTATGGGAATTGAAGAGGGAAAATCGGCAGGGGGTATTAGGTTGGTATTTTGGCACTTAGGGTATTGAGTGGTGCCGTTTTTCTTCTGCTTTAACACCTTAGGGTTGTTTTTCCTCTCTTTTTCCTCTCTAGCCGAAACTACCACCTCCCCTATTCTTCTTCTTCTATTTATCTACTTCAAAACTATTCATCATACCTGCTATTCATCAATACTTTTGCCGAAATCACAAAAGCCGAAAACCTGTGATCACTGCTTGTGCCGATTTCTTCAAAGCCAGGTTATAGTTCTATATTATCATCTTCTTCACCACCCAAAAGCCGAAAGTACCACTGGTTTAGGGGCTTACAGCCGAAACTTCTTCAAACTCCTGGATTCGGGTTTTACCATTGTTCTAAGGTTAAATCTGCACCGGATTACGAAGAAATCAAGTAGGAGTAAGGAGTAAGTACTTATCATCTCAGATCTGTTCTTATTTTGCGATGTTAGGAAAAGCCGAAATCCCTAAAAATTAGGGAGGCTGTCGATTTGAGCATAAGGCTTTAAGGGTTTGTAACTAATGTTTTCTCTCGGTGATTAGAGTCTTCTTAAGTGTTGGATTGAAAGCGTGAATCATTGGAGCAATCGGATTCGGAGCTAGCTATCGATTTTGACAAAAAGGTAAGGTTTCAAAGGCTTTTAGGGACATGGTTCGATCATGGGTGAGTAAGTTTTGGAATTTAGTGATTATAGTTTGTAAATAAGCACTGTGCTAATCAATTGTAGGATATCAAAAGAGATCTCAGTAGCAGTCGTCGTGAATCAGGTGTGTACCGAACCCCCCTTCCTTAGTTCAATTAAGAAAAGTCGAAATGCCAAATTAGGCATTTCATAGGCTTGTGAGTATGCGAATGCTCTTAAGACATAGAGTAATTGTTAGATCTAGCACCGCAAAGTGGTAAGTAAGTTCGTGTGACATTTTAGCGTATTTCGGAAAAAGAGGCCTCGATGGGCCAAAACTGGGCCCAATGGGCTTACGGACCAATATGGGTAAAATATGGGCAAAGTAGCATGTTAGTTAGATGGTGGAACCAAATTGCATAAAAGCGCTAAAATTATCAAGTAGCTTGCGTAGTTGCGTAAGTTACGAAATTACCCCTAAAGAGCGTAATTACCGAAATACTCCTAGGGTTTAAATTGGTTAAACTGCATGATTGATTAATACTGTATTTTACATGATATGCATTTCTTAATATCTATTGCATGGGATTGGGGTATTGATGGAGGAAGTACTGAATGTGGTTCATCCACGTACTGGAGGCTTTGCCTCATCTGACTGATAATTGAGCAACATTGCTGCAACTATGGAGTGTAGGGCTGGGTGGGTTGAGATATTCCCCACATGGAGTGTAGGGCTGGTACGGGGCAGTGTAGCGGTTGGTGGGCTGAGTAGTCTCCCCAGTTGGGCTTGCATTCATTACTGATATTATTACATATGTTACTGAACTGGGCCTATGGGCCATACTGTTATGTTAAAAAGGGCTAAGGCCTTGCTACTATATTCTGAAAAGGACTTCGGTCCACTGTGTACTGTTATCTGAATAGGGCTTAGGCCCAATGGGCTCGAGCTGATTTGGGCTTTGGATGGGTTTTCAGATACACCGAGTTTTCCCAAACTCACCCTTCCTCTTCCATCCTTGCGGTGAGCCCTAGTTGGTGAACTTGAGTCAAGGGATTCAGAGTGGCCATGAAGCTTGAATGCCGATTTTAAATAAGTTTAGCATTTAATTTGGATTATTTTTATTGTGCTTGAAGTTGTAATAAGGCCGCTCTTTTTAATTAATTTTATTTTGGGAATTATTAAACTGGTTAGCACTAGGGTTCGTTTTATAAAAATTACTTGTTTTAAAATATCACGATGACGCGCAAAGTTTCCGTAAAGCAAATGTTTTTCCAAGAAAATAAATGTTTTCAGCAAACGTTTTTCAACCTTAATCATTTTCTTAAAATGAGACATAACCAAAAGGTTTTCTCCAAATCATACGAGATGTTAGAGTGTGGCAATGGTGGCGTGCATGTCTAGGATTGGATCCGAAGGGAGCTTGGTACTTAAGCGGTCAACGGACTCACCTTCTCTCCTTCCTGGTTTCCTACACGGTGCACGGCTTCCGCTCACTTTAACCTACTTTTAAAAGTGTCTTTACAATCACCAACTAAGATTTTCCAACTAAGTAATACTGGAATGTTTTGAACGCTTCGATGTGGCGCACCAGATCCGGTCATAACGTCTAGGCCGGGTTTGGGGTGTTACATTTAGTGGTATCAGAGCCTGGCTTGCAACAACTCGGCTGTAGATCGGGTCCAAAAATCCAAAAAAAAAAAATATAAGTTTTTCAAAGATGTTCAAAGTTTTTCTATTGAACGAGGTTAAATCAATAGTTTTGAAATGAAAGTGTTCTCAAATGAAATCTTTTATTTTCATGAAACAAAAGCGTGGGTTTTATGGATCGATAAAGAAGTGGCACATGAATCCCGGCACCAAGTCTGTAAGTGTTCTTTTTCGCTTTACATATTTATATGGAATCGATGGAAATAATACTATGGATAGTCTTGAGCCTTAGAGATAGTGTTATTGATAAGGTAGTATTAGGGCTACAAAACCGAGATCGTAGCTAAATTGTGATTGCGCGAAAATAACTCAAACTCTATCTGCTCATAAGACATTCGTAATAAATAGTGAAATCAAGACACTAATGTCATAAAATTCGTGTCGATAAATCATTATGATTACAAGGGCTACTCGGGGAAGAGGCCGTGGTCGAGGCCGAGGTAGCACTCAAGCTGGATCTGCGTCATCTGAACACATGCCAGCTGGCGAGGTACGTCCACCACCGGTTAATGAAAATGGGCCGTATGATCGGGCCACAGGGGATGACGCTTTGTCTCAGGCCATGTTGAGGGTTTTGGAAAGGGTGGTCGGAGCTAACGTCGGGCCCATGAATAGGGGGTCCATTTCTGAACGACTTCGGGCCAACGAAGCTGAGATTTTTAGGGGCGTATCTGGAGTGGCCCCAAATGTGGCTGAGTACTGGTTGGAAGCCACCGAGCGGATCATGGATGACCTGGACCGCCAAGAGAATGAAGTTGAAAGGGACGTTTACTTCTCGCGGGATGAAGCATATCAGTGGTGGATTATTGTGAGAGAGGGTACCCCAGCTGAGAGGGTAACATGGGAGCTGTTCAAACAGACCTTTAAGGCAAAATATGTTGGAGCTAGCTATGTGGATGCACGCAGAAAGGAGTTCTTGAATCTGACTCAGGGAAATAAGACCATTGCTGAATATGAGGCGGAGTTTCTACGATTGAGTCGGTATGCTAATGGCATCGTTTCCACTGAATACGAGCGCAGCGTTCGTTTTGAGATGGTCTCAGAGATGAGTTAAGGGTGCTCATAGCTCGCAGAGGGAGCGAGATTTCGCTGACTTTAGAGAAGTGCATCATATACACGATCATAAGAGCCTAAAGTATTTGTTGACTCGAAGGAGTTGAACCTTAGGCAACGAAGATGGGTGGAGTTGCTTAAAGACTACGACGCTCGATAGAGTACCACCCAGAAAGGCTAATGTGGTGGCGGATGCGTTGAGTCGGAGGGTTGTTAATGATTTGAGAGCCTTGTTCGCATCGATTAAGTCTATCTGACGATGGAAGCTTGTTGGCGAAACGCAAGTAAGGCCTACTTGGACCGAAATGATTAAGGAAAAATAGTTGAAGGACGATTCATTATCTCTTGGTTCCACAAGTTAAGGGTGGTGAGAACGAGGATTTTGGGTTGAACATCTTGAAGGAGTTCGTGCTTTCGTGGAAGGGTTTGTATTCTAAAGGACCCTGAATTGAGGCAGTTAATTCTAAAAGAGGCTCATGGTGGACTCTGTGCCATGCATCCCGGAGGGAATAAGTTATACCGAGACTTGCGAGAGGTGTCTTGGTGGCGGATTAAAACGAGAGGTGACTGAATTTGTTGGGAAATGTTTGACGTGCCAGCAGGTTAAGGCTGAGCACCAATTGCCTTCGGGATTACTGCAACCTATGAAAATTCCGCTATGGAAGTGGGAAAGAGTGACAATGGACTTTGTGAGTGGGTTTCCTTTGAAACCTACCAAGAAAGATTCGGTGTGGGTAGTGGTGGATAGGTTAACAAAATCTGCTCATTTCATACCTGTTCGTACCGACTACTCACTGCAAAAGTTGGCCAAGTTATATGTGGCGGAGGTAGTCTGTTGCATGGGGTGCCGATGTCGATAATTTCGATCGAGACCCTAGGTTTACATCTCGGTTTTGGCGAGAGTTGCGAGAAGCGTTGGGTACACGATTGGATTTTAGCACGCTTTTCACCCACAGATAGATGGACAGTCGGAAAGGGTTATTCAGGTTCTGGAGGATATGTTGAGAGGTTGTATCATTGATTTTCGTGGAAGTTGGGAGGACTACCTGCCATTGGCGGAGTTTGCCTACAATAACATCTATCAAGCAAGTATTCAGATGGCTCCATATGAAGCGCTTTATAGGCGAAGATGTCGTACGCCGACGTGTTGGACAGAGTTGGGTGAACGACGAGTGCTTGGATCGGAATTGGTGGCAGACACTAAAAGCAAGGTTAGGCTGATTAGGGAACGGTTAAAGGCGGCATCGGATAGACAGAAGTCGTATGCGGATCTAAAGCGCAAAGAGATTGAGTTCGCTGTTGGGGATATGGTTTTCTTGAAGGTTTCCCTTGGAAGAAAATTTTGAGATTTGGTAAGAAGGGTAAGTTGAGCCCACGGTTTATTGGGCCTTACCGAATTGTTAAGCGGGTTGGACCAATGGCTTATCACTAGAGTTACCACGAACGCATCGTATCCACGACATTTTCATGTATCCATCTTTGGTGTATCGATCGACCCAACTCATATCATACCGGTTGCGTAAATCGAGGTACAATGATTTAACTTTCGAAGAGGAACCTGTGCAAATACTTGATCGTGACGTCAAGATGTTGAGAAGGAAATCAGTTCCACTAGTGAAGGTACTTTGGAGAAACCATGGCAAAGAAGAAGCTACTTGGGAGACAGAGGAGGCTATGCGTCAACAGTACCCTCAACTATTCTGATAAGGTAAAATTTCGAGGTCGAAATTTCTTTAAGGAGGGTAGAGTTGTAACATCCTGATTTTTCGGATTTATTCGTGGTTTTCAATATTTTATAAAGACTTTAAATTATTGTATTTGGATGTGAAATTAATATTTTGAGTAAGTAAATGGGCTTATGGAAGGCCCATGAGTTGGCCAAAACCCAGTTGAATTTTTGGAATTTTAGACTTAGGAGTTAGGGGTTCTGGATAAGTGGCCCTTAAGTAGAGTTGTGGGTAAATTGCATCACAAAAAGAGCCTTGGTAAAGTGGCAAGGGTGACACCACTAGGCTCCTAGAAAGGTGGCGTGTGGAGCTTTGAGGGAGGCATGGGATCGATTCCCTGTGTTGACAAATAGATGCATTTATTTTTTAAGTGCAGGAGGGGTAAGTGTTAGAGTTCAGGTGGATTCTGCTAAAAGAGAGTTGGATCAATTTAAATGCTTGGATTAAGGAGGGATAAGGGGAGAGATTTAAGGGATTTGGATGAGGCTAGGAGTTGGCCGAATTATGGGAATTGAAGAGGGAAAATCGGCAGGGGGTATTAGGTTGGTATTTCGGCACTTAGGGTATTGAGTGGTGCCGTTTTTCTTCTGCTTTAACACCTTAGGGTTGTTTTTCCTCTCTTTTTCCTCTCTAGCCGAAACTACCACCTCCCCTATTCTTCTTCTTCTATTTATCTACTTCAAAACTATTTATCATACCTGCTATTCATCAATACTTTTTCCGAAATCACAAAAGCCGAAAACCCGTGATCACTTTGCTTGCCGATTTCTTCAAAGCCGAGTTATAGTTCCATATTATCATCTTCTTCACCACCCAAAAGCGAAAGTACCATCGGTTTAGGGCTTACACCAAACTTCTTTAAACTCCGGATTCGGGTTTTACCATTGTTCTAAGGTTAAATCTGCACGGATTACGAAGAAATCAAGTAGGAGTAAGGGTAAGTACTTATCATCTCGGATCTGTTCTTATTTTGCGATGTTAGGAAAAGCAAATCCCTAAAAATTAGGGAGGTCATCGATTTGAGCATAAGGCTTTAAGGGTTTGTAACTAATGTTTTCTCTCGGTGATTAGAGTCTTCTTAAGTGTTGGATTGAAGCGTGAATCATTGGAGCAATCGGATTCGGAGCTAGCTATCGATTTTGACAAAAAGGTAAGGTTTCAAAGGCTTTTAGGGACATGGTTCGATCATGGGTAAGTAAGTTTTGGAATTTAGTGATTATAGTTTGTAAATAAGCACTGTGCTAATCAATTGTAGGATATCAAAAGAGATCTCGATGGCGATCGTTCTTGAATCGGTGTGTACCGAACCCCTTCCTTAGTTCAATTAAAAAAAGTTTGAAATGCCAAATTAGGCATTTCATAGGCTTGTGAGTATGCGAATGCTCTTAAGACATAGAGTAATTGTTAGATCTAGCACCGCAAAGTGGTAAATAAGTTCGTGTGACATTTTAGCGTATTTGGAAAAAGAGGCCTCGATGGGCCAAAATCGGGCCCAATGGGCTTACTGGACCAATATGGGTAAAATATGGGCAAAGTAGCATGTTAGTTAGATGGTGGAACCAAATTGCATAAAACGCTAAAAATTATCAAGTAGCTTATGTGGTTAAGTAAGTTACTAAATTACCCCTAAAGAGCGTAATTACCAAATACCCCTAGGGTTTAAATTGGTTAAACCGCATGATTGATTAATCTTGTATTTTACATGATATGCATTTCTTAATATCTATTGCATGGGATTGGGGTATTGATGGAGGAAGTCTTGAATGTGGTTCATCCACGTCTCGGAGGCTTTGCCTCAATCGATCGATAATTGAGCGGCGTTGTTTAAATCTGTGAGAGTGTAGAAATGGGTGGGTTGAGATATTCCCCACATGGAGTTTAGGGCTGGTGCGGACACGGTGTAGCGGTTGGTGGTGAGTAGTCTCCCAGTTGGGCTTGCATTCATTCTTGATATTATTACATATATTCTTGAACGGGCCTATGGGCCATCTTGTTATGTTAAAAAGGGCTAAGGCCTTGCT